>NW_027531334.1:10604225-10811874 GCF_008692635.1 Crocuta crocuta
TTCACTACATAAAACACCATGCCTAAAATAAAGTTAACAAAAAAATCACATCTTATAATAAGTGGAATGATAAATATCTGTGTCTAATGAGACACACATTTTCTCGGTTTATATTAAAATATCAAGCTATAAATTTACAGAGGAAACATTAATAATAGAACAATGTGGTTGAAAATACTGACATTACAAAGGTGTTGTAGAATGAAAGTCTGGCAACATTAATGACATTTGGACAAATATGAACTTAAACTTTTAAAATGAGACAGGGAAAGATGATTTACATTCATAAGAGTTATAATCTACTGAGAAAATATAACATTCATAATTTTTAAGTACTGAGAAAATTCAGCAAAATTCGAAGAATTTGACAAACTTATAATTTTTAGGACTCTCAAATACCTCTCACAGTGCTCATCACATCATTTACATAAAAATTAAATCAGGCTACAAGGTATCTACAGGCTATAGTCAATGAAAGTCATCACTGCACTGAAAAACAGAAGAATCTGATCTTCAAATATCTCCAAAATATGTAGTTAAAAAGACTGAATTTGTACAAGGATGAAAAATACTAAAAATTTTCAAAATTAGAAATTGTCTACAGGTGATACTTTCTGAACATTTTGCAATTAAATTAGAAGTTAAAGATTAAGAAATAAGCAGCAATGTTTTGTATTTGTTTTTCTATTTCTTAACGTTGAATTTTTTAATCTACAGATATGTGGAAAACCTTGACTAAAAGAAAGAAAATGATGAATGATACTTATATGTAGATTTTTATAACCATAAATTAAGAAAATAAAATTAAAATAAAAATTTTATCAAGATTTTGTCAGAAACCTCAAAATAAATGTATGGAATAAGAAAGTATAACAATCATAAACTGAAGAATTAATAAAACTGAACAGAAAACTCTTTAACAAAAACAAAATTTATAGGAAGACTAATATAGACACTAACATGGGCTGATGAAGAGAAAAAGAAAATAAAAATAAACATTAGCAAGAAAACAATAGATTGAAGGAGATTTAAAAATATTAAGAACATTTTGATATAAAATAGTAAGAATTTTGAAAATGGACAATTAAAAAATATGAAAATTATAAAAAATTTACAAAGGCAAAAATTGGGCACAAATTTAGTCTTTACCATTTATATTACACAGTTTTTTACACCTACTTACATTACAAATTGAGGAATATTTCTGAGTGATATTTTATATGGTGAATTATAAAACTTCAACTCAAATAACAAAGAATAACTTAAAATTGAATTATATTTTGTATTTTATTCTACCTCTGCGCTTGGAGAGCTTTTATGTTTTGTTCTTTTAATGAAGAGGCATGCATACAATAAAATGCCAAGGTATAATGCAGTAAGCAGATTTGTTTGTGCTTTCTTCTAATATTTATTCAATTCAAGTGTCAGGGTTTACATTTTAAATATTCATTCCTTTGAACTTCACAAAGTAGATTTATTAAGGATATAAACTTCAAATCTATTTTTATTTATTTTTATATTTTTATTTTTTAAGTTTATTTATTTACTTTTAGAGTGAGAAAATGTGAGTGAGGAAAGAGTAGAGAGAGAGAGAATCCTAAGCAGGCTCCACACTGTTAGTGTAGAGCCCAGTGTAGGGCTCCAACACACAAACCACGAGATCATAACCTGAGCCAAAGTTGAATGCTCAGTTGACCTAGCCACCCAGGCACCCCTTCAAATCCATTTTTAAAATGTTATCAAAATAAAATAACATGCAGGAATAAAAACAAGTGGGATATGTGACTATTTGTGTTGTGTTATAGTCCACATACTGCCTTATGTGATTGTGCATACAAAGGCATTTTCTTTATCTGGTATTGTCCTTATTGTAATGGATATTTTGAGCCTTTGCTCAAAAGTATTAGGGAAATATCTATATATATCTAAAAACATAAAGTATTGCCATGTAGTGTCAAAGATAATTCTGCTATACCAAGTTGAAGTTTATTTTAGAAAGAATAAAAAAAGGTTTTGTGAGAGAACATGTAAAATTAATGGAGATCAACATAATACTAAAAAAAAAGGTTTTTCATCATGCTGCTTCTTTGAATTTCACCTGATACTATGGGAAAGGCAAGTAAAAAAGAAGGAAATTACAGATGACCCTGTTGACTGCTCTCCATTTCACATGGTGCCTTTCTATTTGCATGAGAAGGGACGACTGATAGCACAAATGCCTTAAGAGAAAAAACAATATATTTAATGCAGAAAAGATATAAGGCTGTGTGTAAAATGGTTCAGATCATAAACCTGGCTTTGCAGCTAAATATATCTGTACTCTAAATAATCTATTTAATCCCTTTAGACTTCAGTTCCCCATGCAGAAATTAGAGGATTAGGACAAAATTACTTCTAGGATTCCTGTTAGCTCAAAGTCTTCAAAGTTGATACTTTGGAGAGTGGCAATACCAATTTTTCCCATTTTCTTTTAGTCATTGTTTCCCATACTCACTTTCAATGGTTTTACTTATCTGATATTTTTGTAACTTTTCATTCTTATATATTAGAAAACTTGAGAAAACGTGTGAGAATAATACAAGAAACTTCTGAATATCATTTACGCAGATCTACCTATTATTTATTTAGATCTTTCATCATTTACCCTAATCATTTTCTGTCTCTCTCTTTCTCTCTCTTCCCCTATTCCTTCTCTTTGTCTCTCTCTGCCTCCCTCTCATGTCTGTTCGCCTATATGTGGATATACATGCACACTTTTTAATCCTGAAACATTTGAGAATAGTTTGGAGATTATTCTTTTTAACAGAACAAGTGTATCTCATTATATAACTACAATATAGTTATCAAAATGAGGAAACTTAGTCTTGATACAACACTATTATCTAATTTACAATCCATATTCATGTTTTATCAATTGTTAAAATGGTGTACTTTACAGGTGTTTTCCCCAGTAAGGTCCAACAGTTAATCCAGGTTCAGACATTAGATTTAGCTGCCATATGCCTTTTATCTGAAAGAGTTCTTGATCCTTTGTTTCTTAACATTGAAATTTTTAAGACTGCAGGCCAATTATTTTGAAGACTATCCTTATTGTTGGTTATATATTGTTTGCTGAAATGGTGTCTGATAATTATATACCCTCTCCTGCTTTCTTTTGCTTAGATGTAGCATATTTTCTAAATCCATTTTACTTTTAATTCATATACGTCTTTATATTTACAGTGGGCTTCTCATACACAACATATAGTTGGGTCTTGTATTTCTAACCTCTATAAATCTTTCTTTTAAATGGTGCATATAGAGCACTGACATTCAAAGTGATTACTGATATTATTTAACTAATACCTACCATATTTGTTACTGTTTTCTTTTTGTTGCCCTTGTTCATCGTTCCTATCTATCTGTTCCACCTTTTTTCTGCTTTTTGTGGTTTTTAATAGAGCATTTTATGATTCCATTTTTTCTTCCATCCTAGAAAATTATTTCTATTTCTTTTTTTTACATTTTTAGTGATTATCCTAAAGTTTACAATGTACATTTACAACTAATTCAAGTCCTTTAAAAAAATACTATACCACCTCATAGGTATCGTACTATAAAATAACAAAATAATCCCAATTCATCCCTCTCATACCTTTTATCAGTGTTGCCATTTATTTTACTTCTATTAAGCATATAGAAACAAATATATATGGATATACTTATACACACACATATATATGAGATACACATATAAACACGCATATTTGAATACATTACTGCTATTATTTTGGAAAAAAACTTATGTTTAAATAATAAAGAATATGAATAATAAAAATTTTTCTTTTAGTTTATTTATTAATTTTGAGAGAGAGAGAGACAGTATGAGTGGGGGAGGGGTAGAGAGAGAGGGAGAAAAAGTACCCAAAGCAAGCTTCGAACTACCAGTGCAAAGCCCAATGTGGGGCTTGAACCCATGAAGCCATGAGACTGTGACCTGAGTCAAAACCAAGAGTGAGCCATGGGAGTGACTAAGCCACCCAGGTGCCCCAAGAGTATGAATAACAAAAGTTTTTATTTTACTTTCACTTATTCCTTTTTGATGCTCTCCCCCCCCTTGTTTGTTTGTTTATTTAAATCCACATTAGTTAACATATGGTGTAATAATGATTTCAGGAATACAATTTAGTGATTCATCACTTACATATAACACCCATTGCTCATCCCAACAAATGTCATCCTTAACGCCCCTTGCTCATTTCCCCCCACCCCAACACCATGGCAGCAACCCTCAGTTTGTTCTCTGTATTTAAGAGTCTCTTGGGGCAGCTGGGTGGTTCAGTTGTAAGTCCCTGACTTCGGCTTAGGTCATGATGTCATGGTTCATGGGTTCCAGCTCCACGTTAGGATCTGTGCTGACAGCTCAGAGTCCAGAGCCTGCTTTGGATTCTGACTCACTCTCTCTCTGCCACTACCCTGCTCATGCTCTGCCTCTCTCTCTCTATCTTCTCTCTCTCAAAACCAAATAAACTTTAAGAGTCTGTTATGGTTTGTCTCCCTCTGGTTTTATATTCCCCTCTTTTCTTTTTTTTAATATTTTTTATTTATTTCTAGGAGAGAGAGAGAGAGAGACAGCATGAGCAGGGGAGGGTCAGAGAGAGAGGGAGTCACAGAGTCTGAAACAGGCTCCAGGCTCTGAGCTGGCAGTCAGCACAGAGCCCGACGCGGGGCTCGAACCCACGAACCGCGAGATCATGACCTAAGCGAAAGTCGGACGCTTAACCGACTAAGCCACCCAGACGCCCCTATATTCCCCTCTTTTTAAATATAGACCTGAATTTCTAACCTGCATTATTTCCGTTATCTCTAAGGAACTTTTAACACTTATTAAAAGGCAAGTCTCCCTGCTGGCCATATGCCCTCAATTTTTATTTTTCTGAGAAAGCATTTCTGCTTCATTTTTGAAAGATAATTGGGTGCAGAAATCCTGGTTGGTGGCTTTTTTTCTCTTGACACTTTAAATATTTCACTCTACTCTCACTTGTTACATAGTTTCTGAGGTGTTGAAGGTGATTGTTATCTTTGTTCTTCTACAAGTAAGGTTTGTTTGCTGTGGTTTCCCCCATGGCTGTTTTCAGGATTTTTTATCATTGATTTTCTGCAATTTGAAAATGATATGCAAAGGTATATACATATTTTTTTATCATGTGTGGTTTCCCTATACTACCTGGATCTGTGGTTTGGCATCTTACACTAACATGAAAAAATTCTCAGTCATTATCATTTCAAATATTTCTTCTGTGCCTTACTCTTTTTTCTCCTTCTGGTATTCCCGTCATACATAAACCTCTTACAGTAGTCCCACAGGCCTTGGATATACAATTTGTTTTAAGGATATATATTTTTTCTCTTTGCATTTCAGTTCAGGGGGTTTCTATTGAGATACCCTCAAGCTGAGAAGTTCTCTCTTCAGCTATGTTCAGTGTACTAATAAGCCCATCTTCATTTCTGTTACAATATTTTTGATGTCTAGTATTTCTTTATGGTATGTTTTAAGGATTTCCTTCTCTGCTTGCATTGTCCATCTGTTCTTGTGTATTGCCTGTTTTATCCATTAGAGTTCTTAGCATATTAATTGCACTTGTTTTAAATTACTAGTCTGCTAATTCCAATATCCCTGCCATGTCTGGTTCTGATGTTTGTTCTGTCTATTCACACTGTGTTTTTGGTTTTGGTTCTGATTGTGCTATTTAGTATGCTTTGTAAGTCTTTTCTTGACAGGCAGATATGATGTATTGGGCATAAGGAATTGCTATAAATAGGCCATTAGTAATATAGTGGGAGGGTATAAGGGAGGTGAAGTGTTCTAGAGTTCTATAATTAAGTCTCAGTCTTTTAGTAAGACTATGCCTCTCAACTGTGAATGTTGCAAGTATTTCTCAGCTTTTCCTCCTCTGTTGGGTGGGGAGGAGGGTGGGTAGAATGGCTAGAGTGGGCTAGAGCTGGGTATTTCCCTTCCTCAAGGTTGGTTAGGCTCTGATGATACCTCGGCAGAAT
The DNA here is from genome assembly GCF_008692635.1 of Crocuta crocuta. Lineage (NCBI taxonomy): Eukaryota > Metazoa > Chordata > Mammalia > Carnivora > Hyaenidae > Crocuta > Crocuta crocuta. The sequence continues at coordinate 10,610,262 of NW_027531334.1, forward strand.
TATAAACTGTCAGACTTGTCATCACCAAGCCTCCAGCAGTTTGTCAATTACAATTTCTTCCTACTCTGGCATTGGTTCCTACAGAAGTTTCTACTCATGTGACTCTGTTCCAGTAAGCTGTGACTCCCAGTATTCATTGTTAGATTTCCTAATCTTGGTGCAAGCACTTTGCCCTGTATCCTCCTATCTTCAATGGATACAAAAATAGCTGATGATCTTTTACCTTAAGCTTTTAACTTGTCATTAGAAGGGAGTGGTGATTTCCAAGCTCTTTACGTGTGGAAATGGAAACTTTTTTTTCTAATTTTTAATAGTATGTTAAGCACTGTGGATACATATTTTCTTAATGTTTATTTATTTTTTAGAGAGAGAGAGACAGATTGTAAACAGGGGAGGCAAAGAGAAAGAGAGGAACACACAGAATCTGAAGCACGCTCCAGGCTCTGAGCCCTCAGCACAGAGCCCAACTCAGGGCTCAAACCCACAAAGCACAAGATCATGACCTGAGCCAAAGTTGCTCGCTTAACTGACTGAGCCACCCAGGTGCCCCAAACACTGTGGATATTTATTTGTGTCTCCCTAAAAAGTGTTGTGTTTTTGCTCATAGATAGTTCCTTTACTCATGTATGAGGTTCATCTTCACAAAGACTTGTTTTTATTAATATTTTAAGATAGATATAAAGTATATAAAGGGCTGGACTAGACCTTCTTATAAAGAATGGCTTTTTCGCCTGCAAAGTGATTGTCCTGGATGTGAAATAAGCTTTTTTAACTCTAGAAACTTAGAACTCTTATGTCTCTCAGACCTCTATGGCTTTGGAGTCTCCATTCAACATAGATCACCATGACCTTCAGGACTATGGAGTCTTAGCCAGTGTAGGCACAACTTAGTATTTGTCAAGAGACAAAGTGACAGGAACACATTTCTGGAATTCCTTTCTTATGTATCTTCCTTCTCTCCAATACTCTGTCCTTTGAATTCCTATTGCCACATGAGGCCCAGGACTCTGGTTTCTGTTTCTTTTATTCATGAAATTCCTATGTTCTACTTGGATTCAATGTCTTTACACTTCAGTCTGGGATTGTGCTCCCAGACACACCCTGAATAATTCTTTTTTTTTCTTCTCTTTTTTTTAAAAAATTTTTAATGTTTTATTTATTTCTGAGAGAGAGAGAGAGAGAGAGACAGAATCCGAAACAGGCTCCAGGCTCTGAGCTGGCAGTCAGCACAGAGCCTGACTCGGGGCTCGAACCCACAAATAATGAGATCATGACCTGAGCCGAAGTCGGACGCTTAACCGACTGAGCCACCCAGGCACCCCTCAGCCTGAATAATTCTAAATCTCATTTTGCATGTTATCTCTCTAAAAGAGATCACAGTCTTGTGTTGACAGTTGCACAGTATCTGAAAACTGAGGCCTCATATATTTCACTTGGTTTTCTAATTTACTGTGGGAATGATAGTTCCATACTGGTTACCATACCATTGCCAGAAAAATAATTAAGCTACCTCATGGATCCAATACTTATTTCTAATATTTATTATTATAAATTGTGTAATATAAACTATGATTGAAAGCATAATACAATATAACTAAAATCCTATTTTGTGATGAAACATCTAGAACTACATCAAATCACAGCAAATATTTTAATGTAGACCAAAATATTTCTTTTAAAAAGACAAAGTAGGGGCACCTGGGTGGCTCAGTTGGTTAAGCGTCTGATTTCAGCTCAGGTCATGATCTCATGGTTTGTGGGTTCGAGCCCTGCGCTGGGCTCTGTGCTGACAGGTAACTCAGAGCCTGGAGCCTGCTTCAGATTCTGTGTCTCCCTCTGTCTCTGACTCTCCCATGCTCATGCTCATGCTCTCTCTCTCTCTCTCTCAGAAATAAATAAAACATTAAAAAAATAAAAGAAAACAAAGTAAACAGCCACAAAACAAGTCAATCTGAAAGCCCTTTCTAATAATACTTGTCTCCAGGCTTCGGCTTTATTAATAATAGTTCTCAGATCTATTTCTTTTAAGAGAGTTCATTCTTGATTGATTGATTTTTTTGAAACCTCTCTATCTTGGGTGGGGGGAATATTTGTAAAGAGAATTGTTAAAGTTATATTAAATGTAGCCACCTCCTAGATCATATAGTCTTTATTTTACCAGAGAAATCTCTTGCTATGATTCAATTATCAATGAATGCCATGACCAGTTTAAAAAGCTATTCCTGAAATGAATGGATTGGTACGCAATTACCTTCTGAGTTAGATCATTCCAATATTTTAAAACACATGGATGAGATCATAAAAAGTCTACTTATAGAACAATTCGTGCTTGAAGCAGAATTAATATTTATCCTTCTATTTTTCTTTTTTAAAATCTTGGTGAGTCAATGCCAAAATCCATATCAAACAGCATATACACAGTCATACATGTTCATTTTAAAATCCCTAAAAAAAGCAGGGACATAAAAAAAGATTTCCAATATTGATAATGTGAAACATTATATTAATATTAAAGATATACAAATTACAAAATTAGATATTAAAGCATTGACAAAATATATAGAGGAGGAAAAATAATTTTCCTTCTCACTTTCTGATTTCCTTGCTGAATAAAAGACAGATTTAGAAGGAAAAACAACAACATAGAAGTTTATTAACATGTATTCTTCATATTTACATGGGAGAAGCCCAGGGAAAATGAGTAACAAAAGAAGGGTATGTGTGTCAGGTGGCAGTCAGGTGTGCACTTATGAGAGGTTACCAGGTAAAGCAAGGTTAGTAAGATTTGTTCTATAGATTTAAATCTGTGCTTTCTCCCTTATGTTGAGAGTTTCTGGTGATTTTGTCATCATTTTCTTCCTAGTACAGACATGGAGACACCATTACAAATGGAGGTTTATTGTAAATATGTCTTAGAAAAGGGTAATTTCTACTCTGTTTTCAGACCTTCTCCTGAGTCTGCTGTTTTTCAAAATAATCAGCTCAAAATAACCCTATGCCAAAGAGGCATATCTGGGATGGCATATTCTACAACCCTTCAAATACAATGAAAAACAGAATGATTTCATTCATTATCACTCATATTAATATTATTAAGAAAAAGAGGCAAATTAGTTGAGACTATTATTGATGACACAGTACTGAATATTTTAATGGTGATCCCTTTGTCTTTCTACCTATGCTTATTATAGACAAGGGAAGACATCCTAGTTCTCTAAAGATCTATTTTCTTCTTATCCCTTTCTCTTCTTCAACCAGGAATTATTTTTCTGCCTTGTGTTCTTTATTCAGAGGAATTAGAAAGCCTATACAGCAGCACAGACACAAATGAATGTAAGCACATAAAGACTCCTGGGAAAAGGTTCCTTCCATGTCTCACTGGCTTTGTTAAAAGATAAACTGAGTCATATTAAAAATTTTAAGAGCTCAAGCAAAAATTGATTCGAATTGGGCAGCATCCAATCTAGCAGATAGAAAAAATCTCCAAGGAGCTGAACAAAATGAAAAACTTTTATAGGCAGAAAGCAGCAGGAACAAGGAAGTTATGCTGGTGAAAAAGCAGGTTGGTTATTGCAGTTATTTTCCTTCAGGTGATGGCAGGGACCTATCAGTCATGATTACCTAACTAACGATGATTAGGTGATTACTGATTCACTGGTTTAAGATTCTATTCCTGGGAGAACCAAGCTGTAATTAAGTAAGTCTTGGTTTGGTGATGTGAGGTTTAGTATAAATAACTCCATATTAGGCTTATTCCCTTGTTTTTAACAACTTACATCTAGTCCATGACTACTTGGTAAAGTATTTATATGATCCATTTTTATTTGAGTAGTTTTTTTTACGTGGAATTGATGTATAAATATCTTGAATCAAATTCTAGGCTAATGCTGCTCTAGAAGTAAGTAAGCAAGTGATAATTTGTATATAACCTTGTTACAATAAACTCCTAATAACAGCTGGTGTACTGTGGCCCTGAATTGAGGATAATGTCATGAGGACACCACTATAGTCCAGCTCTGAGTTTTGATTTTATGAGGGCCAAAAGATTCCTTTCAAAGTACAGTAGTCTCCCCTTATTCACTGGCTATATGTTCCCAGACTTCCACCTGATGCCTGAAACCACAGATAGTACTAAACCCTATACATACTGTTTTTTCCTATGCGAATATACCTATGATAACATTTAATTTATAAATTAGGTACAGTAAGAGATTAACAGCAAAATAAAATAGAACAATTATAATACTACATGTAATATAAGTTATATGAAGGTGGTCTCTCCCTCTTTCTCAAAATATCTTATTGTACTGTATTCTTCTTGTGATGATGTAAGGTGACAAAATGCCTATGTGACTAGAAGTGAATGATGGAGACATTGTGACTTGGTGATAGGTTGTTATTCACCTTCTAATGACAGAGGATCACCTGCTTCCAGACCCAGGGCTGACTGCAGGTAATTGAAACCACAGGTGAAAGGGGACTGCTGTGCATGTCTGGTTATCCTTTCAGAATGATTCACCTGGTTCTTAACATGTGTAACACCCAATTCAAGGCTTTAAGTTAAGGGTGATGACTTAATACTTCTCACTTTCTTCTTGATTTTCCATAATTTCATCCTGTAAATTTCTCTCTGTTTTAATTTTTTCCAAACCCAGAAACGTTCTCGATAATTAGGACAAACACAGTACATTTGAAAGAGGCAAAAGGAATGTGGGGGTAGAATTGCCTACTATTTTTTCCTACTCACAATCATGATTGAAGGCTGATGACAATAGGGAAAACGTAGTGTAGTCTTCCTAAGTCATATGAAAAACATTCCTGTCACTGCTAAAATGGGAGATTTTCAAAATTGGGCTCCAAACAGAGAGAAAAAATTGGAGGAAGGATTCCAAATGAAGATGAAGAAAAGACAGAAGTAATACATGATGAAAATGAAAGTTTGCTTCCACTTCCTACATGAACCATGCTCCAAGTTACAATAAGCAGTTCTCTCTGAATTACCAGAGCACATTGCTTTTTCTTTCAGATGCTTCCCCAAGTCCAATCTCATTCATGGTATGGCTATTTTCATGTTTCTCTCCCCACTAGGACTTAAGTGTTCTATCTATATTACTAATCTTTGTGTCTCCTTTTCCATCACATATGATAGAATTCAACACATTTTCCTAAAATGAAATATATGCAGGTTCACAGATAGATTGCATACAATAAAGCAGCACTAGTAACCCTGGTATTTATTTTTATAAAGTTAATTTTAAAATATTATAGAAATCCCTTGTTAGCAAATGGATAAATGTTAAATGTGACATTTTTAGCAAATGGATAAATGTTAAAAAATTTACATGTTTGAAACAAAAAAGTGTAAAGATGATATCTACACTAGATCTTTTAACAGCATTCATATTTTGGTATACTTTCTTCTACATCAGGTGTGAGGAAGGAAGGGACAGAAGGAGGAAAGAAGGAAGGAAGAAAGGATGGGGAGAGGGAAGGAAAGAAGGAGGAGGGAGGGAAGGGAAGACATTCACACACATGCATATACCTTTTAGAACTTGGACAGCCCAGTAACAACAAAACAAAAACCTTTGATATTTAACAACCTTTGATGTTAGAGCCATGTGATAAATCTTAATAGACACTTATGTTGCTCCTCTAAAAATTATCTGGTTTAGACATTTCCCTTCATGATGGCAGTCACTAATGTTATTCACATGCACCAATTTCACATCCAATTTCCCAACTTCCCATTATTACTCATTTTTTTTTACCCTTTCCTTTCTTACTTTATTTACTCTAAAGTTACCATTGAATTAGTACAAACATGTATTACACATATTGTAGCAGAGAAACAAAATAATTTTTCTCCTGTTTATTTACTCTGCTTAATTAAATGAATATAGAATTTGAAAATATTTTATAGAATCCTGATAATAACCTTATACAATAAAGCTTATATTAACCTTTTATAGATAAGAGGTTCAGGAAATTTTCCAGGATCTTGCTATTTTCATCTAGATTTCTTGATATTGCCTACAAATTTTAAAATTCAACTCTAAATAACCTCATATTTCAATTCTTATATAGTTCTCAATATATCCATTTTCAATACTCAAATCCCATGCTGATCCTCTTCACTTTCAAATGTCTTGAAGACCATACATAAATCTTTCTATTATGAATTTCCTGAATAATTTATTCCTAATTCAGAATGTGATATTAGTACCCACTACTTTCTTGCAGATCATTTCTATCAGAGCTTAATGCCCTTTCTACTTTTCATTATTTAATTCCCAAGAAGTGCTCTTAAGTTCTTTACTTCCTTTCTACATTGTAGCCATGCTACAGTAATTAATTTTCAATAAGCAAATCAGCCCTCTCCCTTATTATATCAATATACATATTCTTTTCAGCATTCAACTTCATTATCCTTTTAGAGTAATTTCCTCTTGTACTTACCGCCATACTCTAAGCAAAAGGTATGTTGAGTTACTCCTCTTCCTTATCTCCCACTTTTCCTCTAGCTTACACTAATACTGTGTTCAACAGTAATCACTAAATCAGCTCAACAAAGAATTAGCAATGATTTCTTTTACTTGTCAAATACTGTTGTCTCAAGTTCTTACATTACTGAAATTTTGTGTCTGATACCAGAGAGCTGACCATTCTCTCCTTGGTAAATTCTGTTGCTTTCTGTGAGTGACACTGATTTGCTTCTTTTCCCCTTTCCAATGAATCTGGTTTTAATCTGATTTCCTGTTTTAGTAACTTTCTCTTCTTGTACCTTAAGTGTATGATTCCTTAAAGTGATTTCTTTGTCTCTCTTTGCTCTCCTTAATGGACACATCCTTTTTGAAATTTACCTCCATTTTTTAAATTACCATTGCTTTGATAATGGCATTCAAATTTATCCTTTTGCCCAACCACTCACTGGTGCTTCAGATGTAAATTTCAGTGGTTTGCATTACTTTATGCACTACTCTCTTGTTTGTTACTCAAACATAGCAATACAAAATGAGTTGCTTATTTCCAAATAAGTTCCTATACTACCTCAGTACTGCCTCTTGTTGGTTTCTGTTTAGTTGACGGTCCACCATTCATAGCTTGAAGTCACACTCACTGACTTATCTATTCCCTCAGTAAACATTTTGTTCCAGATACTAATCAATGGGTCATGAATGCACAAGAGAGGAGAGATAGTTACTGTTTATCAAGATAAAAATTGCAACAATTAGTTGTAATATACTGTATGCTCTAAAGTAGATGCATGAACATAGAGCTACTGCACTAAGGCAAAGGCAAAGTGATTCTGAATATGTTTGTGTGAAGTACAAATGGATTCTCTTATATTCAATTCAGCTAGACATGCTGTCTCACCAGACACAGAATCCTTATCTTGCATCTATGAAACACATTCAATTTATTAATATAAATACTAATGATTATACACCCTATTTAGTGTTCACTGAAAGACAGGACCCTGATAATTGCTCTACAAATAATCTCGTTTAATATTCAAAACAACCTGTGGATTAGGTGCCATTATATCTAATCTACAGTTGAGTATTTGGGAATTAGAGATATTAAGTAACATGTTTTAAGATCTCTCAGGTTTTTATTAGCAAAGTTAAAGAAAATACCAAATTTGTTTGACATCAAACCTGTGATCTAGTACACTAATTTGCCATCCTGAGTATATTGTTTCACAAATTTTTTTTAAAAAAAACCAAATTGTAAATATATGTGAAAGTAAAATTCTTATGTCTTAACTTATAATAAATGAAACTAACATATATAGAAATTAAATAAAAATAAGGAATATTCAAATCACTTGTACAAAAATTTATTAAAATGTCATCTGAATTCAGTTCAAAATATTTAAATAAATAAATGTCTGGAAATGCACTGTTAAATATTTATGATTTTAAAATGTTCCATATTGAGACAAGAAGCAACTATAAGCAATTGCTGAGTTTGAAAAATTATCTGTACCGCACAAGCTGTAAGATATATTGAAGTCAATACAAATGTTTTTCCACTTCATTTTTTTAAATATTTAACAAGAAATGTCAGGAAATACACAAGTAAATAAGCAAGAAGTGATTTGGAAATCAAAGGCTATATTGATAGTCACTTTCCAAACATATATGGGGATAAAATAGAATGAATATTTCTACTTCTCACTTAAGGTAAGGAAAACTTCACTATGGCCACAGAAATAGTGAAAGAAATATTACTTGGTGAGAGATACTAATGATCTACATGTTTAACACATAATTGTTAACTATAAAAATATTATTAGTTTAGTATAGAATTTTGTGATATTTTAGGATGGATGGTCAAAGTTTAATATAATCAAATGGACAAGACTATATTATATGTGCAACTCAAGATTATATAAAAAATCAGCTGCACCAATTAGTTTGGTAAAGGAAATATAATCTTAAGTGAGAAAATTCTAGGCAACTAAACTACATGCAGTATTGATTTTATATATAACTCTCAGTAGTACAAAATGGATAAATGTGAAGTAGGATTAAAAGCAAACAGGGGCACCTGGGTGGTTCAGTTGGTTAAGTATCCGAATCTTAATTTTGGTTCAGGTCATGATATCACAGTTCATGGAATCCAGCCCTACAGTGGGCTGCTCTCTCTCTCTCTCTCTCTCTCTGTCTCTCTGTGTCTCTCCTTCTCCCCCCACCCCTTTCTGCTCCTCCCCTGCTCACACACATACACACATTCTCTCTCTCTCTCTCTCAAAATAAATAAACAAAAAATAAAAATAAAAGAAAGCAAACAAATAAAGCCTTGAAAATTAGAACACTTCAAAATAAAACAAAAGGATACCTTTGACCCATTGCAAGCTTTGTGCAAAGTAAATATAAAAATATAACATTTTATACTATAGAGAAACTGCTTTTATTACTGTCTTCCACAGAGGCACAATATTTTCAACATATTTGTCTACCAAAAAATAGCACATATAAATAAACATAATTTTAAAAGTTTTTATTATTTATTTTAGAGAGAGAGAAAGACAGACAGAGTGTAAGCAGGGAAGGGGCAGTGAGAGGAGACACAGAATTTGAAGCAGGCTCCAGGCTCTGAGCTGTCAGCACAGAGCCCAAGGCCGGGCTCCAACTCATGAACCGCAAGATCATGACTTGAGCTGAAGTCTGATGTTTAGCTGACTGAGCCACTCCTAAATAGACATTTTTTTTTTTCCTGTCTTGGATCTATCAATAACCTAAGATCATATGATCAGAAGTCATATTACCTTGATAAAATTCCAGTTTTAAGAGACTAGATACTCTCTCAGAAGACATTAAAATATGAAAAACAGCCTAAGATTCTCATTAATACAATGTCACTTTCTAAAAGGACAAGCTTTGCAGATGAGCAGATTAGTTTAAACCAAAGCTCCCAAGTTATAAGTATAAAAAAAACAAAACATAAAAAACCACCATCAACAAATAGGAACCCCAAAGACAAACTTTCAGGTCATGTGGTCAATTCATTATTGTGCTTGTGTTGGAGCTTAAACTTTTGAACTCTTAGTAGTGATCATTCCATTGTACAATAGTACTCTTTCTTTTAAGGCCTGAGAATTTTAAGGTTTAGGAAGGCATATTTATAAATATCTATGACAAACTCAGGAGAGTTTTCTCTCATAAAAGGCATTTATAATATGTATGGTAAGAATATTAATTTAAAGAGAAACATATGAACTCAAATACTAACTTTATTCAAATGCAATGAAATATTTCTGTACTTGATCTCTCCTGGTACCCTCTTTGTTAAACATACATTGCTTCATCCATGCTGTACACTTGAATTTTAAAAAGTCTTTCCTTCCTTCTTAAAATAAGTACTCTCTTGTGTACTTTGCTGATAATTATTTCAAAACATATTAAGAGTAAAAAATTAGAATAAAAATTAAATTGACTATTTAATAAAGATAATATTGCAGTTCTTAATTGTTACTTTAAGAAATATTATTATGCCAAATTTAATAAAAAATGAGTATGGCATGATGTGGAGGATTTTTTTTTTCTGTATAGTTGTTTATACATGAGATTATGGATAGCTACCAAGCTCTCTACGGAACTTTTTCTTTTACTGTGTCCTCTTCATTGAAAATGAACACTGATGGTTTTGTGGATATTGGCATAACTTGCAAAAACAAATTCAATCACGGAGAATTTCCTCTTTGACTTTCAACTTCTTCTTTCACCCCTGCTATGATATGCAGTTCTTGCTCTAAAAAGTTCAAAATTGCATTTTGGTATCAATTTAAAAAATATATTAATCAAAAGCATAATAGTTGATAAAGCATCCATCTCACCGAAGGAGACAGATTTATTTCTTAATCCAAGTGGTTAAAGAGAAGTAATTTTCCTCATCTCCAAAATATCACACCACTTAAAATCTTTGGCTAAATTTCTTCTATTATAATGTTTATTTTCTTTTGTATTATTTTATTTATTTTATATTCTCCTTCCTTCCTCTTCTTTTGTTGGCTAGAGTATTGTTTCTTCATAAGCCCTAGGTAGTAATCACCATGGTAACAAAATTTTGAAGCTTTCTTACTCTTTTTATTTTCAAAAATTAGAAACAAAGGAAAACCAAAAGAACCTATAAGTAGGTTTTCAAAGTAGGAACAAAAAGAAAATCTTCTTGGTCAAATATGCTAACTGTATTTTAATGTTCATGTGGCTAAACATGCCCATTTACCTTTTTAGGTCATACATACACAATCTGATCTCAGAATTGAAATTTAACAATATCAACTACAATCCTGTGGAAACTTCATGATATTAAGAAGAGATGAGGAAGTAACTTTAGGTGATAATACTGCTAAGTGAGTTTGTTAGAATTGTTCTGGAAAAGTAATTGATTTATTTTCAAAATTTGAAAAAAAAACCCTTCCATCAAAAGTAATACTGAACTGAAATCACTGGTTGAAGTACAGTGATTTCTGTAGATAAAGAACATTAATAGGAACTGCAGAGAATGAATGTACAAAGGGTACTTTATTAAAAAGCATTTTGAATAAATGTATACATTATATATTAAATATTAGGAGAGTTGAATGAAACTTATCTGTAGATTCTATGTTTTTAAAATTTAGTTTTAGTTTTTAATTTTTATTTTTGCTTTTTAATATTTAATGGTTTTATGTCTGTGCATGGTGGGGATGGAAGAGAAATTGCTGATTCAACTTGTTAACTCTTGAATCTAAAAGAAATAATAATTAAAAAGAATTGTTTTTCTATACTGTCTAAAACTTTCATTTATTTTTTCATATTACAACCAATAACTTGAAAGTCCATATGGACTTTGTCCTATACTGTCAATTTTCCATGAATGAAACATAATAAATGTGTACACTGAATAATGAAATGTTTACAATTTTGATTGATGATGGAAATAAATCAGAATGCAAATCAGAAACAAATCAGAATGCAAATGGAAATATATATGTATGTTTAATTATACAAGTTTAATTATGTTTTTATGCATGTGTTTATATATGTCTGTATAGGTATATGTATATAAATGTATTTTTGTTTACTTATAAAACATCTACACTAAAGTTGGATATTAAAAGCACAATTCATTGTCCTCAAACAAAGAAAAGTTTAGTATGATAGACAATTCATCTTTTCTCTCTGGCAAAATCCTATGACGCTTAAGACCACTTAAATGTCATTATTTGGTGGTAACATTCTAATGACTTCCTCTATTTTTATTCTCATAAATTATGACCTTCCTTTAAATGTTCTTCACCGTTGTCTATTAAAATATCAAGTCACATCATAATTATTTATTTGTGAGTACATTCCCTCCAAAGCAGTATGGATTATTTCAGTCCCCAGACAATGATGGTATTCCAGACATAAAAATAAGTATATTCTTTATGTAGAGAGGAAAAATAAATGTTGGCTAATTAATGATTAAGAAAATAAAAAGGGGACTACATAACAAATGAATTTCTTGGTGAGGGAGTTGTACTCAGCCTCTACAATCCCTAGTTCCCAGTACAGTGAGCTTTTCCTCTGCATCCAGATGATTCAAATGACTAAGGAATAAAATTTCACTGGTATGAAGGCAAATGTAGCAATTTTTGGACTATGAAAAATTATATGGCTTTTAAAATCATTATTTCACATTGGTGAAATTTTGTAAATTAGGAATTTCATATGTATTTATACAGTTAGAACTTAATTTCCATAATATTTGGTGATTTCTTTTTTCTTACATATTTAATATGTCCTAGTATCTCATCTTTTTTTTTTTTTTTAAATGTTTTTATTTATTTCTAGGAGAGAGAGAGAGAGAGAGAGTGTGAGCAGGGGAGGGTCAGAGAGAGAGGGAGTCACAGACTGAAACAGGCTCCGGGCTCTGAGCTGGCAGTCAGCACAGAGCCCGACGCGGGGCTCGAACCCACGAACCGCGAGATCATGACCTAAGCGAAAGTCGGACGCTTAACCGACTAAGCCACCCAGGCGCCCCATCTCATCTTTTAATCTTGTCTATTTTTCAGTATCCTGGCACTCCCATTTCTGTAATTAGCACTTTCAAATTCATTAACTTTTAAAAATTATTTGGACAAAATAATGCATAACATATAAATGTTATAACAATGATTAAGCAAGTATAATACTACAATTTTACCCATGAATGGGCTCTAGAAATACAATATTACATATCTGATAAATGCCTAGAAATATTTCTCAGATTGCATTTCTCTCAAACACAAAATAATTATTACTCTAGGATTTGGTGGAAGATTTTGCCTAGTGTTTATGCTCCTATGTAAACAAATTGGCTTTTTGTACCTACCTAAATTTTGTAGGTTCAAAACATGCATGCAACTTTAACCTTTTTTCATAATTTACTGTTTCAATTATTTTCCTGCTTTCTAATTTCTCTTTAATTCCCCATTTATAAACTATCATACCCACACTTTTTGACCCTTTGAAATTAAAATTGTCTGGATATTATTTTTTATTAGCTCACTGAGACATTATACTTAAAAATTATAACGATGTCAATTGACAGTATTTCTTTCTCATCTTCCTATCATGATGATCCCATATTACCCCAATTCACTTTATTTCCTAAGCAACCCTATATACAATTGTGTCTTTTTCTCATATCTTCATTATCAAAATCATGTATTCATCTCTATGAAAGTTTAACTACTAGATTCTTTTCTGAGATGATCTCTCTTTTCTACCTGTTTACATATTTCCATAACATTTAAATATACATTATAAGAAAGTGTTCTTTCAGAATGAAAAATCCACATGATAACAAAGATTTTCACATGTGTAGCACATGGATTGTGTATCACATATGTTCATGCTCCTATATCACATTAGGAAAGCCACTGCCTCGGAATTCACAAGTCTAGATATATAAAGATGCTGTGAGGATTCAGAAACTTTTGAAACCTCTGAAATTTTACAAAGGAACTCTGACAACTTTTATCATCACCTAGCGATACCCAGCTGTGAGAAAATAGAAAATTTAGGATTTGAGTTTCAATAACAGTCCCCATAATATCACAAGTACAAAATACACATCATCTCCAAAGAAAACCAGCCCATATGGTCTTCATTTAATTTGTGCATCAGAACATCCAAGGTCAACATATTAATACCAGCAGTCATTGAATTTCATTAAAAGGTGTACTTTCAGAAGCAGCAGAAATTTTTAGAAAAGAATGCCTTGGCTCTACCCAATAAGAGATAAAGCAAGATTTGATTTAATGTTCCTATTTAATTAAACACCCTCCATTTGATTTCCTGGGATCAAATGAGAAGAATAATTTGGCTTAATGTTAAAGATATCTGAATTAATTGGAGTAAAATACTATCACCTTATATTTAGGGGATAAAATTAAGTCCAAGTCCAATGCTTCATTCTGGCTTTCAATGTTCTTAATAATATAGCTTACTATAATGGCTTTATCTTTCTTTTCCCAAAGTTCTCTGATATTATTGTCCAGTATTAAACTCCCAATTTAGTTAGGCAGAATTTGACAGTTATTCGAAGTTTGGGAATGGCACACTATGGTTCACAAGCCAAATCCAGTCCTCTAACTATTTATACACAGTCATACAGCAAACAATGTATGTTTTTTTCTCTTTTTTTTTCTTTTCACATTTTTTTTATGGTTGTGGGAGGGAGAGAAGGAAAATATAAGTCAGAGCCTGTATATGGTGGCTTACAAACCTAAAATATTTATTTTTTGGCTCTTTACCTAACATGCGTATCTCTATACTTTCTTTAATGTTCATCCTAGGAAGTCATGGATCTCTCCTACAGCTGTCAACCTCTAATCACAGTCATCCTTCAAGACCAATCTCCATTCTTATCCTTAATAATGAATAAAGAGTAAACTATATACACATGACTCCTATTTCACTAGTTGCTAGCAGTATAAAATAGCACTTTAGTATTTTGTCCACGCTTTCAAACATATTAGTCTTAATTTCCCAAATAAATTGTATGGTTCTTATGTTTTAGGACTGTGCCTGCTCCCAAGCAAACAGCAAGAATATCTTGAATGTTTACTGGTGGATACTTACTGCCTTTTAAAACCATACCTTTGCAATCATCATATAAGCTTATTTTACATATGTTTAGCCTCTATCTTTTCTACTTATAAACTAAAAAACATCCTCCTTTCTAGTGTAGGGGCCCAGAACAGGCCACCCCAAAATGTGCTATAGTAGCATACTGATTACTTTCAATTGAAGTCACTTGGGAAACAGTTGGTACAAGGATACTCACTTCCTCTGCCCCTATGAAAGCAAGAAGTAAATCTCTCATGTGAACAGTACCCTCCCTGAACTATGAAGTACAAACACATCCTCATCATCAGAGATAAGGACTTTAAACCTGAGAAAGCTGTAGAAACAAACCTTGTTATTTTTACTAATCTACTACCTCAGCCCAAATTCTGATTAGAATTCCTTATTAAAGCTCGCAAAGGTCTGTTTTATCTTTTCAATTCCTCAAAAATCTATTATCTTTTTGTCTAAAATGTATAAAAACTGCTTGCCTTGTGAAGTGGGGTTAAATAGGTGATGGGGATTAGGGAGTGCACTTGTTGTGATGAACACAGGGTGATGTATGGAAGTGTTAAATTACTATATTGCACATCTGAAACTAATATAACATTGTATGTTAACTGGAATTAAAATGAAAACTTAGGGGTGCCTGGGATTTCAGCTCGGATCATGATCTCATGTTTTGTGAAATCAAGCCCTGATTGGGCTTTGTGCTGACAGTGTACAGCCTGCTTGGGATTCTCTCTATGCCCCTCTCCTGCTCTCTCTCTCTCTTCCAAAATAAATAAACTTAAAAAAAATAAAATGAAAACTTAAAAAAAGGGAAAAAACATGTATCTTTATGAAAAAACCATTTTTATTCTAATGCTCTGTAGTTTTATGGAAACATGGAACTATGCTTAGATATCTTACTTTAAATGACTATCATGTATCTTATTACATGATTGAAAAAAAAAAACGCTTGGCTTAATCATTTCTTGGTCTCAATTTTGTTATTAGGCCTGTGTGCCTGTGCAAGTTAAAGTTTGCTTTTTTATATTGTCAATTGTTTCATGTTAATTTAATCCCTAAACTACCTGGAATAAACTTGAGGGGGAAAAAGGAATGTTTTCCCCTCTCCTATGCTAGTTGAGAGACACCCAAAAATGCTAAATATATCTCAAGAAAATGTTGAATCTGTTAGGTAGAAGCTAGACATAAGCAGGGGAAGGGATTCCCCCAAGGCAGAGTCCTAAGCACTTGAACAGGAATGATAGAGACCCTAGCTGGGGGCAAGGAGAGTGACTAAAAAAGTTACACCTTTCTCTGCACCCTCACCAACATCAATAATTTCCTCAGTTGTTCATTTTAGCTCTTCTGACGGGTGTGAAGTGGTATCTCATTGTGGTTTTCATTTGTATTTCCCTGACGATAAGTGATGTGACTGTTAGCCATCTGAATGTCTTCTTTGGAAAAGTGTTTGTTCATGTCTTCTGCCCATTTCTTCACTGGATTATTTGTTTTTTGGGGGTGAGTTTGATAAGATCTTTATGGATTTTTGATACTAATCCTTTATCTGATATGTTATTTGCAAATATCTTGTTTCATTCCATCAGTCTGAGAAAGACAAATATCATGATTTCACTTGTGGAATTTAAGAAACAAACAGATAAGGGAACATAGGGGAAGGGAAGGAAAAATAAGATAAAATAGAGAGAGAGGAAAACTATAAGAGACCCTTAAATATAGAGAAGAAGCTGAGGTTTGCTGGAAGGGAGTAGGCTAAATGGTAGGGGAGATGGGCTAAATGGGTGCTGAGCATTAAGGAGGGCACTTGTGATGAGCACTGGTCATCGTAAGTAATGAAACACTAAATTCTACTCCTGAAACAATTATTACACTATATGTTAACTAAGTTGGATTTAAATAAAATTAAAAAAACAACAACAACAAGTGTTCCAGAACACAGAAAAAAAAAGTTATACCTTATAGGCCAGGAGCTCAACATTCTGAAATTATGGCTTCCAAGACTTGGGCCTGACAGATCAAAAGGTACAGGTGCAGAACATGCACTCTCATCTTCCACTTCTGACCCAGGGTAACTCCTAGACTCATTATAATTCATTTGCTTTGTGATACTACCCTCAGAGGGAGAAAAGCTGCCAAGGCTGTTCCAGTACAAACTTTGTAAGGTCAAAACCACCCTCTCTCAACCTGTGGGAGGAGTCCCCCAAATGATTGGAAGCAACCTCCTCTAGACATTACCCCACTGTATGTAACAGCTCCCCCAGCCCAGAGAGACCCCATAATATCCATTCCCAAAACAAGCTAGGGGCAGGTTCCTCCTGGTGGAAGCTGCCTACTTGCCCACCCTGAGAGTACTTTCCTTTTAATAAACTGCTTTATGCTTGCTACGTTCCTTCTGGATGTCTTTATTTGAGCATGGATCCCCATGGAAGAGGAGAGTGCATGTTCTGCACATGTCCCTGTAAATCTTCTTGTGGGGAATCCAAGGACCAGACTTGCTTTCATACAATGTAGACTCTCCTACTGATAACAAATCCATCAACTCTCCTTTCCTCAAGATATAGTAAGCTTATAGTGTAATGGTTACACAGAAAATGCCAATTCATTGTTTTAACAGAGTGGATAGTTGTTTCCTATCTGTATTAATACAAATACGACATGGCATTGATGACAAATACAAATAATCCCCATTCAATTCCCAGTAGTTTGTACTGCATTGGGCTTTTTTTTTTTAATTTCAAGTCATATCTTCTTTATGATGTTGTATGGATTCTCAAGAAGGATTCAAGTGAAAAGAAATCAGGAGTTATTAACTAGCAGAATTTTGCCTAGACAGGTACTTTGGAGGATCAATATTTGCAAATTAAAGGGGGCTTTACTTAAAAACGAAGCAGTTTAAAATATTTTCCGACTTGGAAGGACTGCCTTTTTAGGTTTTCTCTACCTCCTTTGAATATTGCTTTCCATCTGTTCTGTTTCCCACTTATGACCCAGCAGGACAGGTACTTACTTTCCATAGTGAATTGTATTAGCCTGAGAATATAAATCACTGCTGATGTTGAATCTCCTTGTAGAGAGAAAGGGAGGCTGTTGACTAACATTTTTTTAAGTTTATTTATTAATTTTGAGAGAGACAGACAGACAGCATGAGCAGGGGAGGGGCAGTATGAGAATCACAAGCAGGCTCCGTGCTGTCAGCTCAGAGCCCAATGCTGTGCTTGAAGCCATGAACCATGAGATTATGACCTGAGCTGAAATCAAGAGTCAGTTGCTTAACCTACTGTGCCACCCAGGTGCTAATTTTAAGACTTCTTAGGGTTGGCCTAGGATTTGCTACAATTAATAACAGTCTAATGATATAGTTTTGCCTGTTTCTTCAACTTAAATCTGATAAAATCTTCTTTCTATAGTTCAGGAATTCTTCCTATTTTATTATAGCCAGCTTTCATTTCCTCAGTCCTTTTATGTTTTCATATGTTTGTTTGACTTTGGGTGGATGGAGAGGTAGTTTAAATTTGTGGTTGGCCATTTTAAACTAAAAATGCAACTCTGAAATTTAAACCACATTGATGGAAAGTATATAAATATGTTAAAAAGGGTTAATAAATCAGAAGACTATTATACCAATCTAATTAAGAGACAATAAGGACCTGAACTAAAGCAAGAATACTAGGGATGAATACGGACTTAGATTCCTACTGATAGACTAAGTTCACTATCACTATAAAATAGCCTTTGTTTTAGTCAGGATTCTCTAATATATTATATATAAATATATATATATTATATATATATATTTATATATAATATATAATATATATATTTTTTAGGAATTGGCTTACATGAATATGGTCACTAAGAAGTCCATGATCTGCTGTCTCCAAGCTTGAAATCCAAGAAAGCCAGTGGTATAATTTGGTCTGAGTCCAAAGGCCTGAGAACCAGGGAGCCTGATGTAAATCCTAGTTTGAGGGCCTGAGAAGATGAGATGAGATGTCTCAATTCAAACACATAGGCAGGAAACAAAATGCTCTTCCACCATTTTGCTCTATTCAGGCTTCCAGGGGATTAGATGATGCCTACCAATGTTGAGGAGAACAAACTGC
Source organism: Crocuta crocuta (assembly GCF_008692635.1). Classification (NCBI taxonomy): domain Eukaryota; kingdom Metazoa; phylum Chordata; class Mammalia; order Carnivora; family Hyaenidae; genus Crocuta; species Crocuta crocuta. The sequence goes on from NW_027531334.1 coordinate 10,628,956, forward strand.
TTTACTGAGTTCACTAATTCAGATGCTAATTTCATCCAGAAATATCCTCAGACAGGTCCAGATATAATGTTTTGTCTGATATCTGGCCAATCTATGATGTAGTCAAGTTGACAAATGAAATTAGCCATCACATCCCTTTTTATCTGCAATAATGTTTTTTTTCATTTTACTTTGTTCAATATTCTACTTGGATTTATTTTGTACTTTGTCTATCACTACTATAACTACTATGTTTGATTCATCAAGTTACTATTTCTTTCATCTTTCTTGATCTTTTCCTTCTTTCTTTTCTTTCTTTCTTTCTTTCTTTCTTTCTTTCTTTCTTTCCTTCCTTCCTTCCTTCTTCAGGATATATCTATAATTATATTGGTGACTTTACCTAGATAATTTTTTTGCAGTTTATTCAGATTTTCTAATGTTCTCAGATAGAAGTCTGCCTCAAGATACTTCATCTTACTTGTGACTGGAAAATTGAGAACATGGTTTTATCTTCAATTTATATTTCAATGAAGAAAAAAGGAAGTATCTTCCATTTGTAATCTAATCTATCATCACCTTTTTCATAGTTCTTTACCTCTGAAAGCAAAATTATCACTCCTGTTTTCAGAATCCACTAGTTAGTTGTTTCTATTAAAATGGATATTTTTCAATTATAATTTCTACCTTTTTGCTTTTCTATATATGAATGATAGTGATTTTATAGTTTTTATTTTGTATTTGGCAAGCATTCTAAAGCATTATTAATTTTATGAAATTTTCAATTTACTACTACTTTTCAATAATGTATATACATTAATCTGTGAAGTAATATACCTCTATAGTTATGACTATCTTCTTTCTGTTTATTGAAATGTTCTTTAAATCAGACAATGTTCTCACTAAAATTTGATTATTTTCAATTTATAGGTAGATAATTATGCATTGATAAATATACTTTACATTTGTTTATTTTGATATAACATGATTAAACACACAATTATTCAAATATCTTTATATAATTGCCAGTGATACATAATTACATTTCAGAGATTCAAATATACATGAATGAGAACTTTTTTAAATTTTAGAAACTCAATTTGTAATATGAGTCACCACTCCTCTCAAATATCTAAACTTAATAATACAAATTAATGTTGGGCTCCGTCAGTATTGGTCTTCTTCATTGTTTTCCAAGAAGACTTATATAATGTGAGGTCTTGATTAGAACAGAGTGGGGAACACTGGATTTTTCCTTTTTGCTAGACAGTTTTCTACATGGGCATCACTTAGAAGGCAACTGTTTGAATTTGTGTCTTTATAACATATAGGCAAGCATACCAGCATATTGCTCCTGGTTACCTTGGTTCACAACAGCAATTTCTATAAACTCAGAAAGCATTTTGGTTCTTCAATGCCATGCTTGGCATACTGACACCATTGGTTCTTACTCAACACTAGGCAGACAGAAATTCTGTGGATTTAAGAGTCCTTTACATTAGAAAACTATTTCTCCTGTTGAATGTTGATACCACCACCAATCCACCTGAGCAAGTGATAGAGATGTCTTTCACTCTTAGACTACAGCAAATTGTGAGTTCTGCTACCATTCTCACTAGCACGTTCTATTTCTCAGGGACCTGAGATTTTCTCCCCAGAATAAGGAACCTCTATATATTATTTTTTTAAACTTTTTTGTGGGTAAAAAAGTTAAATTTTTAAATTTAATTTTAAAAGTTAATTACGTTTTAAAATTTACATCTAAGGTAGTTACTATATAGTGCAATAATATCAGGAGTAGAATTCAGTGATTCATTCCCTACATATAACACCCAGTGCTCATCCCAGCAAGTGTCTTCCTTAATGCATGCCCCTTTCCCATTTATCCCATTCCCACACCCACAGCCCCTCTAGCAATGCTCAGTTTGTTCTCTATATTTAAGAATCTCTAAGTTTTGTCCCCCTCCCTGATTTTATATTATTTTTGCTTCCCTTGCCTTATGGAATGTCTATATACTCTTGACTTAGAGAAGCTCTGACTTTTTAGAATTCTTTACAATTTAATGCCTATGCCCTAGAAAACTTTCTGTTCCATTGAGGCCTTAGGGTTTTGAAGGACAGATTGAATCACTGCTTTTCTATTCACCTGTTTTCCACTACATGATCCTTTCTCTAAAGCATCAATTAATATAAAAAAATAAATCATGCACTTTCACTCATTAGATATCAATATTTTGCCTTAATTTAAAGTTTGTCCATTTTCTTTCCCATATATGTGAATGTTATAAGTGTGCCTTTAAAAAATGTTATAAAGCAATTATAATTATCACCATTGTCATCATTATTATCTATTGAGCGCTTACTTTGCTCCAGATTTTTGAGTACTATGCAATTATAGAATTTGAAAAGTATTGATGATAAAATTTCACATACTTATTAACAATTTCACATACATATTAACAATTACGATGCTAACATCTTTATGTTTACTACTTCTATATTCACACATTTTTGCTATTGCTTTATTTTTCTATTTTTTGTGCAATGTTGTTGGTTTGGCTTCTTTACTATTAGGTAAATCTGTTATGTATACCATGTGCTTTTAGTCCACTTTCCTTAAATTCAAAAGCTTGGTCTTTAGCTATATTTCTGAACTAGAGTGCTCTAATTCCTCTCTGCCTAAGAAGGAATTTAAGAGAATTTGACTTCAGTTATTTTAATCACTAGACCATTCAATTAGTTTTGTTAATATAAGTACTTTGGCTCACCATTACATAGTGTTTTTACTATACATTCATTTTTTTATCAAATTAAATTGTATCTCTTCCTGTAAAACTCTTTAGATTTTTTTAATTCATGCCATTTCATTATAGTTTTATTTATAGTAAATTTTGTGGCCATACTATTTCATTCTTTAGTTTGTAGCTTAGTATAAGAATCAGGTCGAACCCTACTTCAAAAAAAAGTTTTGTTTTCCAAGACATTATAAGTTTTCATAACATGTTCCATAATTATTTTAAAAATTAGAGTTATGAACTTTAAAAATATTACTGACAATACTGTCTTTCAGTATTTACTATTACAGGTAGGATGCATTTTGTATTTACAATCTCTTTCATAATTTTGATTACTTCATTTTTTCCCTAATATGACCAAAATGTTTAATCTTACCCTCTATGCTAGTTAGGATTTTCTTACCTTTAGCATGGGCATTTTATTAGTCATAAAATTTGAGTTTTCTTATAGTCCTTTCTCATTTCCATGATTTTTATATCTATTTTATAATCTCTGAAGGGAATTATCTCTTAATTATCATCATCTGAGAGTCAGGTAGACTTCTCATTTTGATATTTCTCCTAATGGGTGTCAGTTCTAATTTTCAAGGAAGTCATCCTGTCTTTTCGCATTATTTATATCATCTATAAGGGCACTTAGGTTACCTGCCATGGCTTCAAACATTTCACTGATGTCACAGAGACCCTCACCCTGCTGGGGATTTAGGAGTTGGGGCGGGAGCGTCTCCTCAGCCAGGTGCAAAACCTGAATCTTAATCACAAGCACACTAGCAAGCTATTCAGTGAGGAATGGCTGATGGAGAAGACCCAGAACACACCTGAAGTAACTGCAGGAGTCACAGAGCCTGTCCCTGATTTCACATGCCAGTGGCTACCGGAGCCCATACAATGCCAGAGACCTATGCACCTGGGCCAGCTCCACTGCATAGCCTGTTGACCCAGGGCCCGGGCTTCCCTGTCTACACCGCCAAGAGCAAGGGCCCTGTCACCCAGTGGCCAAGGAGGCGGTGGGTGAGGGCCACTGAACAAGTCCTTCCACAGCCCGCACCTAGGACCTGCACTGCTGCCAGAGCGCCTTCTGCTCTCACTCGCCGCTGTTTTGTGCGCTCAAAAAGAGCCACTTTGGAGGGCCCGCTTTGCGTGTTCTGAAGCCCTGAGAGCGGCTTTGTGGTGTCAGGTGGCAAAGGACCTGGTCACCATGTTGCCCTTCACCAAGGACCAAGTGGTGGCCTGCACCATTGCCACAGTCCTGAGTCAAAGCTGTGGCCTTGGACCTCTAGTCTTGAGGACCTCGTGGGCCGCGGCTGCCACAGGTGTCCGGAAGTGACTGGACACGGTAAGAAAGCCTCAGACCACCCTCCCATCCGCCCACGGTGGCTCCACCACTTACAGCACCAACGGGGCCTCCAGGATGCGCAGGCAGGTGGGCGCTCACTGAGGATGCGCTTCACGCTCAGGCGCAGCTGCGCGCAGTTCTCGGGCCACGCCCCCAGCTTGCCGCGTCTGTGGGCGCGAGACTTCGCTCCGCTCCTGCGCTGCTGGCTGTCCTGCTGCCTCAGACCCCGCACCCATTGGGCGGCCGAGCAGGACTCTCCTTTAAGTATCGGGCTGGGCAACACCAGCCTGGGCAGCGGTGGAGGTGTGAACAGGGATGACCGGCCAGGAGGCCCGAGGCTCGGCGGCCCACTGGCTGCAGCCCAGGTGCGGGCACAGCGCTATGTATCCATGACGTGCCACTGTTGGAGGCCCTGGAGTGCACTAGCGGGCCCCAGGGCAGCCAGGTCTCCTTTCGCTGGAGGGCTGTATTGTCGCCTCCTACCCGGAGGTGCCTCATCTGCATTTCGCGCCGCCAAGACCGTCCCAGAGAGGGGAGGAGGCCCAGACAGGGGAAGGAAGCTGGTGCATGTCACCCAGCAAGTCGGTGGTAGAGGACATCTCCCAAACCAGGTAATTCCCAGGTGGCGGTGGCACAGTGGTGTGAAGCCATGAATGTAGGGTCCCCCACCCTGTGCTTCAGCCTCCTAGGCCCGACCCTACCTGTTGGACCTCACTGATGAGTTTATTACCAAGACTGACCACAACCCACAAACTGCCAGGGTACTCCCATCCCTGCGCACAAATACGGGAAGTGGACAGGATCCCCGGACTGGCCCAGAAAGATCCTGGGGGTATGCAGTGGCAACGTGGCCTCAGCTTGTCCTCATTCATTTCCAAGAGCAAAGACACGCCCTTCGNAGTCCTGGGAGAGAAGAATCCCAAGAGCCCTGATCTCTGCGTGTTTGCCTCTGTCCACTGGGCAGGGCAGGATGTTGTCTACCGCTGCTACTGCTTTCTGTGCTGTTGAAACAGTATTAAATTATGGATGCCTCTGGGGGCCCTCCCTTTTCCCCCTACCTATTATTTATACTAAAATTCTCTATGTTTGAGGTAGAATTTTTTTTAATTTTCAAATTGTCTAATATACAGTGTGTACAGTGTGCTATTGGCTTTTGGAGTAGATTCCCGTGGTTCATGGTTTACATACAACTCACAGTGCTCATCCTAACAAGGGTCCTCCTCAATGCCCATCACCCTGCTCCCTAACCCCCCCACCCCCATCTACCTTCAGTTTGTTCTTTGTATTTAAGAGCCTCTTATAGTTTGCCTCCCTCCCTCTCTGTTTGTAACTATCTTTTCCCCTTCTTTTTCCCCACGGTCTTTTGTTAAGTTTCTCAAGATCTACATATGAGTGAAAACATATGACATCTGTCCTTCTCTGATTGACTTATTTCACTCAGCATAATACGCTCCAGTCCCATCCACATTGCTGCAAATGGCAGGATTTCATTCTTCCTCGTTGCCAAGTAGTATTCAAATACATATATATATATACATATACATATATATATGTATGTATACCACATCTTCTTTACCCATTCATCAGTTGATGGACATTTAGGCTCTTTCCATAATTTGACTATTGTTGAAAGTGCTGCTATAAACATTGGGGTACTTGGGCCCCTATGCATCAGCACTCCTGTATCCTTTGGATAAATTCCTGGTAGTGATATTGCTGGGTCATAAGGGAGTTCTATTTTTAATTTTTTGAGGAAGCTCCACACTGTTTTCCAGAGTGGCTGCATCAGTTTGCATTCCCACCAGTAGTGCAAGAGGGTTCCCGTTTCTCCACATCCTCGCCAGTATCTATAGTTCCTGGTTTTTTCATTTTAGCCACTCTGACATGGGTGAGGTGGCATCTCAGTGTGGCTTTGATTCATATTTCCTTAACGATGAATGATGTTGAACATCTTTTCATATGTCTGTTGGCCATCTGGATGTTTTCTTTGGAGAAGCATCTGTTCATGTCTTCTGCCCATTTCTTCACTGGATTATTTGTTTTTCGGTAAGTTCTTTATAGATTTTGGATACTAACCCTTTATCCGAAATTTCATTTGCAAATATCTTTTCCCATTCTGTTAGTTGCCTTTTAGTTTTGTTGATTGTTTCCTATATTCTTGATATGAATTTCCTCTGGCTCTTCAGGATGATGTGTCCTTTCCTCATGCTTCAGTTTGTCCCACATGCTTGTGGTTTTAAGCACTTGCCAATAGATTAAGTGATCGATATAGCTTTAGAAAAGCTCATAGAAGGGTTTGGTTGATGATAATATCCACTTTGCAGCTAAAGAGAAGTTTGATATAAACAGGTCATGCATATTTATAATAGTTGGGAGGAATTCATATAGACTAGCTCCACAGGACAGATATCCTAACACCTTCCTCCCATTCTCTAATCCAATGTATTATGTGAATAAAAAAAGTAACAGAAACAAATTACAATATTCCAGGATTCTTCTTATAACTCCTTTTTCTCTTGTCTATAAATATTACTTATGGAAGACAAATAATAACCTTCATCATGAACCTTCTTACCTGACATAGGACAGTTTGCCAATGTGTCATAATATCTGCACCTCTCACTGCTATCTGTATTTAAATCCTGTATCAATTTGGCCCTCAGTACTAGAGTTTTCTACCCCCAACCCTGTCAGATGTTCTCCTGGCCTCCATTTATGTCCTTCCCCAATTTGTAATCTACATCAAGGGCAGAATATATTTACCTAAAGCATAAATCCATATATGTCATTTGTTGAATATCCATTATTGGCCTACCTGGTAACCTAGTTACCTAATAAAAATTACACAGGTAATGAAAAATGACCATCATCCTAGTTTTACCTTTTCTTCCTAAGTAACTGAAGTGTACCTATTTACACATAAGGTTTGTTTATCTCTTAGGTACGTATACTAGTTACAGTGATAGTGCCAAGAAGTAGATGGACTTGAGCATTATGTTCTGAAATCTCCATTAATCCTTCCATTACAATACTTCAGAATATACAGCCTGTGTAAATACAGAGTAATTACTTTGCTCAGGCAGCTTCAAAACAAATCTTATAATCCTCTCCTTCAAACCAGATCGCCAACCTTAGATAACTCACCGCCTAGGATTGTTAATGCAAAAATTGAAACTCTTAGCCAATCCCAAAATTTACTAATAATTTCAAAATTTCAAAAGTAGCAGTAAATGTTAAACATATGTGAAGAAGTGTGGAGAAGATCCAGACTCCTCACAGTGCTCCCTAGGTTGATACTTGCTGTATTAGGATGTTTTCTAGCTTGGATTTAACATCTGTGATTCCTGAGTGATGCATGTGGGTCATCATTTACACAAATGGGAGCTATTTTGTTCATGAAACATCTATAAGTTATACACTGGTGATTATGTAGTTTATATGACATTTCTCAAGGAGTTACACAATAAATCCTAAAATAACATGTTTATTCTCTGCAAAAAGTAGTGAACAGGCTAGGCACATCTTGGAAAAGCATTTCTTTTCTTTTCTTTTTTTTTTTATTTGTATTTACTTTTGAGAGAGGGAGGGTGAGGAGGGAGAGAGACAGCGCGCGCACACACGTATGAGCGGGGGGAGGGGCAGAGAGAGGTGGAGACACAGATTCCAAACCAGGCTCCAGGATCTCAGCCATCAGCAGTCTAATGCGGGGCTTGAACTCGTGAACTGTGAGATCATGACAGGAGCTGAAGTCTGACACTTAACTGACTGAGCCACCCAGGTGCCCCTGGAAAATCATTTCTACACTTGATCTTAGCCAAAAGGCCGAGAAGCGATTGGAAAATCATTTCTAATCTAAGGATTCTCCTGTTACATGTCTGATTATCAGAACCGAAATTAGAATTTTGCAAAGGGACTGGATCGGGTCACCTTTCCTTTTTCTTTTTTGTAGCAACCCTGCAGATAAGGAGAGACAATGTACTCTTGTTTGCAACATTTTGTTTTCCACACACTATCTCCTAGAAATAGAAATGTCATAGCATCCATGGTTGATTGTAAGTAATTGTTTACCTGTCTATCCCACTGCCATTAATTATTATATATATAAAATTTGACAGCATATAGTTTTGTATAGGTGCTTCATAAATTTATAATTGAATGATCATTAGGATCACAAAATTTAACTGGCTGGAGTAACAGAGGATGAATGTAGACTCTGTCATTTCTGATTTTTATAGCACTAACTGCTCTTATTTCAAGACTACTTTGGGATTTACTTAACATAAAGTGATAATAGAAGTTATTAAGTGCATGGATCATTTATTTGTCAGTTATATTCAAATATTTTAAAAGAGGAGCTCCTACATTTAGAGAGGGCAACTGCCTTTAAAATGGTATATTTATAGGAAGAAAACCCCTACATTTTCATATCAAGTCATATATTTTTTTAATGATTCTTATCTGCCCTGTGTTCTAAGGTTGTGTTTCTGATTTATCATGCAAATTGGGTAGGGATAACCTCTTTGTACTAGCCGTAATATCTATGTAGATCTTTTCCATTTTCATATTTTTTGTCTTTGATAAAAACAAAACTCATGATATTTGAACTCAAGTATTTTGACTGAGAGAACTTACTGTTTCAAAAAAAAACCCCATGCCCCAGTAAAACATTACTATAAGAAAGGAAACTTTCATTGATTTGACAATTTCCTTGTTAATATAAAATCATTTAAATTTTCTTTTTCTTAAAAAAAACCTTCAAATTACTGCTTTGATTTACCATCACATTTTGAATAATACATTTGCAAAGAACTTGTAATACTTGTCAAAATAAGAATATTCTGTTGTTTATTATTTTATCCCAATTTGCATAATTACTTGGTAAACTTATGTTTTTTTTATTATATCTTGGTTCACAACTTTTCATTAAAGTAATTTGGATAGATACCTATATATATGTACACATATACACATATAAACACACATATGTATACATATTAACATATATGTTTAATATTAAAATATGGGTTTTATACATTGAAACTTATTTCTAATATGAACTTATTAAACAAAACCATTTTATTGAGTAGGGAACTATACCTGGATTTTAATATTCAATCATTTCGGTCATATCGAATAGAACATTCTTTAGCAAGTGTTCATAAAGAAACCTTGATTTCAGTTAGTTATTTTGTTTCCATAGTAGTATAAAATAAATGGTTTTACTTTCAGTTCACATTAATTCCTTGTAAATTTTTTCTTATTTTTGTTTTGTTTATTTTATTTATTTTTTTAATAAAAATAAACTAATCATTTATTAATTCATTTTAAAATAACAATAGTGGGGTGCCTGGGTGGCTGAGTCAGTTGAGTTTAAACTCCTTTTTTTTCTTAGTTTATTGTCAAGTTGGTTTCCATATAACACCCAGTGCTCATTCCAACAAGTGCCCTCCTCCATGCCCATCACCCCCCTTCCCGTATCCCCCACTCCCATCAGACTTAAGTTTGCTATCAGCATTCAAGAGCCTCTCATGGTTTCCCTCCCTTCCTCTCACCAACTGTTTTTCCCCTTCTTCTCCCCCATGGTCCTCCGTTAAGTTCCTCCTAATCCACCTGTACGTGCAAACATATGGTATTTGTCCTTCTCTGCCTGACTTATTTGGCTCAGCATAACACCTTCAACTTCCATCCATGTTGCTACACATGGCCAGATTTCATTCTTTCTCATTGCCAAGTAGTATTCCATTGTATAGATAAACCACATCTTCTTGATCCATTCATCAGCTGATGGACACTTAGGCTCTTTCTTCTTCTTTACATTTTAAAGTGAAGGACTTTGGTTAGCTTATAATGAAACTTGTGCTTATTTTGATTGTCAAATATTGGTTTATTTTATTTTTCTAGTCACAGTTTGATAGAGTTTAGTCTCTGTGCCTCCTTATAAAGTGCCAAAGAACAACCTCTGGAAAATAAAAGGATTTGTTTTGAAGACTTACACATAAGTACTATGGCTTATCAAATCTTTTGAAATCCCAATCTCTCTTAATATTATAAATGAATAAGCCAACTAGCAAAATAACTAATCTAGTTCTTTTGGTAGATATTATTAACAGGTAAGGGGGGGGATCAAGAAAGAGAGGGAGACAAGAGAAGAGACAAGATTACAAGGGGAGAGAGGAGAAGGAAGATTAGGCAGGAAATAAAAGTGAACATACATGAGGGAAAACAGGAGAAAAATGAAAAATTCTTATATAATTAGTAAATAATTCAAACTAAACTATGACTAAAATCTCAGAAGAAAACTAAATGCAAGCCACAATAACAAGTGTCCTCTTTGTTGGCCAAATGTCCTTGCCATGCTGATGCAGAGAACTGTATTTCTATGCAGAAGGTATATGAGTAAAAAAGTAGGTGGTGTATGTCGGTGTTATATGTAAGATTTTCAACATGGAGAATATATCTTCTGAAAAGCAGTAATATATCCGTGATGCCTTCACATGGATGATGGATGATGTCCCTTGAATCAGCAAAACAGATGCACCCATCCATTTCAAAACTTAATGCAACTTAAAAAATGCAAGATCTAACTCTTAGTAATTTAGCAGCTTAGCAAACCTTTGAGACAGGACAAAATGAATGAGAAAGCAAAGTAGATTTTATAAGAATTTTTTCCCTTCTTTTTTCCACTTAAAAATAATTACATAAGTATAGTTGACATACAATATTATCTTAGTTTTAGGTGCACAACAATGATTCCACAATTCTATACATTAGGAAATGCTTACTACACTTAAGTATAGTTACCATCTGTCACCATACAATGTTATTACAACACTGAGTATATTCCTTATGCTGTACTCTACATCTCTGTGAGTTATTTATTTTATAACTGAAGTTTGTACCTCTTAATCCCCTTCATCTATTTTGCCCATCCCCCTGCCTCCCTCCTCTCTGGCAACCACCAGTTCTCTGTTTATGAATTTTTTTGTGTTGTTTTTGTTTCATTTGTTTTGTGTTTTGGATTTCACATATAAGTGAAATCATATGGTATTTGTCTTTCTCTTTCTGACTTATTTCACTTAGCATAATATATATGATAATGTATTTTAAGGCTCTTTCTTTTTTCAATCTCATAATTGTGTATTATAGCAAAACATCAGTTTTGTTAAGATATTTATGATAAGTTTTAAACTTTCCAGTGTCTTTCATCTGAAATAATTAGCTGAAACTTTGCACCTGAAGAGAAATTTGCCTTAACCACCCCTCAAGTGAAGTTATCTTTAGGTTGTACAATGTAAATTTCTTTCCAATTACATTTCAGTGCTTTGAAGACTAACCCTGCAGTCTGAAATCACAGCAGGACTTTTCCTGGATACAATGTTATTGTCTATCTCAGAGTGCAACTAGAGCACCAAAGCTAAAATTATTCTATATACTGAAAATTATATTGATTTATCTGACTAAAGGAGCATGATTAAATATTCACTGTTTCATTAATTATCAGCCAAACTGGCATGATCCAAGTAGAAGAGATAAATAAGTATATTAGCCACAATTATAGGAGGTGCACCTGTATCTTTTGGTCTTCAATTGTACCTAAATACATATATTTTCCCTAAATATTCCTAAAGCACATTTTGGTGATTATAATCTGTAAATATCTTTCTTCATGACAAGTATATAAACTATTTTTTATGTTTTCTGAACCAGTAACAAAGTTATTAAAGGTATATATTTAAATTTTGTAGCATAAAGACCATGGCAAATAATTGAGTTTGTTGTCTTTTTCAACTTATGCCAACAAATGAAAATTTCATCATCTAACATTCACAGTTACTTCTAGCTTATAGTTTACCTTATAAACTAACTAGAGAGTAATATAATAATGGTGCTTTAATCATCATGGACTACTGTCTTTCCAAGTAACTTTTTATTGAGTTCTTAATGAAATTTATCTGTTTTCCTTACATTTGTAGATCACAAAACCTTAATATATAATGAGTGTGCAACATGGGAAGGTATATCTGAGAAATACAGAGGATTAGCTAAATTAAAATATGTTTAATCCAGTTTTTTATCTGTATTTATCAAATATCATGTCATCTTTCACTTTTATTAAGCCTATTAATATATCAGCACCAGTAATCCACTGACCTGTCTTTCCCAGGAAGTTATCTATAACAGCTTTCGATACATGTCCATTAAGATTACCTCCTTCTGTCTCTAGGCAATTAAAATGAACATTTTTCTAGTGATGAGATTTTTACTCCTACCATGATGGAATACAGTTTGATATTTCTTGTCCATGAAACCAGAATGAGTTTTAAACTAGATAAAACATGTTCATCTCTTCTTAATTAAAAAAAAAAAAGGGTTTTATTTTAGTTTTTCTATTTCCTGTGTTCATATTACAGAATATATACCAAACCACCTCTGTCCAGTTGTGTTGTGATTACTAGATTACTCTTATACATGCCCATTAAATTTATTCCCTCACTTAATATATATTATAATGTGATCACAGTGGGTCTCCATGGTGTTTTCAGATTATATAACAGTTGTTTAATGAAATATTCCGATTCTTCAAATTTGACAGAATGCTTCTGACAGTACCACACTTATACCAAACCAGTAGAAAGCCAGATATATACTATTCCTTTAGAAGCCATGTCATTTATGCTAGTTCTTACAGAGACATCAGACATTTCTGCCCATAATGAACCAGGGATGGTAGTTGGTGATTGCTCATTGACATGAATGAGACAGGCCTCCCGGAAGCCATTTTGGTTTCCTTGCTTCCTTTTGTGTGGACAGAAAAATCTAATTTAAGACCTAGAAGTAAATGAGTCCTTGTCATTTTATTTCCTGATTCATCATCTTATATTAGATAGACTTGGAGTTATATTCAAAATGATATTATGTAACTCAATGAAGCACAGCATAACCTGTCATATCCTAATATAATAAGATATGATGTATTGGAAATCATTTAAAGCAATCACTGCATTTCAGGTTGGATACTTACTATTGATTCATGTGGATTCTTATCCTGAATTAATTTTGATAAGAGTGAACAATGCTATTAGGATGAAAACTCATCTCAAATCTTTGTAAGTTGACTGAATGTTTTCATGTATTTGTTACAGCTTTATTAGTCCTTTGAGTGGATGTAAATGCCCACATTACTAATAGAAGTACCTTGTACACATTCCTCCTTGTCACCTTTTCTTCTTTTATGCTGTACATCCTCCTTTATTTTAATTTTTCTATAGACAATTGAATGAACATGGAAAAAATCAATAAAGAGAATAATGAGGACAAGCCATATAGAGATATTATTTAGGGATTTTTTATTTCACATTTCTTTTTCTCATGTTTATTCATCTATTTTGAGAGAGGGAGAGAGTGCAGACAGTAGAGAGGCAGAGAGAGGGAGAGAGAGAATCACAAGCAGGCTCTGTACTGTTAGCATGGAGCCCAATGTGGGGCTCCATCCCATGAACAATGAGGTTATGACCCAAATCAAAATCGAGATTCTGATGCTTGACTGAGGCACCCAGGCACACCTATTTAGTTTTTTTTTTTTTTAAACTATTGCAATCTTATTGGACTTAGGATAGTATGAGGAAACATACTATATCCACATAATCGCTAAGTTGTAGTAAAATTGTAAATCTCTTAAAAAAAAAAAGAGCGATATAATGCAATGTAAGACTCCTGGCTAAATTTAAGAAAATACATTATAAACAATTTAGTATTACATTTCACAAAATAAAATATGTAAGCTATTAAATTCTTTGCTTCTGTGAATGAAAGTTAGCAAGTGTTTAGACCTGGCCTTTCCCATGTGGAACAAAAGTGCAAAAAAAGTGCTTGAAGGATAGTGATATTTTTCAAAGATTACTTTTTGGGTTTGATTTCGGTTTAGTTTGTTAATTTTTCTTTTTTTCCTCCCATGAAGGGAAAGACAGGAAACTCTTCTTCTGCATGTGACATATTTCTGTATGAAGATAGGTATTTTCTGAATTTCTAGAACTAAGGATGAAATTCAGTAGGTCTGCATCAAGTATAGCCTTGTTCCTGATTTTCAGGTGTTTTCTTCTGATGTCTTTAAAGATAAACTTGTTTACTAAAATTGCATGTAGCACTATTTCTATTTGGGAATGTAAACCTAGAATATGAAGTTACTCAAGTTTCTTTAAAAATAGAAACATTATAAAGTCTGGTACTTTTTAATTTTGGGAGGCACATAAACAGATTCTGTGGTCTTTATACATTGTTCTTTATCTAGCCAGGGATAGTATTAAAGTAGATACAAGGCCTGAATTTACCTCCTTCTAAGTGATCTCATTAGCATAAACTCTCTAGGGACCCACCACAGCCCAGATGTTTAGCATAAACTCTCAGGTGTGGTCCCCAGGGGCCAACTGTGAATAACAAAGATAACTGGAAATTTCTGAAAATTTTGTATCATTTCATTGTGGAAATTTCAAGGGTTTAGAGGCTTCCTACAATAAGCAAGGGACAAAGACCAGTCAATTTTTTTTATTGTATAACAAATATTTACTAACTTTGACAAGTTGGGAAAGAAATTTAGCTTTTGTTCCTCAGTTTCATACTTCCAATATGCCGATAATATTTGTACTTATATCAAAGAGCTATTGTGAAATTTAGATAAGTTAATATGTATAATATACAGTTAACATATGTAAAACATTTAGAATGGTGCCTGGCATTTTAAGCACTGTTAAAATGTTAATAATGATATAAATGATATAAACATGATAATAATGATATAATTATATCATAATGATAATAATGAATGAAATAATGATATAAACATTATTATATTTATTTAGTAATAATATTATCATTTCCTAAAATGAAGTGATTTTTCTCCATAGTCAAATGCAATGCAAATAGGATAACATCAAAATTTTTCTTTTAAAGTAAGTGAATTTGGTTAAAGAAAATATCCTTAAAGAATTTTAAGAACTTAAAATTTTTATTCATTAGAAAAAGTAATCACCATAAGTCCTTAATGTATATATTTGTATTAACATATACAGTAATATTATCCATCTCTATTGGTGCACATATTAACATACACATCCATATCATCCATTTCTATGATTATAACAAAAAAATCCCACCCCAGATGCAAATATCCTAATAAAATTGTATCACAGAGGAAAGGTCTTACATCTCGATCAGGTGACTGGTTTTGAAGACTCTTTGAAGTTATAATGTTATGCTATTCTTTTGTGGCTTCATTTAGAAGTAAATGGTAAGGGGACAGCTGGGTGGCTCAGTCGGTTAAGTGTCTGACTTCAGTTTAGTTCATGATCTCACAGTTCGTGGGTTTGAGCCCCGCATCGGGCTCTGTGCTGACAGCTGGCTCACAGTCTGGAGACTGTCTTTGGATTCTGTATCTTTCTCTCTCTGACCCTTCCCTGCTCACCTGTCTCTCTCTGACTCTCAAAAGTAAATAAAAAAACATTAAAAATAACTTTTAATAAAGTAAATGGTAAGGATATTATCAATTTTTGCATTTTTAAACTAAAGTAAGTATTTGGTTATTGTCAAAGTTCATTCAATAGACAAATTATGGGAAGAGCCCAAATGTCCACCAAGTGATGAATGGATAAAGAAGATGTGGTATATATATGCAATGGAATACTACTCGGTGATGGAAAAAATTGAAATCTTCCCATCTGCAACAATGTGGATGGAACTGGAGGGTATTGTGCTAAGTGAAATAAGTCAGAGAGAGACAGATATCATATGTTTTCACTCATATGTGGAATTTGAGAAACTTAAAAACCTTTGGGGGAAGGGAAGGAATAATATGCTACAAACAGAGAGGGAGGAAAGCCATAAGAGACTCCTAAAAACAGAATGAACTGAGGGTGGATGGAGTTGAGGGGTAGGAGGGGCAGGGAAAATGGGTGATAGGCATGGAGGAGGGTACTTGCTGGGATGAACACTGTGTTGTATGTAAGATGGGAATCTACGGAAGGCAAGACTACACTGTATACACTGAATGTTAGCTAACTTGACAATAAATTATAAAAAAATTAATAATGTCCATTCAAAAAACATTATTTTTATGATCTTTGTTTTAGAAAGCAACATTTTATTTTTCTCTCATTTGACATTTTTTACTTTTTGATACAGTTAACTTCAATGATGCTATATGAACATGAGAATATTTCTGTCAATGAATGACTGAATGATAATGCTGAAAATTGGAAATAGTGTTTGTATCTTGGCAATGAGAAACACAAAGTATAGGACAGAATTTGCTTGCCTCTAGAATTTCATCATCCTAAGTTTCATGAGCATCAGTGTTCCATAGGTGAGGGTTGTAAAGAGGTTATTACTTCTACAAACAAGGGGAAATTACAGTCTTATTTTCAAGTTACAGGGAGATGTTGAAGAAGCTTCTCCTTGGTAAGATTTAACTTCATTATATTTTTTTCATTTCCTCGTTTATGGACTTATTAAAATTTAACAGCTTATTGTCTTCCTCCACCCCTGATATGTAACATTCCAAGACTTTTTACTATACATTTGTTTTTCATAACAGACAGAATTCCATCAACCCTATTAATTTTAGAGTATTCCTATGTCTCTAAAAACTTGTAGTATTTTTATATTTTATCATTTTTAAATTATCAGGAAAATTTTTTTCATTGCTTAGGGGAAAATAAAATCTTTTTAACCTGTGCAAGACAATTTGAGTAACGTACACTGTGGCAAATTTTGGAGGTAAAGGTTAGCAAAAGTTTGGGACCAGCAATTTATCAGAGAAACTTTAAAAAAATAATAAGCTGCTTGTGTATTTCTGTTTCTTACAATCTAAATTGTCATTACAACATTTTCTATTTATTTTTGTTTTAACATTTTAAAAATGATATGGACCCTTCCAATATATGTTATAATAACCAATTTCTGCTATCTCATACCATCTTGTTAACATAGTCATGAAAACACATACATTTAAATGCCCAGAATATAGGTATATCAGTCAATTATAGGTCAGAAAGCTTGGGAAAATTTTATTCAGGGAAATGGAAGCTGTGGGCTCTGGCAAAAAAGCAATGGAATCCAAGCAATATTCTGTAGAACATTTTAAGTTTTCCCATATTTGTATATCATCTTTATATCGAAGAGATGGTGCTTTTCTTACTGAAAGGAGGTGACACTTTTCACTAATGTTTACAATTAGTTTCCAAGGTAATTAGGGCGTTTTCACTCCTCACTATAATCTATCATTATCTCTCTTCTACAACAAATATATAAGTGTGAATCTTAGACATGTTATCTAAGCAATTATGGAAGTGAATAATGAGTGAAGTTGGACATTGGGAGACTTTAGCAAAAGTAAAGTAATAACCTTTAAGGAGACATCAGGTTATCAGAGGGACATATTTTGCCCTACATTCATTTCTAACATACTGAAATGCTGGGCACAAGCTAGTTCAAATTATAGGCCTTATAATATCATGCAAATGGAAAGTAAGTATCTGCTTAAGTCATCACATTTCTGGGAGCTAAGTGATTTAAAACAAAACGAACAAAAAACCACCAGAAATTTGGCTAAGGGATGTACGTAAAATTGAGCCTTCTAGTTGAAGATGTTAGAGGGAGATTGTAATGATAAATAAGTAAACAAGAGAGAAAGACTAAAGAAAATTCCATTCATTCTTTAGCAATAAATTGCAGACGTTAATAAGTGTGTACTCTCATTTAAGGACCAGTCACAGCCATGAAATATTCCTAACTTAAACAAACAAACAAAAAAAACCCCACACAACAAAAAACAAAACATAACACAATTTCCAACCAGAAATAAGGGTTTACTTTTCACAAATGTATCATGTAGAAATTAGCAGTAATGTGGATAATTTGTAGGCTAAATAACAGCGAAGCATATTGGAGCACATATTGGAGTTACAAACCTCTGTAATCGATATTGTAGAGCACTACCAGATTGCCCCTTCAGGAGGGAGGTGCTCATTACCCCCAACTTCTAAGAATGTTGTCTACTGATATTTCACAGCTAAGTCTCTCCCTAGGACCTGACCCAAAGAATCTGCTTCTCCGGGGGATGCATCACCTGCAGGGAGGCCGCCCACATTTAATGACTGATCCATGCAAGAGTAAAAATTTTCATCCTGTTTGCCTTGGTTGCAACAATTCTGAAGGGACCTCTTAACTTCAGAACTCTGTGGGATCAAATGGGGTCTTTATGCAACTCCTCCCATGCCTTTTCTGTTTCTGTGACTTCATTACAGATGTTTGTTCTGAGTTCCTTCACCATGAAACTTCATGGACACAAATCTTCCTCTCACAGCCTGTTTCCCAGGGAACCAGACCTATGACGGTGCCAGAAGTGGTCTGAAAAAGCACACTGTAAAATGGGTTTTTGAAGCTGAATTACCTCCCACTTGCCTGCCACAGTTAGCAATGCAATTGTTAGAGGTTTTAAAGGTGTTACATTGAGATGGCATACTATTGAAAGTGAATGTGCCTTTGAGGTGATGTGTATCAGACTCCAGAATTATGGGAGAAAGTTATTATACGGATTGTAGAATTAGTTGATTATTGCTAGGGGCAATAGATGCTTTCGTAAAAGAAAATAAAAGTCTGAGGTGATTATTTAGTAATTAAAGGCTAAGTGTGAAAGCCAGAGGACCTCCTTGGCAACATAAAAAGAGAATCTCATTTCCTCCAACTAGAGAGCAGGAAAGTAATATGAAGACAATGACTTTATCATAAGCTTATCAGAACTAGTTGAATTATCAGGCCCACAAGTCATGTAGACCAAGTAGGAATTGGATTCTGAGAGATAGCATATGTTAATACCCTAGAAAATCTTGAACAAGTACTTCCTTTAATCATCTGAGCTTGAGCAAATAGCCCAGTTTTCACTGCTAACTTCTACCCCTGCACTTCTGTAAAAATGAAGTGGTAGGTCCTTTACATAAGGGAGATTTTATAAATATGGTAACAATTTATGCTTAACAATGTGGAAAGGACTCTTAGGCATTGTATTAATACGCTGTTAAGATTGCTCTTAGAAATGGGAAATGATGGTTCATAGTACATGAAGTACAGATGCCAGCATGAGAAGGTATTAAAAAGCTATGAACTAGGCATGAATTCAAAAGAACTTTGTTTAGCTTATTAAAGCCCACCAGATACCGTCTTCCCCGGAAGAAGCACTAAAGAACCAAGTAGACAAAATTACTCAGCAAATTGATATCAGCCAGCTTCTGTCATTAGGTACCTCAGTGCTGACACAATAGGCAAATGAATGCATTAGCCATGCTGGCATGGCTATGAATGGTAACTATTTTTGGTTACTGATTTGGCTGCCACTGCTAGTGTATGTCCAATTTGCCATTAACAGACTGACATTAAACCTTTGATGTGCTATCTAAGTACATATGGCTATGTACATATGTACAATCACACATTTGACTGCAGTGAACTCCTCCCTTTCTTGAAGTAGGCTTGATTAGAACATGCCCATATTCTTGGTGTGAGTTTGCCTGTCTTTTCCTTTAGAGCCTCAGACAACTCCACTCTTTGAGGCTTCTAAAGTGCATGATTCACCAATATAGGACCTACCATAACATTTCATTAATTCAAGTGTGCCACTTTATAGCAAGCAAAGGTGTTGCAGTAGTTGTAACCTATGGTACTATCAAATACCACACTACTCAGCTGCTGCTAGTCTGATAGAGCATTGCAATAGCTCACATAAGGTACAACTAAAGCATAAAGCTTTAGGATGACATTCTAAGAGAATGTGATATCATCCTATAAAATGTAGTGTAAACTCTAAATCAGTGGAACTAAGAGATGCAAATAAGAGTGACGCCATGTAATGTCGTTGCAATTCAGTCACCTGGGGGAATTTTTGCTTCTCATTCTCACAACTCAAGGCCCTGAAAGTACGGGAATGAGTTCACTAAGGAGATTTACTTTTTACTCTCACTTTAGAGTCCTTCTGTCAACAGACTAGCACACAAGAAAAGCAGTTATTTTCCCAGGCTTAATGATCCTGATCATCAAATAGAGATAGAATTGCAAGTAAATACTGGGGATGCATGATATGGATCCAGGAGATCCACTGGAAATCTTGTAATGCTGCCTAAAGTTGGATGATAAGTGAAAAAGTGAAGTAACTTATAGCCTGAGAAGTGCGTGATATCTCTTGTGGACTGAATGTTTTATGCCCCCCTAAATTCATATGTTTGAAATGCATTTGTTGAAACCAGGAAATGGGCCCTAACCATACACTAGGTTTGTAGATTCTGGCACCTATGGCATCATAGGGTGTTCTCTATGACAGGTTGACAGGCGAAAGAAGACAGGGACCTGGTTCATAGATGGTTCTGCATAATATGCAGGCACTTGATAGAATGTAGACAGTAACAAGCAGTACACCTCCTTTTTGGGCATTCTTGAGGGACAGTGGTGAAGGGAAACCTTCCAGTGGGCAGAACTTTGAGTGTGTGTCTCGTTGTTCACTTTGCTTAGAAGGAGAAATGGTCATGGTATTGTATTACTGATTCATAGGCTGTGGCCAATGGTTTGGCTAAATGGTCAGAATCTTAGACAATAATGATTGAAAAATATACTTAGGAAAAAATCCAGTGAAGTATGTATACAGACCTCTCTGAACGGGCAAAAAAAATCATGTATTCACATGTATCCTATGTGAATGTTTATCAAAGGGTAAATATAGCAGAAGAGGATTTAAAAATTAAGTGAATAATTAACCCATTTTGTGAATACCATTTAGCCTCTTTCCCTAACCACCACTATTATTCCCCAACGGGCCCATGAACAAAATGACAAAAGTGGTAGGGCTAGAAGGTATACCTGGGCTCAGCATTCACTTATCTGGTGGTAGAGGGACCAATCTGCCATCAGCAAAAACCAACATTGGACCCTGATATGGCACCATTCCTCAGGGATGATCAGTCAGCTGTTTGGTGGCAAGTTGTGTATATTGGATAGCTTTCATTATGGTAGGGGTAGCATTTTGTTCTCACTGGAATAGACAGTTACTCTTGATACTGATTTTTCTTCTTTGCATGCAGTGCAAAAATTACCATCCGAGGCTTACAAAATGCTTTATCCACTGGATGGTATTTCACACAGAATTCTTTCTGATCAAGGAGCTCATTAGGCTGTAAAGACTTGTGGAAATGGGCCTATTCTTATGGAATTCACTGTCTTATTATGCTTCTCACCATCTTGAAGTGCTGTTTTGATAGAATGGTGGAAGGCCTTTTGAAGACTGAGTTACACCACCAGCTAAGTGGCTATACCTTACAGGCCAGGTAAAGGTTGTCCAGAAGACTGCATATGCTCTGAACCCATGTGCAATATATGGTGCTGTTTCTCCCATAGCCAGGATGTATCGGTCCAAGAATCCAGGGATGGAAATAGGAGTGGCTCTACTCACTATTAACCCTAGTGATTCACTGGCAAATTTTTTATTCCTGTTCCCATGGCCTTACATCTTGCTGGCCTAGAGATCTCAGTGCCAGAGGAAGGAATACTTCCTCCAGGAGATACAACAATGATTCCATTGAACTAGAAGTTAAAACTACCAGTGGCCACTTTGGAGACATCATATCTCTGAATTAACAGGCATAGAAGGAGTCACCGTGCTGGCTATGGTGATTGATCCTGACAACAAAAAGAAAGTTCTATTAATACGATGCAGTGAGCATAAAGAAAAATATGTCTGGAATACAGGAGACCCCTTAGTATTACCATGTCCATTGAATAAAGTCAATCAAAAAGAACAACAGCATGATCCAGGTAGGACCCTTAAGAAATGAAGGTTTGGGTCACTATTCCCAATAAAGAACCATGATCCACTGAGCTACCGGTAAGGGAGTACAGAATTGCTAGTGGAAGAAGGTAGTTATTAGTATCAGCTATGATATCACAAGACTAAATACAAAAAGGAGCATTGTAATTGTCACGAGCGTTTCCTCTTTTTTTTTTTTTAATGTTTTATTTATTTCTGAGAGAGAGAGAGAGAGAGACAGCGTGAGCAGGGGAGGGTCAGAGAGAGAGGGAAACACAGAACCTGAAACAGGCTCCAGGCTCTGAACTGGCTGTCAGCACAGAGCCCAACGCAGTGCTCAAACCCACAAACCACAAACCGTGAGATCATGACCTGAGCCGAAGTCGGACACTCAACTCACTGAGCCACCCAGGCGCCCCACAAGTGTTTTCTCTTTATTTTGCTGTGGATACATTTGTGTGTGTGAGTGTGTATGTACATTGTGCAAATATCTTTCTCTTTCCTCTCATTTCTAATTTTATGGAGTATTAGATGTATTGACTTTTGTAGGTGAGGAAAAATAATTTTTCCTCCACCCTTCTAAGTTCTTATGGCTGAGACCCTCCCCAAAATAAGGACAGATTAAAAAGAGAGAAGTAAATCTAAATCCAAAGCAAGAAAACAGAAGGAAAATAATGATGAGAAAACAATCAATGAAATTGAACACAGAAAAATAAAACAGACAATAGGGAAAATTATTGTGAATTTCTAAATTTAAAAAATTTAAATAAATGTTTTGTCACGTCTTTCTGGGAAAATAAAAGAGTAATTGAAATTATAATTAGTAGGAATGAAAGCAGGATCATCATTCCCATGGCAGACAGAACTTAAAAGCATAGTTATCTTTTTACTGTGGTGCCAATGTCTTTTTATGCACAACATTTAAAAATTTTCATGAAGTTCAATTTTTCTGGTTTTTTTTTGTTGTTGTCTGTGCTTTTAGTTCATGTCTGAGAGATTATTGCTAAATCCAGTATCATATAGATTTTGACCTATGTTTCTTTATATAAGTTTTATATTTTTTAGGGATTTTAGGTATCATTTCATTTTGAGTTAATTTTTGTATATGGTATTAGGTGAGGGTTCTACTTTTCTCTTTTGCTTATGAATATCCAGTTTTGCCAGCACCATTTATTGAAGGGAATGTCCTTTCCCCACTGAATGATTTTGGCACAACTGTTAAAAATTACTTGGCCATATATGTAAGAGTTTATTTCTGAGCTCTCTATTCTATTTCATTCTTCTATGCCAGTACCATGCTATTTTGACTGCTGTAGCTTTGTAGTAATTTTTGAAATCAGAAAGTGTGAGTCGTCAGCTTCATTCATCTTCTTTAAGATTGTTTTGGCTATTCAGGGTCCCTTAAGCTTCCAGGTTAATTTTACAGTGGGTGTTCTATTTCTACAAATTCATCATTGAGATTCAGATAGAGATTATACATTAAAACAAATCCATGTTGATAATTTTTATAACTTAGATAAAATTGACAAGTTCTTGAAATAAAAACAAATACACATGAATGCAACTAGCTAGTTCATAGATAATCTGAATAGTTTTGTATCTATTAAAGAAATTGAATTTTTACTGAAAAACCTCTCGCAGGAGAAAAAAATAAGTCCCAAATGACTTTGTTGATGGATTACACTAGTGATTTCATGGAGAAAAAAAACTTTCACACGATCATCATGAAAAATAGAAAAGAAGAAAGTAGTTCTTTCTTCTGAAAGAATCACTGTGAAACCAAAACTGAACAGCTGTTTTTCAAGAACAATATTTTACATGATAATAGATGCAAAAATCCTCTACAAAATATTAGCCTATTGAATGCAAACTGAAAAAAATAAGACATACATTGTAAACTAGTTGGAATTTCCTAGGGAATGCAAGCTTGGTTCAGCATTGAGAAAACAAGTGATAGGATTTGTCCTATCAACATACTAAGAAAAAAGAAAAATGAGTTAGGTCAACAGATGCTGAGAACATTAAATTCTCAACAAAGTTGTAATAGAGGGAACTTCCTCATTATGGTAAAGAGTATCTACAAAAATCCAGCAGTTAATATAATTAATAATAAACACTTTCCCCTAAAGATTATAAGATATTTATTCTCATTTTTCAACATTCTACTAGATATCTTAGCCAGGGCAAAATGTGAGAAAAAAATAATAAAATACATATAGATTGGAAGGCAAGAAATTAAATTGTGTTTATTCATAAGTGCATTACTGTTTTCATGGAACATATGAAAGAATCTATAAAAATAGCAACCAGAACAAATAAGTGTGTTATTTAAGATCATAAGATACAAAGTGATACAAATTCACTAGTATTTTACTTGCTAACATTTAAAAATTACTAACTGAAATTAAAAAAAAAAATATTTCTTTTACAATAGCAATCCAAAATATAGAATAGTTAGATATAACTCTAACAAATATAAGACATATATGATGGAAATTACAAAACAGTTATTAAATAAAAGAAAACCTGAATAAATTGAGACATACACCTTGTTCTTATATTAGAAGACAACATATTCCCCAAGTTGAGCTATAGATACAATGNCCCAGGCGCCCCTTATATATATATATTTTAATGTTTTACTTATTTTTGAGAAAAAGAAAGACAGAGCAAGTGAGGGAGGGGCAAAGAGAGAGGGGGAGAGAGTTTCCAAAGTGAGCTTCACAGTGATAGCAGAGAGCCGGATGTGGGGCTCAAACTTACTAACCACTCACAAACTGTGAAATCATGATCTGAGCTAAAATCAGATGCTCAACCAACTGAGCCACCCAGATGCTCCTTAGTGAAAGGTTAAATACAAAAGGATAGAAAATCTAGAAATTGATTGTTTAAACATGTAATCAATTGTGTTTTGATGATGGTGGAATAGTAATTCAATGAAGAAATGATCTTTTCAACAAATGGTCTGGAAAAATTGGATATCCTCACTAAAAAGAAATATCAACCTTGATCCATACCTTGATGCATATGAAAGTATTAATTCAAAATGGATCATATACCTAGGCATAAAACCTAGAAGCCAACAAAGGAGGACATTTTTGTGACCATCAGTTAGGTCAAAATTTCTTAGATAATATGAAACATGATTCATAAAAACTGATAAATGGAGTTTAATCAAAATTAAGAATGTTTGGACTTTTAAAGACATTGGGTAATAAATAGAAAGGCAAGCCACCGACTGGAAGAAGAGATTGTAAAACATATCTGATAAAGCAATTGTATCTAAAATACATAAAAACTCTCAAAACATTCCAGTAAAAAAAGGGGGAGGGTTAAAATATTTAAAAATATTTTAAAAGACTCTCACTAGGAATTACAGATGGCAGATAAGCACTTGAAAATTTGCCCAAGAGGATTTGTAATGAAAGACATCCAAATTAAAGTCAAAATGCAATATCACTACATATTTATTAGAATGGATAAAATAAAAACAAAACAAAAAATCTGATAATAACAAGTGATGACAAAGATGCAGAACAATTAGAAGACTCATATTTTGCTCTTGGGAATACAAAATGGGGCAATCTCTTAGAAAATAACTCCAGCAACTTGCAAGTTCCTTCATAATTGACAAAATAATTTTTTTAAATTAAAAAATCCTTTGACTGCTGAGTGAATACGCACACAGAATGGAATTCTACTTAGCAATAAATGGAATGAACTACTAATATCCACAACAACATGGATAAATTTCCAAAGCATCACACTAAATGAAAGGGTCCAGATTCAGAAGTAATTAGCAGATTAAAAAGAATGTCCTTTTGAGGCCCTTTATGTATATTTTTTCATTAGTTTCCTGTTGCTGTTGTATGTGGAACTATAACAAATTACCATAAACTTGGTGGCTTTAGACAGCACAAATTTGTTATCTTATATTTCTGGTGGCCAGAAGTCCATGGTTCTCACTGGGCTAAAATCAAGATTTTGGCAGGGCTGCCTTTATTTTTTTCCTGGAGGCTCTATGAGAGAATCCATTTCCTTGCTTTTTCCAACATGTAGAGGACACCACACACATTCTCTGTGGTCCTCTTGTGTCCTTAGTCTGTTCCTTTGACCACAGCCAGAGAGGTTCTCTAGCTTTAAGGATCCATGTGATTAGATTCGTCTCAGTAGTATATTCCAGAACAATTTTATCTCTAGGCATTAGCCTTATACCTGCAAAGTTCCTTTGCCATTAAAGTAATATATTCACAGGTTCTGGGAAGTAGGACATGGACATTTCGGGGGGCTGGATGACATTGTTGTGCCTACCATATCTAAGCACAATCCTGCTTGATGCATAAAGTGACATACAAATAAACAACAGGCCAATTCTCAGGTGAACCTTTATATAGAGAGATTTTATCACTCCAAGGAAAATTGAGCTGAGCACTTTGCTAAAGTTCAGTTTGCAATGCTTTTCTCAGATTATATTCTTTAGAGATAAAAAGTTCCAAAATACCTAGTCCCTAAAGAACGTCTAAGACACTGAAGAATTATTTCAGCTGACTTGAATTCATGACGAATAGAGATTTGTTCCTGACTAAATTACTAATGTGTATAACATGCAAGTTGCTTTAGCTAGACAAATAAATGCAATAAAGAGAGAGAGAAGTTACTTCTGATACACAGGTGAATTATTTTTAAAAACCCATTTTTGAGGTCTTTGTGAATAAAATAAATTGAACATATTTGGAGGGTAGCAGTGTCATTTATAATAAACTTGATTTGTATTTATGAATGATTTGCACAGTTTTAACTGAAGCTATGACATCTCTGAACACAACTGCATTTAGAGAAATATTCCTAAAACACTAAATATAGAATTATTGAGAAATAGTTAATGTATTTAATAATTTTGCTTGAATTAGCAGTAATTTAAATTATTCTAATAACCATGTTCTGAATCCTAAAATGCTGGCATATAGGGAAAAAGTGATTAATTCACCTGTTTACTGTTTATGCTGAGGCAAACTCTTCTACCACATTCCATTTACCACAGTTACTTGGGATGTGATTGGGAACTGCTCTTACTGCGTAAAGTTGGAAGAATTAATGTAATGAACCTAAGTAGTATATTGTCGTGGCAATTTTTATTCCAAATACCCTGATAAAAATGTCACACTTGCTTTATTGCCTTCTGTTCTTTGCAATTGTTTTGAGAACATACGTGATGATGATATGAGATTGCAATATACTTTTAAATAATGTGGAAATAGCATCTGCTTATCATCCTTGAATATTAATGAATTTAGTAAGCAGTAGAACTTTTTTTATAAAGTATTGATAGTTTTGCAAATGATTTTGGCAACAAAAATAAACACAGTTATGTGCAAATCTGAAAACAGCAGTGAATTTTAAGAATTGAAAAAAGCAGTCCAGTCATTATCCAAGTTTTTTCTCATGAATATCTTTGCTCAAATACCAAAGAAAGAAATTATTTCAAATGGGAAAAAGATAAAGCACACTATAAAAAACTCAAGGAAGACGACTAGGTGTCAATAAATCATATCAAACAATTGATCACCAGGAGTGATAGGGATGCATGTAACTTTAGGAGAACTACAAATTAGGTGCAAACATTATTATTGCTCAGGTATTTGAATGAAGCAAAAGCTGAGGATGTTAATCCAAACAGATGAAGAAATCTGAAAAGGTGAAGGATTTAGATATTAATGTTAAATATCTCTCCTGTAAAATTCAGAAATACTTCATGCTATAAAACACAGACACTGAAAATCAGAGCTAGAGAGAGATATCAACAATAAAAGACAACCCAAAGAGAGATGTGGTTTTTTTAGTATATATTTCTGGGTTTATTTCCAACACTTTGGAAATATTATGGATAATGGCATGGTGGAAGGGTATCATTTCATCATGATAATCTGTTGTTTTCCAGATCATTGTTTTGGAGTTTTTAAAGAAATAAAATTATCTTTTAAGTTAAGTCACTGATTATATGCTGGTAAAGAAATGTTTTCCCTAGTGAAGTAATATAAAGTCTTATTTGGTGGGACAGCATAATGTATCAAAAGTCATGGGGCTCTTTAAGGTATTAATTAGTTTACTGTTTCTATAAATACATTTTTGCAGGCAGGTGTTCTGTGAGCCATATGTTATACTGACTGCTCCAATGCAATTGTGAAACCACCTATAAAGAAAGTATAATTATTTATTTTATTGAGGAAAACAAAGATGATGTTGTTTCCATTTAAATTGACCTGTCAAGACTATAGTTTGACGTTTTAATTATTTGAAATTTACTCAAACAAATCAATTATTAAAGCAATATGTTAAATTTACTCTTATAATGCATATCTATAAGAAAATACCCTATTTAAAGTTAGTAATGCTATAATTCCTTGATATACATGATATAAATAATCTAAAGTTGAATTTAGACATATTTTCAGTTTTGAGTTGCATGAATATTTATTTTTTATTTTTTAAGTTTTTATTTAAATTCCAGTTAACATATAGCATAATATTAGTTTCAGTTGTACAGTATGGTAAACAAGCTTTTAAATATGTATGTGACATTAAGATCATTAGTATGGTTTGTAAGATATATATTCATCAAATATAGAGTTTTAAATTATATGTTAAACTGGATTTGCATTACACTTGCATATATATGAATGAAATATAACAATATTTTTTCTGTCAAAATATATAGAAAGATGAAAAATAGGAGGGAGGACTTAGTGAGTTTATGCCTATAGCAATAGATGGTTTATTCTAGTTTGAAATAGTACAGGAAGCTAAAACTTGATTGACTTGATTAAAGGTTTCCAAAATATTGACTAAGAAGAGAAATGCATTGTTCAGATTCCCAAGCAAATGTGAAGTGATAGCACATTTGACTTTGTTGAGGAAAACATAAATATTAATTGAAAGCCAGTAGAAAACAATACTAGGGAATTGGAAGTTTGATAAAATATGCCTACAGACTTGAATACAAAATTTATCCAGCCCTAAATGTGTTCATTCCACTATTAATAAATTAATGTCCTATTTATAATGTAAACTTTCAAGTTTTCACAACTGGCCACAAAAGTATTGCTTGGAGCTCTGGCGTGTGGTACCATAAAAAGGATTCTTGGTTTTTGCTGCTGCTTTCAAGAAGAAACAGAAGTATAATTTAAATCTTCGGCACCATTGTTAAATAACAAAAACTCAACTGAGTGAAGTTTAAAGATCTGATTGGCTTTATTAAAGATTCATGAATTGAACAGTAACACATCTAAGAAATAAAAAGGAGCTCCAGTGAGTTGCAGAAAAGGAAGATTTTTATAGGCAGAGAGGGAGAGGGAGTAAAACCACTAACAGAGAATGCATTGTTTTAGTCAAGGTTGCCCTCCTAAGGGGAACAGAAAGGGTCTATCAGCAAGCACATAATTCCTAGTGCTAATCAGGAAATTCCAGGTTAGCTGGTTAAAGGTTACATTTCTGGGAGAAGCTGAAAAGGCAGTTAGGTTAGGTGTTAAGTCTTGGTGGGGTTTAGCATAAATTACTCCATTTTGGACCTTCTGTCTCCTGTTTAATGCCATGGACAGTTTATCTGTTAGCTCCCATGAGAAGAAAACAGGCTTACTTTGAAAGAGGATGATTAATGTTTTAAGAATACAATATATTTTTTATGTTTATTTTTGAGAGAGAGACGGGGGTGTGGGGGACAGAGCATGAGTGGGGGAGGGGCAGGGAGACAGGGAGACAGAATCCAAAGCAGGCTACAGGCTCTGAGCTGTCAGCACAGAACTGGATGTGGAGCTTGAACCCATGGACTACAAGATCATGACCTGAGCCAAAGTCAGACCATTAACCAACTGAGACACCTAGGTGCCCCTTAAGTATACAGTGTTATCTGGTGAATTGGTTTTCAGTTATATGTAAATAGAAAAAAGAATACTTATACTGCCATGAACCCAAGTCCCCAGATTATCAACATTTTAACAGTCATGTTGCATCTAGTCCTTTCAACAAAAATATGTGTGTGTGTGTATTGTTTTGATTAGAACTTTTTGAAGCAAAAAAACACATGTTGGTTTAACATTTGAAAATCAATCCATATACTTCAACACATTAACAGAACAAAGAGAAAAGTAATAGGATCATGTGTTTGCAAACCTAATACCGTACTGAAATAACTAAGATCCAGGAAAAGACAATAACCATGGAGCACCAAACAACAAAATGCAAATGGAATAATAACGAAAGATCTGGAATCAATGAGTAAAGAAGAAAGAAGAAAAGCTGGTACATTTAGTTGCTGAAAAACTAAGATAATATAATTTCCGGAAAGACTAATCAGAAAGAAAATTGAGGGACACATGAGTCGCTCAGTCAGTTAAGCATCCGACTCTTGATTTGGACTCAGGTCACAGTCTCACAGTTCATGGGATCTAGCCTGGTGTTAGGCTCTGCAATGACAGGATGGAGCCTTCCTGGGATTCACGCTCTCTCTCTGTCCCTTCCCTGTTCACATGCTTTCACTCTCTCTCAAAATAAATAAACTTAAAAAAAATTGAAAAGGAAATAATACAATGAATAAAACATAGGAAAGAGAAGAAATAATTGTTAAAGTATTGAAATTATTTAGAAAATACTATGCTAATATATTTAAAATTCTAAATTCTCATAAAATAGAAAAATGTGTTATAACATTCCAAGATGAAATATAAATCATATATAGAAAAAACATTTAAATAATTGAGATGGCAATTTTTTACACTACCCACAAGAAGTTCATTTCCAGACAGTTTAGTCATATTCTACCAAATATTTAAGAATAGATAACTCTATCCCATACTTCCTGGAAATCAAAACAGAAAGAACAGTGCTAAAAAAAATATTATGAAGTAAGCATAATCTTGATCACATAACCTGGAAAGTAGAATACAAGAATATGAATTTACAATTAATTTCAAATATGGACATAAATGTAAAAATTCAAAATAAACTAGTTGACTTCACTTGCATAAAAGAGGACAGTATATCATGTAAAGTAGTGTTTGTCACAGTATATATAACATGAGAAAAATCTCTCAATTTACCATAATGTTGGTCCTAATGAAATGGATACCTGAATATCTATAAACTCTCAATTCTGACACTCATTTAAAGCAAAAGCTCTAAAAACTGCCCTAAAGGAAACCATAGAACATCTTCATACACCCAGGATAGGCAAAAACTTATTAAACAGCACAAAAGTTATAATAATAAAAGGATATAATGATATATAGGATTAAGAGTAAGAACTAAATAAACATCATAAGACTTTTTACTAAAAGTGAAGAGCAAGAGAAGCACAAGAGAAGTAAATTGCAGAGAAGCATCCAAAAAATAACCATATATGTAAAGAACCACAAATAAATAAGGGGGATAAAAAGCAAACAGTGAAGCAGAACATGGCAAAATGACCTAAAAGAAGAGTTTTAAAGAAGTTGTCTATAGGGCTGAAACATGTATGAAAATAAATTCAGGTATTTAGGAAATCCAAATTAAAATCAAAATCTGAAATTACTGTTCTATAGCAGAAGAGCTAAATTGAAAATACACAAAACTATTAGAAGTAAAATAAAGAATTTGACAAATAGAAGACTAATGTGAAAAAAATCACCACCCATTATTAGCAAAATAAATATTAGAAAATGTAAGAAATGATATTTTCAATAGCAACAGAGCTATGTAGAAATGAGATAAATACAATACATAAGACCATTTTTTAATTCTTTAAGTTTATTTTTGAGAGACAGAGCATAAGTGGGGGAAGAAAAGAGAGAGGGAGACACAGAATCTGAAGCAGGCTCCAAGCTCTGAGCTGCCAGCACAGAGCCCAACATGGGGCTCGAACTTACAAACCATGAGATCATGACCTGAGCTGAAGCTGGATGTTTAACAGACTGAGCCACCCAGGTGCCCCCATAAAACCATCATTAAAAAGCAATGTAAACTCTATTACAATAATTAAAAGACACATCTAGATATATCTTTAGTATCAATATATTCTAATTTTAAAAATTCAGCAAAAGTTAATGTAATGATTCTAAAATACAGGTGAACATATGCAATCCTTGGGTATCTAAGGCAGTTTTACAAAAGAATAACAATAAGATATATTACTAAGCCATATTAATTAAAATACTGTATTATCAATAGACCTGGGATTTCTTACAGTGGTTATACAGATATACTAATTATATAATAATTCTCAGTTTGTAGTTTCCAGACCAAGAGGATCTCTGGAGAATTCAGTAGATATGCAAACACTTGAATCTCAACCCAGATCTGGTGAATCAGAAAGTTTTGTATTTCATTCCAACAGTCTATGGTTAACAAGCTGTGGTGCTTTTGTAATGTGCAAACTTCACCAGGTTGAATAATTTCCCAGAATAATATCTTCTGTATGATTGTGATTCAGGTAGACCGAGGCAGAGATTTTTGTATGATATTTGTAGGGTGGCATTGGGTCAGCAGACATGTTGTAGTTCACACTTCTTGTGGCTGACCTGCTGGCTCAGCTCATTAGTTTGTAGCAGTACCTGTACCTTCAACTCTACTTTCCCTGGATTATCCTTCCATTTCAAATCCTAGGCAAGGTATATGTGTACTTTTAGTACCCACTCCATCACGGGTGAAAGGCAACAAGAATTGTTAAGGGTTTCACTGTCTCCCTGTGATCTCCAGTTTGTGCTTGGGGATCCAGTTTGTTCTTAATCTTACTTTACATATAACTTTATTTCTGATTATGTGTGCTGTGGACTTTAAGATTCAACATCAGACACAAAGAAATTAGTTTTACAGGCTGCTTAAACAGCTTCTATAATTATGGAAGGTCAATTTCCTGTGACAAATCCCTGCTTTTCTGACTGAATCCTAGCTAATACACAAACGCTTTGGTGATTGTGATGCACTATACCCATATTGCAAAGTATTAGATTATTTAGTAAAATGTGATTGAGAGAATTGGCTCATGGTTAGGGTGAAAACAACAACTTCACACCACAAGCAGCAAACTTTGGGTGATTTAAAAACTTAATGTGAGAAGTGAAACTGTAATACCAACGTGGATAAGAGCATTTCTCCATAACAGTGGACTGATAAAGAATTTGTTAAAGAAGAATCTAAAAGCACAAATTTTAAAGGAATAAATGGTGGATTTGATTTCATAAAACTTAAAAATTCTATTGTGTGAAGAGTAGAATAGACAAAATTAGGTGAAAGACTATTTTTAGCATTTCTAGTTTTGAAAAATATACAAAAATAAGGACATAAGAAATTTTTACAAATGCATATGATAAAGGCAGAAAATCCCAACTGGCAACATATATGAACCAATCATTTCATTAAAACATGCATGTGCAATTATTTAAATACATTAACAACCTTGAAAATAGAATGAAAACTAAAAACAATAATGGGATATTATTTGGTATTTCATTGCTTTCATAATAAATTATTACTAACTTCATACCTTAAAGCAACAAATATCATCTCGCAGTTAATGTTAGTCAGATTGGGGTGACTCAACTGGCTTCTCTGCTCTTGATTTCACAGGCCAAAATCAAGCTGTTGGTAGGCTGGGATTTTATGGAGAGGCTATGGTAAGCATTCGCCTCCAAGCTCATTCAGATTGTTAGCTGAGGTCAGTTACTTGTGATTGAGCAACAGTAGTTTTCTTTCCTTGATGTCTGTCCACCAGTTTTGAATCTTTCTGACCTCACTTCTGCCTCCTCTCCCTACCTCTCAGTCTCAGATTTTTGCCTTTTGCTATTAAGAATTCACATGATTACATTAGCCCTGACCTGGATTAGTGTTTGATTGAATAACATGGAAGATGGGAGGGGACATATTTATAATTTTGCCAACCCAAACCTTTCATATCCATAATATTAGCAAAACTTAAGAAGTAAAGGCTAGAAATAATGTGCTATAACATAAGCCTTCAAAGTGTTTCTACTGGAATTGTGAATTCTTTCATCTATTGAAGAGCTTTTAGGGGCCTGGGTGGCTCAGTCCATTGAGTTTCTGACTCTTAATTTGGCTCAGGTTATGACCCCAAGATTCTAGGATCACGTCCCACGTTGGACTGGGCTCCAAGCTGAGCATGAAGCCTGCTTGAGATTCTCTCTCTCTCTCTCTCTCTCTCTCTCTCCCCCCTCTCCCTCTCCCTCTGTCCCTCCCCCTCTTCCTCTCTGCCCTTTCCTGCTCATGTTCTATAAATAAATAAATAAATAAAATAAAGAGCATTTAAGTATCTTGTGTTTTTATTGTATGTATGCATATATAGTATGTGTGTATTAAAAGTAAATTTGGAAGACATACACTAAATATGTATAGTGGATGAGGGAGGGGTTAAATAAGTAAATAAAATATAAAGTAAAATAGGAAGGCCATGACATGCTTATAAAAGTATGCCTTAAGTGTCAAAATGATTCCATGCGCCTAAAGGAAACATAGAGTCACATAAAGAAACATTAACAAACCTTTCTGGGAACATAGAATAACTAGGAAAATGGTGGGATAACAATCAGTTGTGTTTTAAAATTTTACCCCTATTTCCTGTCCTTTTTCTTTTTCCTCAATTCAAACATATATTTAATGCTGTGCTCACAGGCACAGAGAGATATGAAATAGATGGAAATCAGAAATATATAGCAAAACATTTTGTCTTTTATCTTTCAGATGTCAAAGCATTTTTATTTTTTGGAGGAGATGAATGAAGGAATGAAAATCGAGTCAGGTACTGAAGGAGAAGGAGGTAAGGATCTGTGGGCATAGGCTCAATTTTTGGAAAAAGTAGAAAGGAGGAGCTCTTTTCCAGTAATCTTCACATTTTTCTCCCCCATAGGTTTAAAAAAGAAAAAAAAAGAAAGGGAAGTAGAAATAATTGGGGCAGATAGTTCCCAAAATACTTCATAGCAGTATCAAAGGAGAAATAATTAGATCCCACGTACATATTGTAACCAGTCATGTGAGAACTTTAACGGCCTTACAACTAAGAAAAATCAGAGAGACACTAGATTTGAGAGAGCCCTGTGAACATGGACTAAGTCATCACAGAAACAATCCATGTGGATTGTTATAAAGGAATAGTTGGAGCATCAAATCCCCCAAATGCCTTGCCATTGCATGAGATCACAAAATACTTAATAATTCAAGGGAATAGGGAACCTTGTAAAGGACAATAATATTTACATTTTCCACTGGGTTGCTGAAATGAGGTCTAGAAATCAAGTAAAGATGCATTAATACAAAATAAAGTTACATAATTATACATAGAGATTTTTGAAATGAAATTCATAGTCACCACAGATGTTTCAAGAACGGCAGTTTCACCAAAAGTGTCAAATTCAACATTCACCGAGTTTTACAACGTGGTCATTGGTTATTTTGGTGAGAGCTAAAATAAAATGCACTGTGAAGAAGGAAGGAGGTGAGAAAATGGGATTCATGATAACTATTTCTCTGAACAATATTGTGTCCTAAGCTAAGCAGAGAAATTGGACAATGGCTCAAGAATGATTGAGGATTAAACTATCAGATCTCATCTACAACTAATGTATGTCAATATTGAATCCTAAATCTCTTTCAAACATATTTACTTTTCTCACCGGCTTCCATTTTAATGAAAGCCTTATAAAAGCTACAGTATTCTGTCATCTAGAGTATAAGCAATATCTTCCTGACTTGATCTAAAAGTTTCTTAAAAATATAAAACAAGAGAAAATAAAGATGGGAGAGTCAGACTGTGATTGCAGTTCATAGCATAGGAAGTAGTGCAGATTTCTACTCTTCCAAAAACATTACCCACTCTTAAATACCTAGTAGAAACATATTATGTCTTATATACATAATGTATATATTATATAAATATGTGCATATGTATGGGACTCTCAAGAACCTCCTGCTTTGCAACGAGTATGAAACAAATGCATAATGCTAGATGGATTTGTCAGGGAAAAGAAAGGATGGAATTTGAAATAAATTATTTTTTAATTTTTTAATGATTTTTATTTATTTCTGAGAGAGAGAGAGGCATCATGAGCAGGGGAGTCAGAGAGAGGGAGACAAAGAATCCAAAGCAGGCTCCAGGGTGCAGGCTCTGAGCTAGCTGTCAGCAGAGCCTGATGTGGGGCTCTAACCATGAGATCATGACCTGAGCTTAACCACTTAACCTAACCAAATAAGCCACCCAGGGACCCTAACCAAATGAGCCACCCAGGCGCCCCTGAAGTAAATGAATTCTTTTTTTTTTTTTTAATATTTTTATTTATTTCTAGGAGAGAGAGAGAGACAGCGTGAGCAGGGGAGGGTCAGAGAGAGAGGGAGACACAGACTCTGAAACAGGCTCCAGGCTCTGAGCTGGCAGTTAGCACAGAGCCCGTCGCGGGGCTCGAACCCACGAACTGCGAGATCATGACCCAAGCGAAAGTCGACGCTAAGCCACCCAGGCGCCTCTTAAGTAAATGAATTCTTAAGGGGGAAACTACAAACCCAGAAAGTGAGTGCAACACTCAGAAAACAATATACTAGACAAGGGTAAAATAAATACACGAGAGTATAATAAGGATAGCTGGAAATGGAATTTCACCAAAAATTTGGGAGAAACTTGCAAGAGGTGGAGAACACTTTACTTAATTTAGTTAGCAATAAGGGTGTTTCAAAGATTATTACAGAGAGAAACCTTAAAAGAATTTCACACTGGCAAGATCATTCCAGCATTACCCTATATGATTACCCTGTTGAATGATCACTGGAAAGATGTAGCCAAGGCCCAGCTATGCCTTAATTACATATAAATTAGGGTGGAAGGATTTAAAGGAGGAGCTGGATTCAAGACAACAAAAAATGTTGGAAAGTAAGTAGTGAAATCGGGAGAAAAATGATACAAATTGTTAAGTAAAATAATAAGCAGAATGCAAAGTTTAAACTCTTCGTGCTGACAAATATTTATTTGACCCAGAAGTGTAATGAATGATATGTAAATAAAATAGTTTATATATGTATATATAAATGTATATAATGTTTACCTTAGTAATGATGTCATTTATGTCTTACATGATGTTAGGGTTTGTTTGTCTTACCATTGGATTAGTCATGAGCTGGGAAAGATAAATTTGTCTCTATAAATGTTTTCTGCATTTCTCCTTGTATCTCATTCAATTTCTGTTTTATGATCGTTGCTGCTGGGATAATTTGTGCATGAATATTCACAACAGTTATATCTTCATTTTATGAATTAAACCCTTTAGCATTCTGAAGTGCCCTTCTTTGTTTTATTCAATGCTTTTGGTTTGGTTTCCACTTTCCTGGTATAATTTTGTTGTATAAGTTTCGGTTTTGTCTTTAATTTCACATTTTTATATACTTTTGAATTGGATTTACTTCTTGTATGCAAATTACAGTTAGACCTTTGTGATTTAATGTGAAATGAAAATCATTGTCTGTTAATAAGGGGTGAAGCTGTTTATATTTTAAGCGACATATACTTAGTTTTATTTCTGCTACAATATTTGTTTTGTCTCTTTATAGTATTTTTAAAGTCTGATTTCTCTGCTGTTTGTATATGTGTTGTTTCAGTATTTGGAAGAACATCCTTTTTGTTGTAGTGATTCCTGTTATAATTATAAGGGTCTTTAATTCTATATTTTCTTAATTCCCTCTTAAAGTCAGCGACAAAATTTGCACATTTCTCTCTCCCCTCTCACCCCTCCTCTTTGTATATATGTTTATATAACATACAGCATTAACCAATAATGTGATTGTCTTATGATAAATTTTGTACTGCTAAATATATTTATTCTTATCCTACCTTTGTTCTCATTTTATGTTATAGCTTGACACTCAGTTATTACAATGCAATCAGAAAACTTGCTCTACTTACCACCATGTTTTTTTTTTATTAAAGTTTATTTATTTTGAGAGAGACTACACGTGTGTATGTGCATGCAAGTGAGGAAGGAGCAGAGAGAGAGAGACAGAATCCTGAGCAGGATTCTGATATCAGCACAGAGCCTGACATGCGGTTGATTTCTCACAAACTGTGAGATCAAGACCTGAGCTGAAATGAAATCAGGAGCTGGACACCTAACTGAGTGAGCCACCCAGGTCCCCCACACTACCACCATATTTTGGCTTTACCTCACGTAAACAAATGGTATTAGTTGAACCATTACCGTGTTCTTATCCTATTATAAAATTCCCTTATTTTTTAAGAATCCCAGGGCTCCTGGGTAGCTTAGTTGGTTAAGTGTCTGACTCTTGATTTCGGCTCAGGTGGTGATCTCGCAGTTTGTGAGTCTGAGCCTTGCATGGGACTCTGTGCTGATAGTGCAGAGCCTGCTTGGGATTCTCTCTCCACCTTCTCTCTCTGCCCCTCCGCTGCTTGTGCTTGATCTCTCTCTCTCTCTCTCTCTCTTTCTGTTTCTCTCACAAAATAAATAAACTTTAAAAAAAGAATC
The DNA here is from genome assembly GCF_008692635.1 of Crocuta crocuta. NCBI lineage: Eukaryota > Metazoa > Chordata > Mammalia > Carnivora > Hyaenidae > Crocuta > Crocuta crocuta. The sequence goes on from NW_027531334.1 coordinate 10,667,404, forward strand.
CATATTTATTTTTCAGTGTTCATAGGCTTTTTGCCCTATTTTCTTAAGAAAATCCTGTTTACCTGAAGTTTGGTCTGTAATAGTTTCAATCATTTTTTATGGGTCTTGGTGTAACCTTTGGCATATAAATTCAGTATATAAACACACATTTGTTGTATAAATTGTTTACCAAAATAATATTCACTCGATTTGTATCTTTAGTATTAGTTTCATTGTTAAATAATAGTTTCAAGTAAGTTTCTATTTTTTAGGAGCTACTATTTGTGCATATTGGATATCTTTTGCCTGCTTTTGCTATAATTTTCTCAATAATACTTTTTCTTTCCAATTTCTGCTTCACATCATTTATTTAGTTTTCTGATGCCTTTAATGGCTTTGTCTCTGTTTGACTTTTCCATGTTTGTTGTCTTTATTTCTGTGTTTTTGTGGTTTTTCTTCTTGGTTAAATCTGGATGACTCAAATTTTACCTCTTCCTTTGTCTTACTATCTTTCATGAGTTCTTGCATTCCTTCCTACCTTTGTGATTTTACTTTATAAAGACACGTGCCATTTATCTGTCTATCTATCTAACAACATATATATAGTTTTTCATTCATAATAAAATATTCTGTCACTGACTCTATAGAAGAGAGTTATGGTGATCTTTTTTTTTGTTTGTTTTTGTTTTGTTTTGTTTTATTTATTTCTGACAGAGAGAGAGAGAGAGAGAGAGAGACAGTGTGAGCAGGGGAGGGTCAGAGAGAGATGGAGACACAGAATCAGAAGCAGGCTCCAGGCCCTGAGCTGTCAGCACAGAGCCCAACGCGGGGCTCGAACCCACTGTGAGATCATGACCTGAGCCAAAGTTGGACACTCAACCGACTGAACCACCCAGGCGCCCCAAGTTATGGTGATCTTTAACTGAGCAAGTTGAACTGAGTTCCCATATGTTTTTCACATAGTGCCTTTGTATCAATATTACATGTGTGTTTTTTGTTGTTAACCATTGAATAATTTGTTCTTCTTCTGGCCTGCAGATTTTTATAGGGAGCAGAAGCTTAGAAAGTCTTAGGAGTGGAAAGATTTTGGAGAAAGTAATACCTGAAAGAAGAGGAGGAAAGAAAGCAGAATTGGGCAGTTCCGGAAGCATTCAAGACCCAATGCAGACTTGATTCTGCCTGCTCATTAGGGCACTCCAGAACAAAGACCATTTATTAGAGGAGTTCTGTGTGTGTGCTTGTGTGTGTGTGTAGCTGTGTGTGGTTTAGGGGGTAGTAGGTGAGATAGCTGGATCCTTATACCAACCTCTTGCTGAAGAATTGATTGAAGGCTGTTATACTTACTGTAGTTGAATAGTGATCTCTTTATCGGAGGTGCCCTAGGCAGTATCTGACACATTGAACTAGATATTTGTAAGAACTCCCTAGTCTTCAATCAATTCTTCAGCAAGAGGTTGGTATAAGGATCCAGCTATCCCACGTACTACCTCCAAATCCACACACAGCTGCGCACACACGCACACACACGCGCACACACACACACACACACATTCCACAATGATTCTCAATATAGTCCCTCTCTGCCCTATGCTGAGTTTTAGCAAATATTGCTGCAAAAATGATAAGTTTTGCACTTCAACATTAACCATTTTTTTCCTGTTTTTTTCCCTAAAAATTACCACCACTACCCCTTCTTGCATTTGTCTACTTCTTTACCTTTTCCAATGTGGATTCTTAAGGTATTAGCATATGTACTTTATATGTACTGTAGTCTGAAGTTTATGTTTATCTTCCAGAAGTGATTTTAAAAAAAGGAGCTTGAATTTTTTTCTTCCTTCTGTATTTTTTAATGGTATACAAGAGTAGAAGAGACCAAAACAAAACATAAAAAGATATGCTGACTGATGTATCTATATTTAAACATTTTTGGACTATTGTTTTGGAATATTTTCTATTATTTTTCATAATAGTCCTTTAAATAAAATAAAAACAGATTGGAGATTCTGGAAGCAAGACAATAGATGACTTGTTACTACCAGTTAAATGTAGAAAAAGAGAAAGGAGTTAAGAATGAGATTGCTAAAGAAGGAAACCATGAGAAGGGATCATTTTGAATTACAGAAAATTTTCTCATCAAATAGGATAAATCCAGCAGTAGCATGAATCAGATTCTCATATATATCAATACATAATCAAAAGGGTAGTAATAGCACAATGTAACTAATCTGATATTTAACAGAAGTGGCTAAGTGTTTGGTAAACAGCAGTTACCTAAACAGGTTTGTTATTGTTAAAATACTCGACTATGATTTTCTGAGCAAAAAACGGTATTGATGGTTAGAAATGCTTATGTCTTTGAATGGATACATGCAATTATGATGTACACTATTGAAATAAAGTACAAAAAGTTTAGTCAAGTAGTGCATTACTCAAAAATATGCTACTAAAAAAAGTGATTTTTAAAGTTTCATAAGCCACTTTTAGCAGTGTAATTTTTACATTTAGAAGAAATTAAACTATTAGTTCTTTGTGTTCTCAAATACCCAGTAGAAAAAAATAAAGCCAACTTATTTTAAATTGAATCTAAGTATTGTTCATGTGAATTTGAACACTCACACTTTTTGTACCCTATTCAACTTAATCATTACTAGCAATTGTTCATGATTTTGAAAAATTTTTTTAGCTTAACCTTGAGACTCTTTTTATTCTACTTTAAGAAGTACATGTTTTTCTGTTTTCTATCTAGAATAATGTCTTAGTTCTTCCTAAAACACATAGGTATTTTATTGAGGCACCATGATCCTGCCTCACTAGAGTTAATTATAATTTTCTTTTTAAAAATATCATAATTCTTAAATATAATTTTAGTAAAAGTTGCTGTATTTATGTCACTTTTTCTCCTTCCTTTTATAATTTTTCATTTTTCATTATTTATCTTGTTGTAATTTGTTAAAGTGTCAATTCTATTTTTTCATATTAATGGACTGCTCTGAGGAGAGGAAGATACATTTCTTTTGAGATGAAGACAGTGAACTGCATAGAAAAACCATGTATAGAGATACATGATATGTGTGTGTATGTGTATAAAAATACATAAGCAGAACAGGGAATGCTGTGGTGGTTGTTTTGTATGACTATGACTCTAGCAATATGAGTTGTGTCTTAGGCTGCCTTTCCATTGTGCTTCAAGCCAATCCTATAGGGGACAGAATAAAGGATGAGAGTTATTACATTGTAATCTCATAATTACAAGAGAAGAAAATCGAGATATTAAATTGAGTCAATTTTCTCTTTGTTCCTCCAGTTACTTTCAATCATATTTTCTCTTTGTAGTTATACTTTTACCTTCTTTCAGTGGCTTACTAAGAAAATTCTGAATGTACATTTCTAACTAGAACAGGCTAGGAAGCCTTCTTTTATTCTGACAATTAACAGATTTGCTAGGGACTCCTACATAATTAGACTTTTGTCACCATCTCTGATGGCCTTCTTAAAAAATGTGACATATCTCATCGGAGTGTAATTTTTGCCTCTTCACCTAATGTGTAGAAGCTTGTGTGGTATAGAACTAGTTATTTTAAGTGCTTTCTAGTTTATGAATCATACATATGATCCTCACTATTGCTTCCTATCCATCAAGCAATGAAGTAAAGAAAGTGGGTGTGTCTTTATGTGACATTTTTGAGATTTACATAGATAAGTAGTTCTCTAGTTAATAAGATGGGCACAGCAGAGCTGAGAGATAAAATCAAATTGAAATAATATACTGTACCTATCCTATTTTCCAATCGTTGGCTAGGCCTGGCAATGGAATTAAATCATATTAAAAGAATCTGTATACTACAAGCTGAGGCCACAACTCAGACAGTCTGACTTTGACTCTGCTTACCAGTTGACTCACTGATTTATTCATTTTACCTTGACCCAGGTGAATAGTGACCACTGTTCAAAAATGACCACAAACAAAACAAAACAAATCAAAACAAAAAATTAAACCAAAACAAAAGTTTTGAGTGACCAAGTGAAAAAAAATTTTAATAAATATTTGTTTAAATTCATTCACTTTAAATTAACACATTCACAACTAAGTATTTATTTCTATATAATTACAGCTATTATCACACAGTGTTGGCAAGAAGAAAAGGAGAGTTGTATCTTCTCTTTTTTACAGGAGAACACAGAAAACATTCTCAGTTCCATTCTGTTCTTATTTTTCCCTTTACAGTGGAGAAAATGTCAAGTAAAAAAGAAAGCACAATATTGGTTCCTAAAGGGGCACGTGGGTGGCTCAGTCAGTTAACCTTCTAACTCTTGGCTTCAGCTTAGATCATGATCTCATGGTTTGGTTTGTGAGCTCAAGCCCTCTGTGGGGCTCCCCACTGATAGTGTGAGGCTGCTTGGGGTTCTTTCTCTCTCCCTCTCTCTCTGCCTCTCCCATCTCAATAAATAAGCACTTAAAATTGCTTCCTAAAGCCCTAGTACCAATATCTTTAGTCATTCTCTAAAAGTATTTCAATGTTACTAAGAAGTCTTGAACCATATCAATCCAGCTTAAAAATTCTAAATAGCAAGTTATAAAATATTTTAATAATTTGAGCAATAAGGCCTACGTATTTTTAAATATTGCTGACAATATTCATGTAGACATTTTAGATGACATAAAACAGTATTATTTGTTCATTCAGAGATAAATAGCATGGAATAGGAGCCAAGGAAGTCTAGTAGTTTTAATTACCTGAGGTCCAATGACATTTTCTCACTTCTTCACTCCCACCCGATCACCTTACTCCCAATTTTATTGAGAAAATAGAAGCAACTAGAAAATAAGTTCTATTTGTCTTTCCAAATGCATCTACCAGTGTTCCTATATATTTTGCCTTCTACCTTTATATATTTTTTTTTTTTTTGCAATTTTATGACTGACTCCTCTAATTTTGTGCTTTACCTCATTCACTCTTTTGTACTGGGTTATCATTTCCAACATCATCAAAATTTTCCTCTCCTTCTAACCTGCATAAGTATATCATAATGTCTCACATCTTTAAGAATGCCTTCAATGTAATAACTCCCTTCACCTAGCAGTTTCACTGCTTTCTTTTGCAGCATAATTCCCAAAGCAGTAGCCTTCACTTCCTCTCCCACCCCTTCCTTTTTTCTAATTTTTTAAATGTTTGTTATTGTGTGGGTTTTTTTGTTTTTTTTTTTTCCGAGAGGGAGAGAGAACACAAGCAGGAGACGAGCAGAGAGAGGAGACACCGAATCTTAAGGAGGCTGCAGGCTTTGAGCTGTCAGCACAGAGCTCTACGTGGGTCTTGAACTCAAGAACCATGAGATCATGACCTTAGCTGAAGTCCTATGCTTAACCAACTGAGCCACCCAGGTGCCCCTCCTACCACTTTCATCTAAAACTGTTCATCACAACCATTGTGCTAGAAACACCCTCAGTTAAGTCTCCTTATTGTTTAACTCAATGGAAAATGTTCAGTTCTCATTATATTAGACAATCAACAATATTTCACACACTTGATTACACATTTCATTTAGTTCAAAATATTTTAAAATTTGAGATTAGTTCTGTGACCCATATGTTTTTTAAAAGAATGTGTTTAATCTCCAAGTATGGGGGGGTTTTCTAGTTTTCTTTCTGCTATCATTTTCTAGTTTAATTCTGTTGTGGACTGAGACCAGACATTGTGCGATTTCTATTCATTGAAATTTGTTAAGGGATCTTTAGTGGCCCAGAATGTCAGTCTTAGTAAATGTTCCATGTGAGCTTGAGAAGAATGTGCATTCTGCTGTTGATTGAAGTAGTTTACAGATGTTCATTATATCCAGTTGAGTTCACTCTAGTTGAGTGGTGTTAAATTCGACTATATTCTGCCTGCTAGATCTGTTCATTACTTTTTTTAAAAACATTTTTAAATGTTTATTTATTTTTGAGCAAAGAAAGACAGAGTGTTGGCAGGGGAGGGGCAGAGAGAGAGAGGAAGACAAAGAATTCGAAGCAGGCTCAGACTGAGCTGTTAGCACAGAGCCAGACATAGGGCTTGAACTCCAGAACTGGAAGATCATGCCCTGAGCTGAAGTCAGGTACTCAACTGACTGAGCCACCCAGCGGCCCCTAGATCTGTTCATTTCTGATAGCAGATGTTGAAGTCTTCAGCTATGATAGTTGATTCACCTGTATCTCCTTGCAGTTCTTTCAGTTTGTGCATCACATATTTTGACATTCTGTATTTAGGCACACATATATTAAGGATTGTTAGGTCTTCTTAGAGTATTGCTCCATTTATCATTATGTAATGCCCTCTGTCTTTATCCTTGGTAACTTAAATCCTGAAATTAATATAGCATCTCTTGCCTTCTTTTGATTAGTGTTAGAATGGATTTTTAAAAAATTTTTTAAATGTTTATTTTTGGGAGAGAGTGTGCATGTGCACAAGTGAGCAGGTGAGGGTCAGAGAGAGATGGAGAAACAGAATCTGAAGCAGACTCCAGACTCTGAGTTGTCAGCACACAGCCTGATGTGGGGCTCAAACCCACAAACTGCAAGATCATGACCTGTGCCAAAGTCAGACACTTAGCTGACTAAGCCACCCAGCTGCCCCTGGATTCTCCTTTTCTATCCAATTACTTTTCAAATGTGTTTTTTTTAAGGTAAGTTTCTTGGGGCACCTGCCTGGCTCAGTTGGTAGAGCATGCAACTCTTGATCTCAGGGCTGTAAGTTTGAGCCCCGTATTGTGTGTAGAAATTTTAAAACTAAAATTTTAAAATTAAATACAATAAAATCAAATGATTTTCTGGACAATATCTACTGGGTCTTGTTCTTTTATCTACATGATAATCTCTGTCTTTTATTAAGACTTCTACTTAGACTTTTAGTGTTGAAAGTGATATTAATTATACATTTAGACTTTTGGTGTTTAAAGTGATATTATACAGTTGGATGAATACTTACCATATATTGGTTACAGTTATTTTTATTCATTTTGCCTTTATTCTTAGATACTGTTTTGTCTTTCACTGTTTTTCTGCCTTTTTTTTGTTTTAATTAAGCATTTTAAAGATCCATTTTCTTTCCTTTACTAGCATGCCAATTATACTTTTTAATTTTCTTAGTGGTTTCCCTAGAGCTTACAGTATACATTTACAACTAATACTAGTCTGCTTTCAAATAACACTATATTGCTTCATATGTAGTACACGTACATTATAATAACAAAATATTCCTAATAATTTGAGAATTGTTTCTTGTATAATTGCTATCACTCACTTCACATGTATAAGCATATGTAAGCATGTGTATATGTGTGTGTGTGTATGTGTATATAAAATAGAAGACCTTATTATTATTTTGAACAAACTTTTCTGCTGGATCCATTGAAAAATAAAAGTTTTAAATTCACTTTTTAAAAATCCTTCTCCAGTGTGCTTTCATTCTTTATATCAATCTGGCTTTCTAAACCAGTATCATTTTACATCTCTTTGAAGAAATTATTTTAACATTTCTTGCAAGAAAGGTCTACTGGAAACAAAATTTCTCAATTTTGTTTGATAACACCTTTATTTCTGCTTGACTTTTGAAAGGTAATTTCCCAGGGTATAGAATTTTAGGTTGGTGTTTTGTTTTGTTTTGTTTCTCTCAACGCTTTACATGTTTCACTCCATTCTCTCGTTGCTTCCATGGCTACTGCGAAGTAGGATATATTTCTTTTCTTTACTCCTCTATAGATGAAGTGTTGTTTTCCCTTGACTTCATTCAAAATGTTTTTTCTTTATATTTGAGTTTTGGTAGTTTGATTATGATATGCCTTGGCATAGTTTTTTGGCATTTATCTTGCTTGGTATCCTCTGAGCCACCTGGATCTGTGGTTTGGTGTGTGACACTAGTTTGTAGAAATTCTCATTCACGATTAATTAAAATACTTCTTCCATCCTTTTCACCCTCTTCCCCTTCTGGTACTCCCATTAGGCATATATTATAACTTTTGTACTTGTCCCACAGTTATTGGGTATTTTCTTTATGTTTTAGTCTTTTTCTCTTTGATTTTTGTTGTGATAGTATCTATTGGCATATCCTAAAGTTCAGAGAGTCTCCCTTTAGTTAAAAAAAATTGTTTTGATGTTTATTTATTTTTGAGAGAGAGAGTATGAGCAGAGGAGGGACAGAGAAAGAAGGAGGTGAGAATCAAGCAGGCTGCAGGCTCTGAGCTGTCATTACAGAGCCTGACACAGGGCTCGAAACCACAAGCTGTGAGATTATGACCTGAGCTAAAGTTGATACTTAACCAACTGAGCCACCCAGGCACTTCAAGTCTTCTGTTAGTTATATCCAGTCTACTAGTGAGCCCATCGAAGACCTTCTTCATTTTTGTTACAGTGTTTTGGATCTCTAGAATTTTTTTCTTTAGAATTTTCATCACTTTACTTCCCTTACACATCTATTCCTATATATTGTACTTTTTTTCCCCATTAGAATCTTTAGCAAATTATTCAGTTTTAAAAATGTCCTTGTCTGATAATTCCAATATTCTTGCCATATCTGAGTCTGATTCTAATGCCTGCTCAATTATTTCAAACTGCAGTTTTTTTTAAAAAATTTTTTTATCATTTAATAAGCTTTGTAGTTTTTACTCAATAGCTGCATATAACCTACTGGGTAAAAGGAAGAACCATAAATAGGTCACACTACTAATGTGTTGGTATAGTGTTGGGAGAGGAGGAAATGTTATATTCTTCTTTGATTAGGTTTAAGAGTTTGGCAATCCAGGGCCCCTAGAATATTAACTTCACAGGTGAATTTCAATTCCTCCCCACTTTGGGCAGGAAAGGATGTCAGGGTGGTGGTAGTAGAGTATGTCTCTTCCTTTACATAGAAAGAGGGAGCTGGAATTAAGTATTTTTCTTGCCTCATGTGTGTAAGGTTGTGATAAAACCTCAGAAGGGTAGGCTCTGACAAAATAGTTTCTCTTGAGGGCAGGCCTTACAAAGAACAGAATCCTCTGGTGTATTTCATAATGTTTTCTTTTCCTCTCCTCCTCCTGGAAGCTTAAGGGAATGGAATTTTTCTTTGGTCTTCAATGTGGGAACCTGACTGAGCTTCTGAAAGTGAAACTCCAAAAAGTATAAGAACCCCCAATAATTTGGCCCCCACCTAGGGTTTTTACATCTCAGATGTGTCCCTTCTGAGCCTGTAGGAATTCGTCAGTTACAGTTCAGGTTTTTCTATCCCAGTACTGGTTCTCATGGAGGTTTCCGCTTCAGTAAGTCGTGTTTCCGCTTCAGTAAGTCGTGTTTCTCTGAATCTGCCTGGCTGTCTCTCCAGTTTGGTGCAGTGGTTCACCCTGTGTACTCACTCACTTCTCTGACAAATTAAGAATTTTTGATTTTTCAGTTTCTTCAGTTTTTTTACTTATTGTTAGGATAGAGTGACAATGTCCAGGCTCTTTACATGCCAGACTGGAAACTGGAAGTTCTGCTTTAATTCTGTTAGGTATAGTTTGACCCTTGAGAGTAATCCTACTTTGAATAATATAAAGAACATGTCTATCTGCCTTTCAACATCTACTAACATTCGAAACACACAACACAAATACTTATAACAATCTTGTATTTAGGAAACATATATTTAAAGGATCCTTCTTATAATAACTATGTTTACATCTTCTTTAATAACTACTTTTCACAGTGAAACACTTAGGAAACTTCAGAAAGACCACCAATCAAGGTAGCTCACTGACCATAGGATCACTGCCATACTATACATTAAAACATTGGAAGATAAAATACTTTTTTTATGTGTTGTATTTAACAACAGCTTCTTCACCATGTGACCAGTTGGGACTTCTATTACTGAGCATTGAGTAATGACTGGGTGGCACTTATTATATAAAATAACTGATATGCTGTTCTTCTGTAATCTCTTATAAAGCAGTTAAACAACACACACACACACACACACACACACACACACACACAGGGCCAATTAACTCAATTGATGGCTAATTTCAAAGCTCATCTTTCAGGGGCGCCTCGGTGGCTCAGTCTGTTAAGCATACCACTTTGGCTCAGGTCATGATCTCAATGTTTGTGAGTTCAAGCCCTGTGTTGGGCTCTGTGCTGACAGCTTGGAGCCTGGAGCCTGCTTCAGATTCTGTGCCTCTTTCTCTGCCCCTCACCCATTCACTCTCTGTCTCTCTGTCTCTTTCTTTCTAAAATAAATAAACATTTAAAAAATAATAATAAATTTTAAAAAGCTCATCTTTCAGAATACAGTTGTGATCAATAGTTTCTTTGGTTTATGTTCACGTCCTCAGGAACTATCAGCATTTCTTTCACAGTTGATAGTAGAGATTAAGAATATGCATTTAGAATTTCATGTAATTTTTCTGAGTTCTTTGTCCTTGTCAAAGAAAACTCATTGGCTCTCTTAATTATTGAAAGGAAAATACATCTCAAAATACTTGTCATGAGTTGTTTTGCTCTTAAAAAAGAATATGTACCTTTAGCAAAGATAAATAATAGTTTGCTAAGTGAACTAAAACATCTCAGATATTTAAGTAATAGGTTTCTCCTCTACAAGAAGAAAAGAGTGAACCAAAAGGGGAACTTTTCAATAAAGGCAAGAAAGAATTTACTAAATTAGAAGCATGAATCTTTATTTATAGTGTTAAGATATTTATATTCCTGATATTTGTATTCAGATTAAGATATTTGTGCATTTTTGTGAAAGGTCAATTAAAATTATATCATCTAGGTGATTGTAGAAAATAAAATTTATTTAGTATAGTTTGTTGCCCCAAATTGTCAGCTAATTCTAGTATATGACAGTTATAAACATATATGACTTTCCATAAATAATTTGAAATTGTTCCTAGAATTATGAATAGTCAGATGTATGAAGAAAATTAGGAAAATTCTTTAGGAAACAAGTTTCCCTATTTCCAGAAATTTTCTGTTTTAATAGGAATATGATCCTTCCAACTTACAGAGAAACCTTTTTAGGTTGTTTATTGGATAGATTGGAATCATGGGAAGGGTGGCAATTTGAAGGGGTGTATCTTGAGAGAAAATGTATCAGTGTTTGTTTGTTTGTTTCACTGCTATAGAAGCCCATAGATATTTCCTAAAGAGACCAGAGAGTTGAATATGGAAAACTAAGCTCATGTTGAACACTAACACCAAGGAACAGTTTCCCCACATTATAAATCCTGTGATATTGAAAGCTACACTTAAAAATAATTCAGTATACAGACTCACAGTATGTGTTTTCCACTGTTACTTTCTGAAAAGGATTGATGGATAAAATTACTGGTGAGACTGATTGTATGATTTTCTTATCAGTCATTTACCCAGCATGTAGGGGATAATGCATTGTTTCCCATTATTATATTTTAGTTATAAAAATATGTTATACAATCTGGGCTAAATACATGACTTCACCATACATTAACACTACCATTCACCAAGAAAATTGCTCAATACTGCAATAGATATACAGAAAATATTGGAAGATACTAATTTGTGCTTGGAGGACTAATTTAAAACTGTCAGGTCTTGGTATTAGCAGTTTTCCTTTTAATTGTTAGTATTTTTGAAACAAAGTACTTTGAAGAGGGCATTAATTCTGTCAAAACTAAAGAAAGTCTCCAGATATTATGTGAATATTTACAGATTATACACAACATATATACATGCATATTTTCTCTTCCAGTGATACTTGTTACATGCTTGTTAAGTAGGCTTTCATTATATTATCAGCCAAGGAGAGAATTAATGTTTGGATTGACTGATTATCCCAATTCCTGGGGTGATGGGAAGGGCTTGGCACATGTTTCCTCTCTGAACAAAAGTATAACTGAAGGAGGCAAGACAAGTTCCCAGTAAGGATTTAGAGAAGCAAAACTTCAGCTAAACTTACAGCATCAGTTAGGATACTTCTGATTGTAATCAGGAGAAACTGTAGCCAAAGTGGTAGGGGGAAAAAAAAAGTATTGGCTAAGAGAGGTGAGAGTAGGACCAAGTCTCCAGTATTGGTTGCTTGGGCAGTGGCTCAATCATATCATCAGGAAGCCATGTACTTTATTTATCTTTTCTTGGCCTTCGGAGAAGATTGGTTTCCATGTGCAGTGGACAGAATCAATACTGCATGTTTCCTTTATCATATCAGTGGAGAGATATAGTTGGACTTCATAATGTCCCTTTGAAAAGCAAAATGATAACTTTCTCAGAAACTATGACAAGAGTTTTTTCATATCTTCTTGGTCATCAGTATCATGTGGACATCTGATACTGGGCTAGTACCATGAGACTAACTTCAGTCCAACATGCCTTACTCCATAAACTGAGTTTGGTTCTTCAGATTGCATTGGTGCTATTCAATAGGTGAGAAATTGAATGAATAACAGGAAATCAATGTTATTGTTACCCTGCAAGTTTATTTTCCACCATTACTATTTCCAGAATTTTTTGTTCTTCAAATTAGAATATCATTGCAGCCAACTTACAAGGGTAATTCTCTTATGTAATTCATTGGGTAGAATGTAATTGTGGAAAGAATGGCAGTCTGAAGGGATATGTCAGTCCCACTTTCTCAAAGCCACCTCATCACCCATATAATATAAAATAAGGAATTTAGAAGGGAAAAGTAGCTTCATGACAGATTTCCTAACCTCCATCCAAACAGTTTCTATATGTATCTTCAATTTAGAAATATTGCAGCTACACTTGGTTGAAAATTATAATTGCTGTTATAGTCTCGTAGTTCTGGAAGCCCTTATTGCAAAAGACTTCAATTCTCTCTAAAAAAGGAGGGGGGGAGTGCAATTGGGTGGCTCAGTTGGTTGAGCATCTGACTCTTGATTTCAGTTCAGGTCATGATTTCAGGGTTGTGGGATCAAGGGATCAAGCCCCATGTTGGGCTCTGCAATAAGCATGGAACCTGCTTAAGATTCTCTTTTTCTCCTTCTGCCTCTCTCTTCCACTTGCATGTGTGCACGCTCTCTCTCTGCCTTTAAAAAAAAAAGTCATGCTTTTTTTTCCTGAAGTTCATCAAGGCCTTCCATTGCTTTCAAACAATATTGAAGACCTCTTGTGGTATGGTATACAGTAGTATCATATCAAGCTGACACTAGGTTGCTTGAATTTTATTACATGATATGAAAGCAGAAAGAAGATAATATTAATAGTGACAATGCTGTTCTTCAATACAATGGGGTAAGATGGAGCTTCAAAGTATTAATTCAGGGGCATGTTGGTGGTTCAGTTGGTTAAGTGTCTGACTTTTGATTTCTGTTTAGGTCATGATCCCACAGTTGTGAGCCTGGTGTCAGGCTCTGAACTGGCACCCCCGGAGAATGCTTGGAATTCTCTCTCTCTCTTTCTGTCTCTGACCCTCCCCTACTCACACTCTCTTTCACTCTCAAAATAAATACATATACATGTAAATGTATGCATATATACATATATATGTATATATTCAATTAAGTTTGAGTAATAAATATGTATCAGCAAAATCTATACCTATGTATTTACAGACATTGATGAAGAGAAGTTCATGTTTAGGTGATCAAACAAGTATGATGATGACTTCTTCAATGGTCTTGAGAAAAATAACTGAAGAATTAACCACTAAGCTATGAAAACTTAGAAGCAGAGATTTGTCTATACTTGACAAATATAAGTGCAATCTAGGAAAAGATAGCCACCTGTAATCTTCAGTAGTTTGTTGAAATATTCCAAGGGGAATTGGAGTATTTAAACTGAAGTATTTAATTTCAACATATCCTTCCATGAAATTATATCATCTAAATTACTGGATTCATTATATAGGTTTACCTACATATTACTATGTTGGACTATCTAAAACAATGGACTGTGCATTTTATGGTTCATTGGAGAGATATTAATTAAGTACAGCGAGAGAGCAAGTGAGCAGGGGAGAGGGCAGTGCGAGAGAGAGAGAGACAGAGAGAGAGAGAGAGAGAGAGAATTTTAAGCAGGCTCCATGCTTATCACAGAGGCCAATGCAGGGCTCGATCCCACAACCCTGGGTTCATGATATGAGCCAAAATCAAGAGTCAGACACTCAACTGTCTGAGCCTCCCTGGTGCTCCCACTGTAGAGATTTTTAAAAGGATGTTTGGACTACATTCGGTTTTCTCTTTATCTATTAGCTATAACAACAAATTTCCCATGAAAGAAACACTCTCAATAGTCAGAGTCTTTTTAGAACCCATCTTTCCCTGGTCCTTCTTTCTTAAATACTGGTCTCTCTGCCTTGTGTTGCATATTTCTTTAAAAGACTGAAACTCTCAATGCTTAAAAAAAATAAATGTAATTTGTCCTTGAAAAAGTTGTGGAGGCTTCCAGGACTAGCACTGGACTAAGTAAACATATTTAGAACTTTCCAATTCTTACTGAATAAACAGTGCATTTGCTACAAAAGAATGAATCCATAACTGTGTGGAGGAAGTAGGAAGGAGAATAGAAAAGCAATAATGCTAGTAAAACTTGTTAGAATAGTACAAAATTAGGATTTGTCATTGGAAAAAATCTAGAAGCTCAGAGTAATGAGTTAGTGGGAACATGAATCAGTATAGCAGTGGCTTTCTAAAAAATTACTAAAAATATTCAGTTTTTTAAATGTGTGCGTGTAAAATAAAAGTGTTTTTAAAAATGATGTTAAAATTAAATGATCTGATACTTTTTCTAAACCCTAAGTAATCATTTACCGCTAAGCCCGGGATTATGAACCTTATTTTGTATATCATAGGGTTATGGAGAACAGTTAGGAATAGTTAATTCAAGGAATATTTTTTGGCATTCAGTTTATTTCTCTATCCCATTCTGCAGCTGGTTTTGTCAATTGATATGATCTCATCATGCTTACAGAACTTCATTCCGAAATGAAGGGCCTCTTTGGAAAGAGCCCTGCACAATAACAGAAGAATCCCAGGCCTATATTTATGGACCTAGTATAGACTCCCATTTACGCATGCTATTGGATTGACAAATACACTGAACATTTGTCAGTACAAGATGAAAACATGTAATAGATCTCAGATAATGAAATGGAAATCAAGGAAGAGAAGATAATCTTTTAAAATTATAAGTCATTACTAAATTTGAAAAAAAAACAGCTATTCATTCAAAATACAAAAAAAGACTGCTATAAATATGAGACACCATATAATAGCTGAGTTTTTGGCAATAAGTATAATTGTTTAAATAAAAAAATAAAAGACTAAAAAATGAAATTAAGGAAATGATCTAAGACCTGTGATTCTTGCAATGATAGGCTGAAAGCATACCCATTATCTTTCAAGGAGAAGAAAAAGTAATTAGAAATCAGTAAAGGACCAAATACAAAGAAAGTAAAATAAGTTCTGATTTAGAGTAACTGTTGAATTGTTCATGAGAAATGTATTTATTTGATATTTTCCTTAACAGAATAGTTTAAGATTTTTCCTTTATTCCTGTACACATTACTTGTTCTGATCTTAAAAAAAAAATATGATATCATTTCTGTTTTTATAATTATAGTTAAAACATAGGTGGTTTGCTTATACAAACTGATTATGTATGCGCATGTGAATATCTCAGCTATGATAATGTTCTAATATACTGGACAGCAGATGGAATTAAGAAGCAGAGAAAACTGGGTGAAAAAGTGGCATGATTGATACATTTGTTCTCTTATGGATATTCAAGATTTAGGGTAATGTGTTTATAATTAAAATAAAATAGATATTTAATATATATTTTAAAATCATAAAATGTTTGTAAAGTAGGCATAATTTTATTATTTTATTTTATTTTATTTTTATTAATTTTTTTATTTTATATATAGAGTGCGAGTAGGGGACAGGGCAGAGGGAGAGAGTGAGGGAAACTTAAGCAGATTGCACACTAAGCTTGGAACCCAATGTAAGGCTTGATTCCAAGATCCTGGGATCATGACCTGAGCTGAAATCAGGAGTCAGAAACCGACCTGACTAAGTGCCCCAGCTGCCGGTAGGCATAACTTTAAAATATTGAGAGAGTTTGGCATATGGGTGGATTAGTTGGTTAAGCACCAACTTTGCCTCAGGTCACCATTCACAGTTCATGAGTTTAAACCTTGTGTGGGGCTCTGTGCTGACAGCTTAGAGCCTGGAGCCTACTTAAGATTCTGTGTCTCCCTCTCTCTCTGCCCCTCCCTGACTCATGCTCTGTCTCTCTGTCTCTCAAAAATAAATGAAAACATTAAAAAAATAATAACAACAAAACAATATATAGGGAGGAGAATGAGAAATAAATGGGGTATAAGATTGAGTGAATTCTCAAATTTTAAATAGGAGAGTTCATAATTAATATGTAAAATTAGTAAATCAGTAAGGGAGTGTGTACTTGAAAACCCCAAACCAAAAATGTTAAGCATGTTTAGTTTGTGGATTAAGTCTGAGAGTCAGAGATGACATGGTTGGTAATAGAATTGGTTACTTTTCATTTTTTTTTTTTTACTCTTCTAAAACACTTTGAATTATTTGAAAACTGCATTCTTATATTAATGTTATCTGACCCCTGATTTAAGAACGTTGTGGAGGGGCATGTGGAGGAATGGATAATTTTCCATTCCATATTATTTGCACTGTTTTAATTAAAGGAAAATACAGAAACATTATCAACTAATATTTTCAGCATTTAAAATGTAACATTCCATATCAGTATATTAAATGTTGTTCCCTTCCCCCTGTTACACAAGTCTCTATTTCCACTCTCACTGCTCATATCAAAATACTCCTGTGTGCCTTCAACTACCACCATACTTGGCATTTCATTTCTAAGACAAATAGCCACCCAATAGCTCTTTAAGGAACACAGTGCACAAGAGAAAGACAATAATGTTACAGGAGTGAGAAAAGCAGGAAATGTTCTATGTTTAAATCCTACTGTGTGCAATTTCCAAGGAGGTGGTTAGTAACAATTTCAGGAAGAGTGCTACCCTCTTCCTTGTCTCTTTATTTTTTTTTTCTTTCAGAATAAATTCTACCATCAAAAATGTACCCTTTTGGGAAACTGTACATAAAGTTTGATCAAAAGTCATTATCAGGAAAACCACTTCCCATTTTATTAGCTGAGCCAGTGTCACCCAAGTAAATAGCTCTTACTTTCACAGAGAATTGCTTTTGCTGCCCCAATTACACTATCGTAAATGCTTCTGGTGCTTGAAACCAAAGCTGTTATTACTTAAACATTTGGAAAAATAGTAATATGTTCAGCCTAAAATGATTGATAGAAACACAGAGGAAAAGAAAACCAAAAAGCTTTGGAATTAAATTACGATGATCATTTGATAGCAAGCATATTGTGTAAAAGAAAGCCCAAGTTAATAATAATTTTTGATCATTTTTATATAGAAATTATGTGAAACTTGGAGTGAGACTTATGTGGCATATACAGGGTTTGGGATTGTAAATCATGAGGCCATATTCAAGTCCAATCTATGTTATTATTATTTAATACAACCTTACTCTCTTCACTTCTTTATGTTGCTTTGTTTACTTTTCTGGGAAAAAATAGAAACTAATGTATATGCATCACTTTTAAAAAGAATTATATAAAATGATAGAAATTTTTTTCTGTGCAAATAACTCCCAGGCCCACTCTAACTTCCCAGAAGAAATAATGGTTAAAATGTTCAAGTTTAATTCTTCTGATAGGCATCACTATTTTAAGGTGACATAATATATTTCTATTTCTAGATGCATCGATAGATAATCCAGCCTAAAAGCACAGAATAGGGTGCACGTACATCATCTCCTATTTTTTCCCTTCTACCTATTTCTAGATTTTATTGTATATATTAGTTATCTTAAGGTCATTTTCATTATTATAAGTCATTTTCCTTCCTCTTTATACCTTTTGGTTTTCATTAGTTATATTTTACATTGTCATGATTTATAATGTTTTCATTAAAACTTTTAGTGTCAGAAGGTAAATGTAGCACTGCATTTAATTGTGTAACATGTGTTGCAGTTTCTTAGCCTTGTGCAAATCCTTTCCACCCATCTGGAAGTTCACCTCTTGCTGCAGTGGACATTTTCTGTGTATACTGAAGTCTGCTCTCTTTAGGAGCATGCACCTCTCTGTTCTTCCTGGAAGCTTTCTCTTGAGCCATGAAGTTCAGTCAGCCCACTGAGAGGGTAGCACCAAGTTGCTGGGATTTAACATCCCCAGCAGCCCTCTGTCAATAAAATTGGGAGTTGGTGAATGAATATTCAAAGAGTTTATCTTCAAGGAAACGAGTCTGAAAGGTACTCTACACCATTCCTCTGAGGGTTTCTACAGGGACTAAACGTCCAGGTGGTCATAGCAGTGTCCTTTTCAATGAGGCACCACCCCTGGTTGTCTTTCTCCGTTCCGTGTCTCGCTTTTCAAGCCACCTCATTTGCTTTTCTTGGGATCATGTCCCACATAAACCACATTCAACCAGTTTTGTATCAGGCTCTATTTTCCAAGATGCTTAACTGAGAAAGAATGTTTTAATAAAAGCTTTGCCTCTAAATTAATTCTAAATACAGAAAACAAAGTGCCTATATACACAGAAATGCACACTTAGCAGAGGAACAAATATTGCTTATTATTGGAATTATATATTAGGAAATAAAATCTATTGATTGAAATAAATTTGAAAACATTTATTTTTAGAACTTAAAGTGGCATGAATCCTTTTAAAACATCTCTTGTTTCCTTCAAGTTTTGGGGGTTTTATAAATTTATTTGTATGCCCCATGTCCTTGTTAGGCAACAAAATATTTAGACATCTTTATGGGAGAAAGCAACAACCTAATAATCCTTTGTATCATATTTTTAAAATGAGAAACGGATCTATTAAATACCTTGCCTAAGGTCATGTGAAAGACAACTAATGAAACCAGGAAGTAGGATACACTAAAATCTCTGAGTGCTTGTCCACAGTTCATGTTTTCTTTTCCTTCTCTCTCTCTCTCTCTTTTTTTGGGGGAGGAGGGGTTTCATTTAATTTATTTTGAGACACAAAGTTACAGTAATTTATAATACTGTAATTTTGGTAATTTATGGTTCTGTGGAAGGTGTATATTCCATCAGTTATGAATTATTTAAATTCAATATTTAAATTATATGTGAGGAACTTCTGGGTAGCTCAGTCTGTTATGCGTCTGACTTCAGCTCAGGTCATGATCTCACAGTTTGTGGGTTCAAGCCCCACATTACTCTCTCTGCTGTCAGGTGCAAAGCCTGCTTCGGATCCTCTGTCTCCCTCTTTCTTTGGACTTTCCCTAATTGTGCTCTCAGAAATAAACATTAAAAACAACAACAACAACAAAAACAGTATTTTAAATTAGATTTGGAAACAACTTTCCAGACCAGTTGCAAAGGAGTTTTGTTCTTACTCTTTATTGGGAAAACCCCAAGATAACTTCCTGACATAAGGAGAAGGAGGAAGAGATATTCAGATGTAAAACATGATGGATAGTTAGAGACAAAGTTCTGCTCTCACAGTATATATGGCTGCACATTTTGTTATGCCTTTTGTTGCAAAAGCATAGAAAAGTAGCATGTTGTATATAAGGACATCGGACCATCTTATGATCCACTGTTCCATGTGCTGGTGCAGGGGTCTTTAATTTGGACAGACTTTGGTACCTGGAGCCTTATCTTACCCACTTTTGTTTCTTTGAGGAAAGTTATGTGGCCTGGCTTTTGTGTTTCTTCTTTCCGCTAAATTTTTTTAAATGTTTATTTATTTTAGAGACAGAGAGAGAGGGAGAGCGAGAGGGAGGGAGGGGGGAGACAGAAAGAGAGAGAGGGAAAGGGGGAGAGGTAGAGAGAGGGAGACCCAAAGCCTGCTTCAGAGCCAAAGTGTGACACCTAACCAACTGAGTCACCCAGGCACCCCCCACTAGATTTTCTATATGATAATAAAATGTACTTATAGAAAGACGTGTACATTTGCTAAAAGAGAAAGGTAATATACTTTCTGGGTCCATTACTTAGTAAAAGTAAATTTTAAATTAACTTTAATTTTATTTTCTTCATTTTTTTATAATTTGCAAAGCGACAGTAAGTGCTATTACATTTTTTATTATTGAAGTATAGTTGACATACAACAGTATATTAGTTTTAGGTGTACAACATAGTGATATAACAATTCTGTATATTATTCAGTGCTTGCTGTGGTGAGAATAATTACCATCTATCCTTATACAACATGACTACAATATTATTGAATACTCTCAAAACTATAAGACATTGATAAAAGAAATTGAAGATGACACAAACAAATGGAATGACATACCATGCTCAAGGATTGAAAGAGTTAATATTGTTAGGATATGCATACTACCCAGATTACAAATTTAATGTAATCCCAATCAAAATACCAATAACAGTTTTCACAGAATTAGAACAAATAATCCTAAAACCACAAAAGACCATGAATAGCCAAAACTATCTTAAGAAAGAATCCCACTGCATTTCAGACCACTGGGGCTGGGAACCCAGCACACTATATTAGGGTTGACCCTGTTTTTCTCAAAGACAGCAGTCATAATATGTAGCATCCTCCTTTGAATAATAGTGGTTTAAGGAATCAATAGCATATTAAGTCTTTTTATTATTAATATGTGT
The DNA here is from genome assembly GCF_008692635.1 of Crocuta crocuta. Lineage (NCBI taxonomy): Eukaryota > Metazoa > Chordata > Mammalia > Carnivora > Hyaenidae > Crocuta > Crocuta crocuta. Next base: position 10,688,036 of record NW_027531334.1, read on the forward strand.
TTGTTCCATACACCTGTAAGATAAAGTCAGGACAGCCATCAGTCTAGGTTACATTTCTATGAGTCTACACACACTTGCCTTAAATATAGGTGGTGCTTCATATTTGTTGACTGGAGCTGAATTTACCAATTCAGATTATTAGCAGTTGATCATTAGGATTGAAGCTTCCAACTTTCATCTTTTATTATTCATCTTCTTTGACCTGTTTTTTCCCTGTGGGTGGTATTATTCTCCCCAGATTCAGATACATCAGTGAGTTTTTCCTTTCAAAATCAGTTAAGAAACTTTAAAAATAAACTAGTGTCCTGATTCTAACCTAGACTGGTTAAAATATAATTAAAATACAAGTATTTTCCAGAAATATATTTTTTTATAGCTTCACAGCTCATTGTAATGTACAGTCTGAGTCAGGAATCAGTGATATAGATTGTTAGACAAGATCTACCCATATCCCATATCTGTTTTGATTACAAAAATCTTCATTCTCAGCTTGTACACTCTCTTGCTTCTGAAATTTTTGTCCTCTTTGCTAGACATACCAGGAATTGCCTTTATTAAGGGCTGTATATAGGTGCTCACTGCACAAATGTTGTATGTATATTTGATTCCATTTTAGAGCTATTATTTTCACAATGTACAAGAGATGTAGAGTCTTTAGGAGGATGACTTACTCAAGGTAAAACAACTAATTATTGTGTTATGCTTTGAGGATTTTATTGTTTGCTTTCTTTGTTTCTTTTTGATTGTATCTTAAGTGTCTCTTCCACAAATAATTCTTGAGCCTTTCTTTCACTAATAGCAGAAAATCTCCATGTTGCCTTTTTCCATTGTATACCCAATAAAGAACTGAAACAATTGTTGATCTTCTCTTGAAGAAGAAGATCTTGTTTTGATTTTAGCTATATAAAGGATGTATTCAGTTTTGTCTAGGACACCCCATTTTTGCATTGAACTATCTCCAGGTTTTTTGGAACATAGAAATAAGAAGAAAGTAAGATACAGGGAGGATAAATGACTTGTCTAAAGTCACAAAGCTTGGCAAAGGCAGAATTGAAACTGTGTCTCCTTTATTTTTCTTATGAAATAACTCAAACATATATACAATAATATTTATAAAAATAAAATAGTCATATTCCCACTATGCATTTTAACAAAACCTGACATATTTGGCCATATTTCATTCAATTTTAAAAGAAATGCTCTATTATAAATGTCATTAAAGCCCTTTACATTCACATTCCTTTCTTCCTCCATTCCCACTAATACAAGATCTCTTAAATTTGATGTTTATTACCAGGACATATTTATTAAAATAATATTCATTAAGTTAATAATGGTCTCCACATTCTCTTTTTCTTTAAATTTGCCTCTGATTTTATTTATATACTTAACAATGCAGTATTTCAGCAAATTTAACTCCCCACTAAACAGCACTTACTATGTTTGCTTTTACTTTTTTATTTGTTTGCTTTTTTAGCCAAAAAATTCATCTCATATGCAATGTTCAATTAAATTTACTCCATAACACTTTCAGTATAAGCTAAATACTAAATTACCATTTGTATTGGATTCTAATAAATCTTGATTCTCTTATTTCAACTATTCTAATGACAGTAAAACTTATTTCCTATTCAGTAATTTCCTAGATTTGTCTTCATCTTTCCTCTATGATTTTCTAATATAGAATCAATTTTAAAGTCTAAAAATGGACTTTTCCATGGCCTGACACTACCTTTTCAATCACTCTTTCTTCATTGTTTACCACTGCTTTTTGTTTTTGTTTTTGTGTACCACTACTTTGAATGCTCTTACTGTTTTATTCATGCTAACAATTAGGACATACTGGTATATTCTACTACCCATGCCTCTGTTGCTACTATGTCTCTCTGAACCATGCTCTCATCTTATCTCTGATTAGAAATACTTCCATCCATTGCTGTTACATTCTGGAAAAAAATTACAATGACCGAATAATTTGGAAACTCAGGGTCTGATTTTACATTTGGAAGAATATTTATCTAAACTGATATTTCAGAGTATTGTTGTGAGATGAGTTTTCCAGATTTCAGTGGCACACCACCAACTCCACTAGAAATATTCTGATGTATGCTTTTACTTACTTACTTGACTTATACCCAAGTATATATTTCTTCCTCTCCCCAAAATAGAGAACTTATACTTATAAAGTATAAACTCACTAATTCTTTAAGCAGGCTTGGGTGATCCTTCAGGAAATAAAAACAGTCTCCTTTCAAGTCCACTGCTATTACTGCACATGTACTAAATAACAAAATATTGAAACATATACCTAGACCTACAAGTACCTAACTTAGCATTCATGATATTTAATTTTTCTCTTCTGTTACATTCAGTGTAAAAGAGTAGATAAATGACAGATAAGGTAGCTACTAACTAAATAATATCCTAAGTGACTTTTGCTACTATCATGATTGTGTTATATTTCTAGAATGAAGAATCTGAGAAGTCATAAATCTCTAATGACTATCTACAGTAGATATTAGCTGTCCTGAATTCCTGAGTTCCTTTAGGCAAATGTCTAACTATTGAGTTATTGTATACTTTATTAGAAAAGCAGAAATATTGTTTAAGCTCATGATGCATGGTTTATAGACATTCTAAACAAACCAAAAATCAACCCAACCCATGCAAAACAAATAAAACTGTTTTTTCTAGTCCTGAGGCTTTTCTATTAATGATGGTACTTAATCTGTAGAAATCAAAAGAAAACTTATTTTTAAAAGTTGAAAATGAAATTGTATCAGAAGAACACCTCAATATTGTCTTTATGGTAGGATTATGTGTTGGGGTCAGATGGGGAAGGAGTGTAAAAGCTTATGTGATAAGTTTTAGCTGTAGAATGAAGATCTACATACTGTACTGATGATTCTAAGTGAGAAATGGTATCCCAGGTGATTAGAGTCTCAGTTGCCAAGGGAAAACAACTGTGTCTTAATTATTAATAAATAGGATTACAAATGTTGATGATAATCACCCACACTGAGGCAATTTCCAGCATTGGGTTGGGTCAGATGATTTTTCTGCTGTCTTTGTCAAATTAGACAGGAGGCCACCCCCAGCAGCAGGAGGCAAAACGATATTGTATATACCTCAAAAAGAGGCAGTGGAGACAAGGAAGGCTCTGTGGTGTTTGGTCAAGCAGCATTCATGTAATTGGATCTGGGGGCTTACAGCTCTACTGCACTCAGTGACAGGAGATGATGGAGGCCCATCTGTGCTGGCCAGCTAAGTTGATCAGATCAAGAAACTGCTGGTCAGTTTTATGAGAGTGACTCAGAGTCAAAAATTAGGTTGCTGAAAATTTCCATCCATCTAATATGAAGACAGAAGGAAATCTGTTGCTGTATGAATGTGAGTAAATGTATTAAGTATATTAAGAGGCTGTCTTAAAAGGCATAAAAACTTTAACTCATTATTTTGTCAAAAATATATTCTCTATCTAAAATTTTGAAACATACTCATTTATTCACTATTTCACATTCTAATTCCCTGATCCTTTGTCTTTCCATGATATAACATAGCAAAGTTGTAGTGTAAGCCCATAACCAGACAGCCTAGACTTACACCACTGATAGTATACCCTATGTAATTTTGAAACATGTTTAGTTTCTCTGTACCATATTGTCATCTTTAAAAAGGGGCTCATAGAATTCTTACATTAAATATTATGTCTTTATGTCTTATTGAATACTTGTAGCATTTCAGGTACATATTACAAGATTTCTTCACAGAAATGCAAACATTGTTATTAGTTTAGCAGTGTTAGGAAAAAATTATATCAGATCTGATTTTGCCCCATCTAGCTTTATGTGATCTTTCTGATGAAATCAGCTAAAGAAATAGGGGCATGTAATCATTATCTCCTTCATGCAAATACATGAGTCTAGTGGCATTCTCTGAGCTACTGGGCGCATCAGAAATAGTTGTCATTGTTAAGGAGCAGTGTTAATTCTTCATGCTCTCTTCTCTGTGTAATTTTTATTTATCCTGTTATTATTCCTGCCTTATACAATTTACATTATCTAATGTTCTCATGCTGTCTTCTTCATCTTTCCTTGAAACCTACTCTGAAAACTTTAAATTATCCTAAATTAGGTATGGCCAATGATGGTTTAAATGTGTCACAAGGCTACTGGCCCTTAAGAGTGTATAAAGTGTTGGGGCACCTGGGTGCCTCAGTTGTTTAAGCGTCTAACTTCAGCTTTGGTCATGATCTCACACTCTGTGAGTTTGAGCCCCACATCAGGCTCTGTACTGACAGCTCGTAGTCTGGAGCCTGATTCAGATTCTGTGTCTCCCTCTTTCTCTGCTCCTTCCCCACTTGCACTCTGTCTCTCTCTGTCTCTCAAAAATAAATAAACGTTTTTTTTTTTTAAATAAAGAGTGTATAAAGTGTCAAATAGAAAGGATACAATTGAGAGAACGGAGTCAGGTGTCTGTTATAGGATGTCACAAATTCTTCAAAGTATAGGACTGCTCTCTCTCCACTGCTTGCCTCTGAATGATCTACCACTGGACCGTACCTACTAGTTAGCCAGCTTTGTGTCAACATGTTAGAAGCTTCTCCCTCACTACAGGGTGTATAGTTGGCTAACTCTTAAGAAGAATAAAGGAAAAAGGTATAAGAAAGATTGTTTCTTTTCTCCTTTTATAGTGTTGCTAACTTCCTCAGAGATCTGAGGTGATATTCATAATATCCATATATATACCATATATATGGTATATCATATCTCTCATTAATTCCTTTTAACATCCTTTTGTATAATAGCTACTTTTGGAGGTAAGGTTTATTATTTTCCATAGTTTATTTTCACTCTGTCATTCCTTAGTGCAACTTGATAAGCTCACTTGGTTCAGAATATCTGTTTTCTTACCAACGAATAAAAATAATTCAATAAATGGGAACAGATATTTGTGGATCCTCTTTCATTTGCTCAGCAACTTTTCCTTAAAAACTCTCAATTTGGGGTTTCCTCATGTTCAGGCTGCCTGGGTGCAAGTTTAACTCTATTGATTATTATATGTTGCTCAGAGCATTCTGCTCTACACTTAGCAGACATTAAGATATCTTGGTGTTTCCATACCCCAGAAATCACCTATGTGAATGAGTATGGACTTTGTTAACCAACTTGAAAGTACAAAATCAAGAATAGTGCCTTTCATCTAGTTACTACTTTTTAAATTTTAATTTTAATTTATTTTTGAGAGAGAGAGATTGAGTAGGGGAGGGTCAGAGAGAAAGAGAGAATCCCAAGTGGGCTCCATGCTCTCAGCACAGAGCCCAATAGGGGCTCAAATTCATGGAACTGTGAGACTATGACCTGAGCTGAAATCAAAAGTCAGACACTCAACTAACTGAGCTACCCAGGCACCCCAACCATTTTAAATAAGGGACATATTGTGCCAGAAATGCCAAAGAGGAAAGGATTTATTGATCATTTCACCTAATCACCTTATCATATGAGCAACTTGAGGCTCAGACATCTTAAAATATGGACCTCCTTTTTTTTAACTTACAAGAGACTACTTTGAAAAAAAATAAGTAAATGTTTACAGTAATGAATGAATACCAGTTATGTTGCATTGTTATATTCCTTTAGGAGTTTGAATTAGATCATCTCCCTCTTTTTGATTATTTTGTCTTAATCGGTGCATTCTTCTTTTTCAAATGAGTTTCATTAGGAATAAATTATCCATGGAACTCATGTGTATATAGTAGCTAAATCTCTATTCAGTTAATTCAGATGACTTCTTCCCAGACATCAGATGTCAAATTAGGTCAGGTTGGTAATAATTGGATCTAATTAGCTTTCCCACAAGCTGTTAATTCCCTTACCTGGAGCCAAATAGTCAACTGGTGATAGTCTAACTGCCTGTGTGAATGTACAGTGTCAGCATGAGGAGCAACAATATTGTTTGCCATTGAAATATGAAAATATAAAATTTACATTTTTATTATTGCCAAATAATATTGAAATAACCAATCTGGATTTGATTCCTTGGTAATAGTAACAAAAATGTATGTGATAGTTTTTGTACCATGTTCCCCCTTTAAAGGATAGTATATAAAAATAAAATGTAGAGTATTTTATTATCAAAGATTAATTTTTCTGAACATGATGAGTTTTTCCAATGTAAAAAGCAATAGGGCTTATAAATGACATAAATGAGACAACAGTCTCTCAGAACATATTCAGTGTAAGGAACTAAACCCAGTTATACTTGGCAGAAAATAAATAACCTTTTGACAAAATCTGCTATATTATTTTGTAAGTATTGTCATTTTTTTCCAACTGGATTACAAAAATTTTTAAAAAACAGGTTAGAGGGTGTCAAACTTTAGAAAGATGAATGAGAATCTTGATTAATTGAAATAAAAGAAAGACTTACCGACTAACCATACATGATTTCATCTACTGCTAGTTCCTTAGCTTTTTATTCCAAATTTTAAATTTCAGCTCAATTTAGGTCAAATATATATTCCTGAAAAATCAGCTAGGGAAAAAAATGAAGATTTGTGATCATTGGGATCCTTCTATCACTATAAAGGCTATTCCCAGACAGGGGAGGCTGTTTTGCAGTAGATAGATAGCCCCAGTAGAGGTCAATCTGAGCTACCCTGGTTATATTTAATTGTGGGGAAGGGCAACTTCTTGGAATAAAATGTAGGCTGGGGTCATTAAGAGTCATTGCAAACCTAATTTTGGTCTCAGTATGTTTTCCATCAGCTCAAATCTGAAACCAAATCTGGGCACCCTTTTATTAAGTTTGAAGATGTGGTTTTATATTTAAAAATGGTGCCAATGTTATCTCTAATGATATGTATAACTGAGCATAAGATTCTATGTTTGATAACTATAGTAGGTAGTGCTGTGATCATATCAAAGAACAAACAGTCATACTTAAATCCTTATAGTCATACATATCACTCATGGGTTTGAAAGTTTGGCTGGATTTGAAATGAGATCATTTACACACTCAGTACTCATAGCAAGAGAGAAGAGGAAAAAGATTTATAATTTATCACAACAGAAGAAATAGACTGATTGCAAAGCAGATTTGGTGTATTTACCAGACAACATAATTTTTTTTAATTTTTTATGTTTTATTGATTTCTGAGAGAGAGAGAGAGAGAGCATGTGCATGAGCAGGGGAGGGTCAGAGAGAGAGGGAGATACAGAATCTGAAACAGGCTCCAGGCTCTGAGCTAGCTGATAGCACAGAGCCTGATGTGGGGCTCGAACCCATGAACAGTGAGATCATAACCTGAGCTGAAGTTTGACGCCCAACTGACTGAGCCACCCAGGCACCCCCAGACAACATAATTTTTAATGGAATGCTACTCAAAGGTGTAAAATATTCAGCTGAAAGGAATAATTAATTATAGAGAATTGATAGAAACTTAGGATATTTACATATATCAAATAATATAAAATCACCCTCTAGTAAGAGATACCAGACAAATCTTGGGTAATTACATTTTTTCTTATTAGTCTTCATATAAATGTTTTTACTCATTTGTGGTTTTACAAGACACCATTGATTTATATTAAGAGACATTATAAGACTCATTGTTTTCTGCTGTAAGAAATGTGTTTAAGAATTACTGCAAATTCCTTATTATGAGGTTGTTTGGAGAAATATATTTCTGTCATAATACCATTAATAGTTATTCTTTAGTAATTTGTGTGATTTTTTATCATTAAACACTCTAAAAATATTCTACTGATCTGGTCTTCCTATTTGGATTGCTGCTAAAAATTCAGAGACAAAATAATCTAATATCCCACATCGAGAAAATGTGTAAGTCAATGTATTTATTTCTATTTTAAATGAATTCCTATCTCTTTTCTATTACTGTTCATTGTGTTAACCTATTTTCCTTTTCAGTTAATCTTTGATAAACTCTCTTGCTTTGTTTCAAGTATCATACCCTGTCCTAAGTCTTTTCTAGATCACGACGGGATATACATAAGCAAATGTAAAACATTACACACCTTTGGACAACTTGATTGATCTCCTTGGACTAGCTCTCTCATTTTCACAGCAAGGAGTTCAAACTACATTGATTTGTCTAGTTCATTTGAGACTTAATCTGTTATTAGGGATGGAGTAAAGCAACAATGATTGGGGCCAACATTGAACTACTGAAATAAGGGAACCCTTTAGTTAGAGCACATTTTAGTCAACACATTGGGAGTAGTAAGAACATAAAACAAATCAAACAGTAGTGCCTGCTCAGGAAAATGAGAAAACTTACAACCCAAAATAGATTTTGGCAGATATTGTTAGATATCATAAATTGAACAATTAAGAGGCAGAACTATTCAAAATAGCATTTTAACTGTTATACTGAAATTCTTATGTGTCTGAGGCTGTGACCAGTCACAAAATTCTTTTAAAATAATTCAGATCCAACTACACAGTTTGACATTCTGTTTAACATGAAGATCAACCCTTGTGCAGGACTCTGAACAATTCAAAAGTCTTGTGTAGGGAACCTCATAAGTATCAAGCATTCTACATCAGTGAGTAGGTTAAATTGCTCCTCTCAGAAGGAAGATTAGGAGCCAGGACGCTTATATTTTTTTAACAGTCAGTTCTGCTCTCTATTAGATGTCTTTTCCAATCTATTGAAGAGGCAGTCTACATAACAGGCACACTTCAGAGATCTCAAACTTAGAAAAGTTGTCATCTTTCTCAGTGTATGTCAGTTTCCGTCAGGAAAAGCTGACAGGATGCTACTCATTATATAACTGGGTACAGCCATTCACTGGTGTGAGCATTCCTTTTAAATGCCTGATTCTGAGTGTCTGCCATCTAAACTTTTTTGGGGGATTTAGGCACAGAACCTTGTGTTCCTTTATATTTGAATGCACATCAATCAGCTTTTAATCAAATAAGTATTGAGTCAATTGAGGCTGAAGATCTAGTACTTTCAGCATACTTACTAATTTGAATTATTTAAATTCTTTTAGTTTTTCATTTTTAATGTTTTTTAAATAAAAGAGTAAAATGTTCTACAAAGAATTGCCCTACAACATACATTTCTGTACATCTAGCAAAGGTGTGTAGGCTAAACTGGCTAATATGTACCATGGTCTTTCAGAAGCCTACTGATGTAGTCATTTATCAGAGGTACCTTAGAGATGACACTGTACAGTGTGAAAATGTGAGTGTGCCTTATGGTTAAGGACAGTCTTCACATAATCATGTAAACATTTGAGTTACCTTTTGAAAATTTCTAAACCAGAGGAATAGATTTAGAAGACTTGGGGTCTCAGATTGCAGTGATAAGGAAGACTATAGTATTTTTTTTTTCTATTATGAACTTTACATAAAGAGATATTATAGTAAGTTTTGTACATTTTGGATGCATTGTTAGCACCAAGATTTTTAACCATATCACTAATTATTAATACATTTAGTATTTTGTATAGTAAGTGCACAAACTGGTGAAGGCCACTTTTTTCTAATTGGTCACATAACTACTTTGCAATATAATGTACAAATATGGGAGGCACACTTCTCTTGTTTTAATCTAAGATTTTGTCATTTATTGGCTGTGCAACTTCAAGGAAATTATGTAACCTCTGTTTCTCAATTTTCACATTGTTAATTGATATCATTGATAATAATGGTAATACTGCTAGATAGATATGGAGATTAAGTATGTTAATGCATGTTTTATCAAAAGGAAAATGGTTTAAATATCAAAATCATACTATCTTTTCTTCAAAAATTTGGAACTAAAATTTCAGACAAAGGACAAAATTTGTACAAGATTCAACTGAGAGTTTCTCAACATATATGTCAAAGATGGTCTGAGATTGTGAAGTAAGCAACACCAGGAATCTGTCTCCACCTAACCAATAATTACATAGGCAGAATTTGCAAATTGTGGTTAATTTTAGTCACCTTCACTCTTATCACAGTATACCCATCCACCACACCCAACTCTCTGGCAGTCAGTTATGCACATGTTCCTAGAACAGCTTTTACATAGCTTGTGAGACTGACAATGGGGAAAAGAATTGTTCCCTCCAAATATTGGGGATCCCTTCTTTGATTATTGATTGTTGCTTTTGATCACAGAAGTACAAAGATGGACCTTTTTCACTGTTGTAAGCCCTACCCTTCTGTTTCTGACTGAAACAGGGTGTTAAATGTAATATCCATAGCAACCACAAAGAATATAGCTATAGAATATATACAAAAAGAGAAGAGAAAGGAATTTAAACATTGTATTATAAATATTCAACTAAACACAAAAGAATACAGTAGTGCAGGAAGGAAGGGACAAAAAAGCTATAAGGCATATAGAAAAAATATCATAATAAATCCTTTCTTGTCAGTAATTAAAGTGTAAATGGATTGATCTCTCCAAAAGACAGAAGATTGGCAGAATGTATAAAAACAGATGAGCCAAGAATTTATTGTCTAAAGAGACTCATTTGAGATCCAAAGACACAAAAAGATTTAAAGTGAAATGATGGAAAATGATCCTCCATGCAAATAGTAACCAAAAGAGAACAGGGGTGGTTATACACCTATTAGTCAAAATAGACTTCAAATCAAATAAGGTTACAATAAACAAAGAGGAATATTATATATTAACAAAAGTTTCAACACAGCAAGACAATATACCAATTATAAACATTTACACACCTAATGACAGACCATCAAAATATATGAAGCAAAAAATGAGAACTAAGGGAGAAATAGACAGTTTTACAATAATAGTTTGAGACTTCAATACCCTAATCACAAGAGTGGATAAAATAAGCAGACAGAAGATAAGTAAGAACATAGAGAACCTAAACATCCTGATAAGCCAACCAGATATAACAGATATAAATAGAATACTCTGCCCAAGAAAAATAGAATATGCATTCTTAAGAGCACATGGGACATTTTCCAGGATAGATTATACATTAGGCCACAAGTTAAGTCTTAGTATAACTTAAAAGATATATACCATAATAAGTATCTTCTTTGACCATAATGGAATGAAGACAGAAATCAACAATAAAAACTAGAAGAATCACAAATGAGAGAGGGCAAGATGGCGGAGAAGTAAGGAGTTCCGTACTTGCACTCGCGCCCATACATCACACAGAAAAGANATACTATGAAAAATTATATGCCAACAAATTGGACAACTTAGAAGAAATGGATAAATTCCTAAACACAAACTCACTACTAAAATTCACACGGGAAGAGATAGAAAACCTGAACAGACCTATAACGAGTGAAGAAATCGAATCAGTGATCAAAAATCTCCCAACAAATAAGAGCTCTGGACCTGATGGCTTCCCTGGGGAATTCTTCCAGACATTTAAAACAGAATTAATCCCAATTCTTCTCAAGCTATTCCAAAGAATAGAAGTCGAAGGAAAACTCCCGGACTCATTTTAAGAAGCCAGCATCATTCTGATTCCCAAGCCAGACAGAGATCCAGCAAAAAAAGAGAACTCTAGGCCAATATCCTTGATGAATACGGATGCAAAAATTCTCAACAAGATCCTTGCAAATCGAATCCATCAGCATATCAAAAGAATCATCCACCAAGATCAAGTGGGATTCATTCCTGGGTTACAGGGCTGGTTCAACATTCGCAAATCAATCAATGTGATCCATCATATTAATAAAAGAAAAGATAAAAACCATATGATCCTGTCAATAGATGCAGAAAAAGCATTTGACAAAATACAGCATCACTTCTTTATAAAGACTCTCGAGAAAGTTGGGAGGGGGAATGGGCATGGAGGAGGACACTTGTGGGGATGAGCACTGAGTGTTATGTGGAAACTAATTTGACAATAAACTATTTGTAAAAAAAAAAAAAGAATCACAAATGATAGAAATTAACTTACTTATAATGGATCAAAGAAGAAATCACAACAATTAGAAACTGATTAGAAATTAATACACATGGAAATACACCATGCCAAATATAATGGAACTCAGTAAATGTGATGCAAAGCAATGCATTTATAGTTATAAATGCACACATTAAAAAATAAAGAACTCAAAGCAACAGCTTATGGAACTAGAAAAAGGTGAACTACATTTAAAGCCAGCAGAAAGGTGGAGATAATAAAGAGGAGACCAGAGATCAATGAAACAAAAATTAAAAAAAAAAAAAGTAGAGGGGCACTTAGGTGGCTTAAGTGGGTTGGGCATCCGACTTTGGCTCAGGTCATGATCTTGTGGTTTGTGAGTTTGAGCCATGCGTCTGTTCAAACTTCCATCTGTGCTGACAGCGCAGAGCCTGGAGCTTGCTTCAGATTCTGTTTCCCTCTCTTCCCTTGCTCATGCTCTGTCTCTGCCACTTTCAATATTAAGTAAACATAAAAAAATTAAAAGAAAATTAAAAAAATTAAAAAGTAGAGAAGACTCAATAAAACCAAATTTTGGTCCTTTGAGGTCAATATAATTGACAAACGTTTAGCTAGATGGGCAGAGAGAAAAAGGAAGACTAAGATTATTAAAATCAGAAATGAAAGAGGAGATGCTACTACAGATAATACAGATATATAAAGGGTCATAAGAGAAGACTCTGAACAATGCACACTGACAAACTGGATAACCTAGATGAACAAATTCCTCGAAACACAAAATCCACCAAGACTAAATCACAAAGAAATAGAATATCTGAATAGATTCATAATGAGTAAGGAGATTGAGTCAGTAATCAAAAATATCCCAACATATGATAGCCCTTGACTTGATGACTTCACTTGTGCATTCTACCAAACATATAAAGGAAGTAATACAAATCCTTTTTAAACTTTTCCCAAAAAAATTGAAGAGGAAAGAACACTTTCCAACTCAATCTATAAGGCCAGTATTACTCTGATACAAGAGATGGACAAAAATACAGGAAAATTACAGACCACTATGTCTTAAGAACATTGATATAAAAATCCTCAACAAAATACTAGTGAACACAATTCAGTCTGAAAGTTTCTTGAATCCTTTTGGATTTTTCTGGGGATTCATTACATAGACATGATTGATTAATCATTGGCCACTGACAATTGGTCAATCTCCAGTCTCTGTCTACTCTCCAGAGGTCAGAAGAGTGGGAATGAAAGATCCAACCTTCTAGTCACATGGTTGATTACCCTGACAACTAGCCCACATTCTTAGGTGCTTTACCAAAGTCATCATATTAATATAAACTGATTTGTGGTGGAAAGGGAGTATTTATGGATAACAAAACACTTGTTTCACCTTTTTGACTCTGACAGGATTTCAGGAACTGAGAACAATAGACCAACTATTGTGATAAAAGATACTCTCATTGCTCTTATTGCTCAGAATATTCCAAGGATTTGTGAAGCTGTGAGCCAGGAATTATTAATGAAGAACAAAAATATATTAGAAATATATTTTGGCCCTTCTGTTTACTATCTACAAGAGACCCATTTTAGACCTGAGGACACCTTCCGATTGAAAGTGAGGGAATGGAGAATTATCTATCATGCTACTGGAAATCAAAAGAAAACTGGAGAAGCCATACTTATATCAGACAAATCAGGCTTTAAATTAAAGGTTCTGACAAGAGATGAAAAAGGGCATTATATAATAAATACAGGATCTATCCATCAGGAAGAGCTAACAATTATAAATATCTATGCACTGGATTCAGGAGCACCCAAATATATAAAACAAGTAATCACAAACATAAGCACTCTAATTGGTAAGAATGTGGTAATTGCAGGGGACTTTAATACTCCACTTACATCAATGGATAGATCATCTTGACAGAAAATCAGTAAAGGAACAATGGCCCTGAATGATACACTGGACTAGATGGACTTGACAGATATATTTAGAACTTTTCACCCTAAAGCAGCAGAATATACTTTCTTCTTGAGTGCACATGGAACATTTTTCAAGATAGATCTGGGTCACAAAACAGCCATCAATAAATATAAAAGAATTGAGATCATAACATGCACACTTTCAGATCACAATGCTATGAAACTTGAAATTAACCACAGGAAAAAGTCTGGAAAACCTACAAATACATGGAAGTTAAAAAACATCCTACTAAAGAACAAATGGGTCAACTAGGCAATTAAAGAAGAAAAAACACAACAATCCAAACCCTTTGGAATGCAGCAAAGGCACTCCTAAGAGGAAAATACATTGCAATCCAGGCCTATTTCAAGAAACAAGAAAGATCCCAAATACAAAATGTAAAAGCACACTTAAATGAACTAGAAGCAGAACAGCAAGAAACCCCAAACCCAGCAGAAGAGAAATAATAAATATCAGAGCATAAACAAACAATATAGAATCCAAAAATCCCCCACAGTAGAACAGATCACTGAAACTAAGTGTTGTTGTTTGTTTGTTTGTTTGTTTGTTTAAATAAAATAGATAATCCTCTAGCCGGAGTTCTCAAAAAGAGAGGACCCAAATAGATAAAATCATTAATGAAATTGGATTTATTACAACCAACCCTTCAGAAATATAAGCAATTATCAGGGAATACTATGAAAAATTATATGCCCACAAACTGGACAACCTGCAAGAAATGGACAAATTCCTAAATACCCACACATTACAAAAACTCAAATGGAAAGAAATAGAAAATATGAACAGACCCATAACTAGTGAAAAAATGGAATCAGTTATCAAATATCATCGAACAAATAAGAATCCTGGGCCAGATAGCTTCCCTGAGGAATTCTACCAGATATGTAAAGCAGAGTTAATACCTATCCTTCCCAGGCTGTTTCAAGAAGTAGATATGGAAGGAAAACTTCTGGACTCATGCTACAAAGCCAGCATCACTTTGATTCCCAAACCAGATAGAGACCCAACAAAAAAGGAGAACTACAGGCCAATATCCCTGATGAACACAGATGAAAAAAATCCTCAACAAGATACTACCAGATCAAATTCAACAGCATATAAAAAAATTATTCATCATGATCAAGTGGGATTCATTCCTGAGCTGCAGGACTGGTTCAATATTCACAAATCAATGTGATACATTAATAAAAGAAAGGATAAGAACCATATGATCCTGCTAATAGATGCAGAAAAAGCATTTGACAAAATACAGCATTTTATCTCAATAAAAACCTTCAAAAAAGTCAGGATAGAAGGAACATAAAAGCCATTTATGAAAAGCCCACAGCTAATATCATCCTCATGGGTAAAAACTGAGAGCTTTCCCCCTGAGATCAGGAACACGACAGGGATGTTCATTCTCCCCACTTTTGTTTAACATAATGTTGGAAGTCCTAGCATCAGCAATCAGGCAACAAAACAAAGTAAAAGACATCAAAATTGGCAGAGAAGTCAAATTCGCTTTTTGCAGATGACATGATACTCTACCTAGAGAACCTGACAGACTCCACCAAAAGTCTGCTAGAAATGATACATTAATTCAGCAAAGTCACAGGGTACAAAATAAACATACATAAATTGGTTGCATTTTTATATATCAATAATGAAGCAAAGAAAGAGAAATAAAGAAACTGCTCCCATTTCTAATTGCACCAAGAACCATAAAATACCTAGGAATAAACCTAACCAAAGATCTAGAAGACCTGTATTAGGAAAACTATAGAAAACTTATGAAGGAAATTGAAGAAGACACAAAGAAATGGAAAAACATTCCATGCTCATGGGTTGGAAAAATAAATATTGTTAAAATGTCAATACTTCCCAAAGCAATCTATACATTCAATGCAATCCCAATCAAAATTGCATTTGCATTCTTCTCAGACCCAGAAAATAAACAATCCTAAAATTTGTATGGAACCGCCAAAGTAATGTTGGAAAAAAAACAAAGTGGGAGGCATCACAATCCCAGACTTTAGCCTCTATTACAAGGCTATAATCATCAATACAGTATGATATTGGCACAAAAAAAGATACATAGACCAATGGAATAGAATAAACCCAGAATAAGACCCACAAATGTATGGCCAGTTAATCTTTGACAGAACAGGAATAGTACCACTGGAAAAAAGACAGTCTCTTTAACAGATGGTGCTGGGAGAACTGGACAGCAACATGCAGAAGAATGAAACTGGACCACTTTCTTACACCATACACAAAAATAAACTCAAAATGGATGAAGTACCTGAATGTGAAACAGGAAACCATCAGAACCCTAGAGGAGAAAGCAGTCTACAACCTTCTTGACCTCAACTACAGCAATTTCTTACTTGACACATCCTGAAAGGCAAGAGAATCAAGAGCAAAAATGAACTATTGGGACCTCATCAAGATAAAAGTTTCTGCACAGTAAAAGAAACAATCAACAAAACTAAAAGGCAACCGACAGAATGGGAAAACATAATTGCAATGATATATTGGATATAAGCTAGTATCCAAAATCTATAAAGAACAAACCAAGCTCCACATCCAAAAAACAAATAATCCAATGAAGAAATGGGCAGAAGACATGAATAGACACTTTTCCAAAGAGGATATTCAGATGGCCAACAGACACATGAAAAGATGCTCAACATCATTCATCATCAGGGAAATACAAATCAAAGCCACACTGTGATACAACCTCACACTGGTCAGAGTGGCTAAATGAACAAAGCAGGAGATTATAGATGTTGGCGAGGATGTGGAGAAATGAGAACCTTCTTGCACTGTTGGTGGGTGTGCAAACTGGTGCAGCCACTCTGGAAAACAGTGTGGAGTTTCCTCAAAAATTAAAAATAGAAACTCCCCTAAGACCCAACAATAGGACTGCTAGGAATTTACCCAAGGGATACAGGAGTGCTGATGCATAGGGGCATATGTACCCCAATGTTCATAGCAGTGCTTTCAACAATGCCAGAATTATGGAAAGAGCCTAAATGTCCATGAACTGATGAATGGATCAAGAAGATGTGGTTTATATATACAGTGGAATACTACTTGGCAATGAGAAAGAATGGAATCTGGCCATTCGTAGCAACGTGGATGGAACTGGAGGGTATTATGCTAAGTGAAATAAGTCAGTTAGAGAAAGACAGATATGATATGTTTTCACTCATATGTGGATCTTGAGAAACTGAACACAAGACCATGGGAGAAGGGAAAGAGAAAAAAAAAGTTACAAACAGAGAGGGAGGGAGGCAAACCCTAAGAGCCTCTTACATACAGAGAACAAACTTAGGGTTGTTGGGGGTTGGGGGATAGGGGAAAGTGTGTGATGGGCATTGAGGAGGGCATTTGTTGGGATGTGCGCTGTGTGTTATATGGAAGCCAATTCAACAATAAATTATATTTTAAAATAAATTATTTTTTTAAAAAGAAATGTATTTTGGTCATCTGACTGACCAAATATAAATGTCTTATAAATAACAATATAATAGTCTACCTCTTGGTCTTCAGTATAGATCCATTAAAATAAAAGATTCACAAAAGTCAAGAGATACTGGCACATCACTGGAATATCATTCAGTTATTAATATCCAGCCCATTGTCTTATTTTATGAAATTCTTTTCCACTCATGTTTTCAGGCTTCTATTTGATCTGGTCAGGTTTCAAAAGCAGGAGTGGTCTCAGCAGTACACGGCTTCACTCTCTCAGGCATCTGGTATAATCAAAGTAAGAGACAATGTTATCTCTCACTCAGAGCCTCTTTGGAGGTATTAATAGATTTCCTCATTAAACAACATATTTATTAATTCCTTTACCCATAGCTACTATTTTTCCTTCTACTCATTTATACTTAAGCTTTATCATCTTTGGAAGGAAGAGTAATTGTCCTCATCTCTGTTATCTAGTGGAATCTCTGTTATTTTTTTTTTAATATTTATGTATGTTGAGAGAGAAAGAAACAGAGACAGAGCACGAGCAGGAAAGAGGCAGAAAGAGGAGAAAGAGAATCCCAAACAGCCTCCATGCTGTCAGACACTTAACCAACTGAGCCCCTCAGGTGCCCTGGATTCTCTGTTATTTATTTATTTATTTATTTATTTATTTATTTATTTATTTATTTATTTATGAGTCCTTGGTATTTTAGTTTTTTTTCTTAAATAGTTTATTGTCAAGTTGGCTTCCATATAACACCAGTTTTCATCCTAACAAGTGCCCTCCTCCATGCCCATCACCCCCCTTTCCCTCTCCCCCACCTCCATCAGCCCTCAGTTTGTTCTCAGCATTCAAAAGGCTCTCATGGTTTGCCTCCCTCCCTCTCCCCAACTATTTTTCCCTTTCTCCTCCCCCATGGTCCTCCATTAAGTTCCTCCTAATCCACCTATATGTGCAAACATATGGTATTTGTCCTTCTCTGCCTGACTTATGTCGCTCAGCAGAACACCCTCAAGTTCCATCCATGTTGCTACAAATGACCACATTTCATTCTTTCTCATTGCCATGTAGCATTCCATTGTATAGATAAACCACATCTTCTTGATCCATTCATCAGCTGATGGACACTTAGGCTCTTTCCATGCTTTGGCTATTGTTGAGAGTGCTGCTATGAACATTTAGGTACATGTGCCCCTGTGCATCACCACTCCTGTGTCCCTTTGGTAAATTCCTAGCAGTGGTATTTCTGGGTCATAGCGGAGTTCTGTTGTTAATTTTTTGAGGAACCTCTACACTGTTTTCCAGAGGGGCTGAACCAGTTTACATTCCCACCAACATAGGAGGGTGCCCTTTTCTCCACATCCTCACCAGCATCTATAGTCTCCTGATGTGTTCATTTTAGCAACTCTGACCGGCGTGTGGTGGTATCTCAGCGTGGTTTTGATTTGTATTTCCCTGATAACGAGGGATTGAATCTATGTTATTTAAATCCCATAATATAGAAGGTATAAGAATTTTAATCTTAGGGGCGCCTGGGTGGCTTAGTCAGTTAAGCGTCCGACTTTCGCTAAGGTCATGATCTCGCAGTTCGTGGGTTCGAGCCCCATGTTGGGCTCTGTGCTGACTGCCAGCTCAGAGCCTGGAGCCTGTTTCAGAGTCTGTGTCTCCCTCTCTCTCTGACCCTCCCCTGCTCATGCTGTCTCTCTCTCTCTCTCTCCTAGAAATAAATAAAAAATATTTAAAAAAAGAATTTTAATCTTAAAAATTTATTGACCATTGAAAGTAATGTAACATTGTGTATCAACTGGAAAGAAAGAAAGAAAGAAAGAAAGAAAGAAAGAAAGAAAGAAAGAAAGAAAGAAAGAAAGAAAGAAAGAAAAAGAAAGAAAGAAAATAAATAATTGAGCAATAATAGATTTTGAGAATATGGAATAGGATATTTCCTCAGGTTTTATTCTTATAAGATCCTACTTAATAACAATGTATGCAGTCCTTGCATTTTGGAGAATTATAAACATCAAAATTTATAAAATTAAAGCTATATTTTTTAACTTCACTTTTAGGTGTATTTTATATAGTTAAGTTCTTCCCAATGGGAAGATTGAACATTATCCAATTAGATAATATTGGTTGTGTTTCATAATTAGCCACCCTTTCCAAAGTATTGCTACCTCACTAAAATCCCTAATATCATACACATAAATTCATACAGCACACAGCTAGGGAATGATTAAACACTGTTAAAGGCATAGTAGAGTAAAGCACCTAACACAATATCAAGAGACAGGGTGATATAAGTTTTTCATTTTAAGGAGAAATGATGGAAAAGAACCACAAGACTTGTTTGTTATGTTGGCTAAAATGTTAGGGTAAATGTAAGAGTTATTCTAAGAATTTATTGTATATTTTCATTGGCAACTCTGACAAAGTCTACACAGCTTAAATCGTTTCCTCTTCACATTTTCTTTGAAGTTAAGGAGCCCTAGCTAAACTCTTTTACTCACATGTTTTTACTTTTTGATAAGATAGATAGATAGATAAATAAATTAATAAATAAAATAAATTTTTAACTAGGTCAATAAATTTTATTTGTTTGTTTATTATAGTGAGTGAAAGTGGGGCAGAGGGGCAGAGAGAAAAGGGGAGAGAGAATCCCAAGCAGGCTCTACACTTTTAGCACAGAGCCCGTTGGGGGTCTCTATCTCATGAATATGTGAGAGCATTACTGAGCTGAAATCAAGAGTCCCACGCTTAACTGACTTGAGTGACTCATGTGACTCAANACATGAATTAGAAATATAAGTATCTTTGGGGCCAAAGATATATACTTATATTTCTAATTCATGTTCAGGTTTGGATCAACAGCTTTCAGACATTGTGATAACAGCAACACTGCCCTTCAGTTTACACATCATTTGTCTATAAATCAAATTACCAAACTTTTGAAAGAGTAAAGCAAAAGTCAATGACTGAATCACATAACATTTGGTATCTTCCTGTTAAGGAAGAATTGAGAGATCTCTGTTCCCCTGTAAAAATGTTCTAACATGTTGTATATATTAAATGAATCATTCATTAGGTGGATAGTGTCATGTGGATAAAATATAAGTATTTGGGTCATAACCTAGATAGTAAATTTTAAGTGGGATGATGCATATAAAAATTTAAGACAAATATGTATGATCAGCGATTTTTAATGAATAGAAGTTACAATAATACTACCAATGATTATAATGACCATGAAGTTTGAAGGAGGGAGCTAAGTCATACCATTTCCAAACCTTGAGAAAATACATAAAATTCAGAGACATAAAGAGTAACAGAGTAGGTAGCTACTTCATCTCTGGATGTTTCTGAGGCTTCTGTATTCCTTGTTAGTTTAATTTTCCTCTTCTGGAGCAAGCTGGTAACATCATCTAGAAAAGACAACTGAGGATAATTCTAGGTTCAGAACTCCAACACGGTTTGAGGGGGGAAAATGAGATAAACCGGTATGTACTGTCCCTCAACAATTTGAAAGTCTATTTCCTACTGCTTTATTTTCAGTTATTTTTCTGCTTGACGAATTATTAGAAGCTTATATTTGAGTTACCTGCAAGGTGCCTGTTTAGTCAGGACATGCAGTATTTGTATGTATTTAGTTGGTTGGTTGGTTTTGGTGGAAGCAGGTATTTGCTTATTTGCTACCTGTCAAAAATATTTGGAGTGATCAGATGACAAAAGGAAGGATAGTAGAGATGGTATTAAATTTAAAAATGCATTTGTTAGGAAAGGAAATTCATGGAGATCATATTGAATTACACGATGGTTTCTAAGAAGAATTAGTAATGGCAAGCCAATATACTTTAACTCCTTCAACTTTCAACTCTATGAAAGAATTGTTTGCTTTTTCTTTATGATTTTTAAATCAAGCACTATACTCCAAGAAATATGGAAGGCATAGAAGCCAGGACATATGACTCAAAAGAAAAGGCTACTTTTGAAAAGTACTAGTTCCTTAGTTGGTTTAAATTGTTCAAGCAAATTGACGAAGAAATAAAACCCTTTCCTTTACATGCTTTGCCATTTTGAAAGAAGGTATGCACATATTTACTGTGTTGAGCTGAGAAGCTAAAGAAGTTTTTCTCATTTTTTAATTCATTTAATCAATTGCATACACTGACCATGAGGTAGACACCAGAAGGTATAGAAATACGAATTTAGACAATGGTTTTAATCTCCTTGTGGCCTCTGGTAAGTTAATTTAAAACTTTGATATACTTGTTCTACACATGTAAAATGGAGATCACATACTGACCTAACTAGGTTAATATTATATTAGTTACATATGAAGCTTGACATATGTTGGAAAAAGCTGAAGCTGTTCAATTAATGATGGCCACACACAGACCTCACAATCAAGAAGCTTGAGTAGGTGAACTGATGATTGACATATTGATAATAATTCAAGAGTATTTAACTTTTAGAAAGCCCTGAGTCATCACATACTGATAACCTTACTGTAAGGTAAGGTTGACTTACCCCATTGACAACAGTTGAACTCATTCTTGATTGTTTTACAAACATGAGCCAATACATCTCACAAAGCCCCCCTTTAAAAATTTTTTTTAATGTTTTATTTATTTCTGAGAGAGAGATAGAGAACATGAGCAGGGAAGGGTCAGAGAGAGAGGGAGATACAGAATCTGAAACAGGCTCCAGGCTCTGAGCTAGCTATCAGCACAGATACCGACACGGGGCTTGAATCCACGAACTGTGAGATCATGACCTGAGCCGAAGTACCCAAGCACCCCACAAAGCCCCTTATTTAGCTAGTTTGAAATGCTTCTTTTATGTACCAAATTAAAAAACAACAACTTATAAATAAAAAATCCTTGTGAGATTTCATTTACACCACTTGTTCAGAGGCTAAAAATAGTTGGAAAAAACTGATACTAGGTCAAACCTCAATTAACTCTATGCTTCTCTTTTCCATTATTTGTTGTATCTATGCTTAAGTTTTTTCCACTAGAGAGTTTTAATGACTCTCAAATCAGAATCTTCCATGTTTGACCAACTCTGATAATTTTATTTTTCTTCCTCATCTTCCTAACCTCTTTCAAAAATTTATTAAATATTAGGTAAATCCTATGTATTAGGTACCATGGTATGGTAGGCTTTAGAAGAAATATATTGATATACATCACTAATTCAGACTCTCTCTTACCAAATGGGAAAATCTACTGAAACAAACACACACTGACATCCTATAATATGCATACTGAGTGTTGGAAGACAAATACGTATACTACTCCTGTTGATCCGATGACTCAGGTCAAACTGAGAAGTCATCAAATAATTGAATACAGTTTTTCAGTGTTCCCTGAAATGTATGAATTCAAGTGTTAAATACGTAACAAATTGCTATTATTCTTGTTTTTTGTTTATGGTAATAATGTAGAAAAGACAATTTGCATTGTCTTTAAAATTTATATTTAGAGTCCTCATTTCAATGATTATATAGGGTAGTTTAAGAGACACAGTGCTATTATATTTCTCCACCCATACTGATAACATGATCACATTATTATTTCATAGTAGCTAAAAGAAAAAGATAGCAAAAATATCACCAATCATCTTAATTTCCTAGCAATATGTTCAGTGTTCTGATTGTGCCAAAAAAAGATAATGTGCTTTAGTCATTGATGTCTGGCTATTTTAATGTTTTTCACTCTAACTTCACATGTACCAATGAGCTTGCTGACAACACAATATCCATCAAACGAAAATCCCTGGATATAAAGCAGCTATGAATCCAGATAAGTTCTATCCAATTGTGTACTTGAGTTTGATTTCAAATATGAGTAGTAGAGCCAGTATAGAAACAGCATGGCAATTTTTTATAAAATGGCACTCTTTGAACCTCCTTAATTTAACAAAGAGACAATCTATCACCTTCTCTTGAAACTATATTTATATGTGGGATTTAACTTACATAACTTGCAGGCAATAATGGTAATTGCTTTCTCTTACCCAGATGGGTTGTTTTTTAAATGGCTCTATACTGTTTTAAACCTCAGTATGTAGTCAATACAGCACTCAGGTGGCATATGCTAACATAAATAATATGTCAAGTATATGGATATAAACACATAAATATAAGCTCAGTATGAACTGCTGCCAAATAACAATTTCAAGGTGAGTTTGTATGTACATATTTTCTTTGCAGATTTAAGGTTACAGTGCACAGTTGAGCTAACCAATGTTGAAATTGTTTTGAATCTAATTCAATAGGGCATCCTTAAAGGTTATCATCATTTGTGCAATGGATCAAATAAATAGTTCAGACCAGTATCTCATTGATTTGTAACAAGATTTTTTTTATAGCCCCTCAGGGTTTAATCCAGGAAATTCAGATGATTCTTAAAAGATAATCACAAAGAGATAGACACAATCAGACATGAAAATAAATCTTACGTTGGAGAGTACATGCCTCTTACCCCTAAGTACTATAGTATCCATTTTCATTTTTTTAAGTTTATTTATTTATTTTGAGAGAGTGGGGGAGGGGCAGAGAGGGAGAGAGAATGAATCTGCTGACAGCGCAGAGCCCAATGTGGGTCTGGAACTCACATTCTGTGAGATCATGACCTGAGCCAAAATTGAGAGTGGGACAATTAACTGACTGAGCCATCCATCCAGGCACACTTATAGTGTGCCTTTTTGAATAAAACAAGGACAAGGGCATTCTTGTAGAAAACCATGGTGTAATTATCAAAATTAAAAATTTCATATTGATTAAATATTAGACCCAGTTCAAATCTAAATTTTGTCTGTTATTTAATAATGCTTTTAAGTTTTATTTCCCTGGTCCAAGATACAATAAAGGATTACTCATTGCATTTAGTTGCTATATCTCTTTAGTACTTCGAATTTAGAAGAGTTTCTCACCTTCCCTCTCTCCCCTCCCTTTTTTAAAAAATTCTTGCTTGACCTGGACATTTTTGAGTAGAATGTTCTCTGTTTTATGTTTGTGGGATGGTTGCTCAGCATTTAATTAAAGTTATACACTTTAAGGAGCAATACTGCAGACATACTATTGTATAATTCTTAGGGTCTTTGATGTCAATTATGATAACTTCCTCAAGATAATGTCCCTTGGTTTTCTCCACTGTAAATTTGCTCACTTTGACTTGAAACTGGTAAATGTTTTGGGATGAAGTTTTTTAAGATTATGCAATTATCCTTTTCTTCATCAAATTATTATTAATTTTAGTATAAATGGATGATTTCTGTCATTTTATCCATATTTTTAAGTTATTCAAATGTAAAGAGTTTTCTTCTACTACATTTATTTTTTCTTTAATTTATTAATAGTAGTATGAACTCATACTTGTCCTATATTATTCAGTACATTGTAATCCATTATTATCTTTATTTTGATATTTAAATTATTCCAGTTTTAGTACATGTGCTGCTGAAGTGAGCACTGATATTCAGATTATTCGAGATTGCACCTGTGAGAGCCCTTTCATGACAGCAAATATGTCCTTTTGATATGTCCCTATTATTCTTTGAACACTTTTAGGTACAATAAGATTAAGATATTCCAGGTTTATCTTGTGCTTTCCCTCTTCAGTATTGGCTTTTGCTTTTAGTCTAAGAAGAATTTGTTTCTTTGGGTAAAAAATGAGATTTTGATAGTAAGATGTGAGTTCCAAAAATGTTCTTTTCTATTGTAGCATTACTGCTTCAGAGTGCTCTCATTGGATGGAGCTAAGGAATGTAGATATTGTAGATATTGTTTGTATTTGGAGATTCAGTCGCTCCCCTCTCCTTCTCTTTCCCTTCCTTCCACTTAATACAATTTAAAAAGCAAAATAAAATAAACAACCCCTTCAAAAAACCAAGTTGCACTCCAGTATTCTCCCTTTCAATTTTTTTTGAGTCAGTTTTCCAAAGTGAGAGACCTAGCTCTCAGATCATCAATACATTCCTTCATTGACTCATGCCTCAATTATCATTGTAGTTGATTCAGAGTTGCTAACTAATAGCACTGAGAAAAACAGATCTACTAACTGGAGTTCAACATTTGTTTACAGTTATTTTTAAAGTAAAATTTGCATATAGAAAAGGCATAAATCTTAAAATAGATAACTTGATAAGTTTTTAATAAATCATACTCATGAGTTTTTAATAAGTTATATTCATATGTGTATCATTGTCAAGGTACAAAAGATTTCCATCACCTCAGAAATTGCTCTTTCACCATCATTTTATAAATACTATAATTCTCAAGGTTTAAACTTTATTTTAGATACAGATACATGAGTTCTGGCAGATCCTTTTAATTGAATTTTGTGTTGGTTTGTTTCTCACATCCTGAGCCATATTGTCTGGTATATTTTATTAAACAAACAGTTTTAATTTCAAAATATTCATATTATTCATATTATAAAAGTATAAAAACAAAAATTAAAAATAATTTTAGAGTTTACTATTTATTTAGGAAAATGCATACAAATAAATGCACAGTTCCTAAGTATTTATCAACAGTTTTTACAAACTAAACTCACCTCATGTATTCAACACACAAAAAAGCATTTTACCATAACTCCAAAGCCTTCTTTCTCTTTCTTTACTCAGTGTTATTCTTATAAGGTAATCCATATCCTCATTTTTAACAAGTTATGTATGTCCTAGTTTTGCATAACAATGTAATCATGCTGTATGAAATATTTGTGGCATTATGTTTCTGATGTTTATGTTGGATATCATATATGGAAAGTTCATCTGTAATGTCCATAGTATGGGTAGTATAGTATTACATTGTATAAGCATATCACAGTTTACTACATTTGATAGACATTTTTTTAAATCAGTGCTATCACATAAAGTACTACTAAAAACACCCTGACAAATGGTTTTGGCATTTCTCTTAGATAAACATCTAGGAAGGGAACTGCTGCGTCATAAGATGTGTTTATGAGCATTAGAAGCACTAGAAGATGGTACAAAGCAATTGGTTGGGTGATTTTTTTTTTTTAACTGATACCAAAGGTGTATGAGATTTATTTCTACTTGCACCACATCTTTTCTGACGTTTGGTATTGTCTATGCTTTATTTGAGTCATTCATTTGGATGTACAGTTGTATTGCCTTGTAATTTTAAATCGCATTTCCCTAATGATTACTGATATTAAGGATATTTTCATGGGTTTATTTGCCATTTTTGTGTTTTTATAATGCATAAATTAACCTAATTCACCGATATTGCACAGTTTGTCTTATTAATTACAAAAGTTCTTTCCGTGTTCTAAATATAAGTCCTTTGTCAAATATGTGCATCAAGTATATTTTATGGTAATTTGTGGCTTAACTTTTGGCTCTCAATGGTGTAATTCTTAAATCTAACAGTGCAACTTACCATTTTAGGGCTTTTTTGTCTTACTAAAGTATCTTTTATTCTTTAGAATTGTTTTTAATGTTTACTTATTTTTGAGAGAGAGAGAAATAGAGAGCAAGAGGGAGGAGATATAGAGAGAGGGAGACACAGATTCTGAAGCAGGCTCTAGGCACCAAGATGTCACCACAAAGGCCAAAGCAGGGCTTGAACCCATGAACTGTTGAGATCATAACACTAGCCCAAGTGGACACTCAACCAACTGAGCCACCAAGGTGCCCCTCTTTTATTGTTTTATATTTCACATTTTAGTTCTTCAGTATGATTAAAATGGTTTTTTGTGTATTGGATGACGTAATGTAGAACACTTTTTCCCCACACAGATATCCATTTGACTCAATGGTATTTATTAAAAAGATCATCTTTTTCTATAATACTGCCATGCCATTTTCATCATAAATCAATTAGAATTATATGTTTAGGTCTATTTCTGGAAACCAATCTAACCTATTTATCTATTATGTTTTTATCTTCACATCTATATTGATCATGTTAATGTAGCTTTATAAAAGCCTTGATATATGTTAATGGAAGTCTTTCTACTTCATTCTCAGGAGTTCTTGCTTAGTCATATAAAAAAAATTATAGTTTATTTTTTTTGAGACAGAGAGAGAGACAGAACATCAGCGGGGATGGGACAAGAAGAGAGGGAGACACAGAATCTGAAACAGGCTCCAGGCCCTGAGCTGCCAGCACAGAACCCGATGAGTGGCTCAAACCTCCGAAACACAAGATCTTGACCTGAGCAGAAGTTGACACTTAACTGACTGAGCCACCCAGGCACCCCAAGTCTTGCTTATTCATAAACATTACATTTGACTAGAGGTTTTAGAGTTTATTTGTTTCAACACTCTTTCTAGGATTATTATTACTGTGCTTGCATTGTTTTTATAGGTCATTTTGGATGTAACACAGCTTTAGATTACTAAGTGTTTCTTTTCACAAGTATGGTATATCCTTCTAGTTATTTGGTTTGTCTTTAATTTCTCCCAATAATATTTAATGATTTTCAGAATAGAAATTTGCATCTCTTTGTTAATTTTATTTCTAGATATTAGAATGTTTTAGGTTTGTGTAACTAGTATTTTTATTTCATATTTTGTTTATTAGTATATACAAAAATTTT
Organism: Crocuta crocuta; assembly: GCF_008692635.1. Taxonomy (NCBI): domain Eukaryota; kingdom Metazoa; phylum Chordata; class Mammalia; order Carnivora; family Hyaenidae; genus Crocuta; species Crocuta crocuta. Next base: position 10,715,933 of record NW_027531334.1, read on the forward strand.
AATTTTGTAGAATAAGCTTTTCTAGAATAAAATTACATATTTTTCTAATAATTTGTATATAGAGTCTTCTGACTATTCTACATATATCATTGTCATTTTTATGCAATGACATTTTTATTTCTTCCTTTTTTTATTTATTTACATTTACTTGTCACTGTGGCTAGAAACCCCATTACAGTGTTGAACAAAAATAGTATGTTTTTCCTTGTTCTGACCTAATAGGGAGAAATTTTGAATATCTCAACATTTAGTTTCATGCTTGTTGTATTTTTTTGCAGCTTTTAAAGTCCTTTTTCTACTTTATGTAAATTTTTTAATATATATTTGGAATTATGCGCTAGTTGGGTTTTTTGTTTTGTTTTGTTTTGCTTTCTTTGCTGTGTAACAAATTACCATACACTTGGGGGCTTCACACAGCAAGCATTTTTAGCTCACAAAAGGTGAGCTAATTTAGGTGAAAAGTCCAGCACAGAATATTTGGGTTTTCTTTTCAGGAAATTGTAATCAGGACACAGGGGTGAAAGAGCACCTGGTTCTGGGGGTCCCAAACAGACCAGGTTCAGCCACTCACAGCTGACAAAATACAAACAGAGACAAGTGGTGGTGTAACACAAAAGGAATTTATTTCAGTGGAGCCAGCACCAGAAAGACAGTGGACTGATGTCTCAAAGACTGTCTCCAAAGTGCTGAAAATGCTCCTAAAGATATAGAGAGAATGGGGAACAAAGGTCAGTGGGTACATACAGTGGTTATTGCTTGGGGCAGTAGTTTCAGTTCCCACCATCTGATGCTTTGCCTGAATTAAAGTTGTAGAGAATAATGTAATCAATTAGAAGGTACAGTCTGCGGGCACCTGGATGGTTCAGTCGGTTCAGTGTCCAACTTTGGCTCAGGTCATGATCTCACAGTTTGTGGGTTTGAGCCCTGCTTCCTAATGGCTAGATCAGAGGCTGGAGCCTGTTTCAGATTCTGTGTCTCCCTCTCTCTGACCCTCCCCTGCTCACGCTGTCTCTCTCTCTCTCTCTCTCTCAGAAATAAAGCATTTTTAAAAAATTTTAGAAGGTACAGTCTGAGATCAGAATGGGCCTTTCATATATAATAAAGCTGGAGACAAAGTGTTGACTGCCTGAGTTCTAGTCCAGACTTTTGGGGAAGAAGAATCTGCTTTTAAGCTCATTCAAGTTGCTGGCATAATCAATTGCTCTCTATTAAAGAACTGAGGTCTCTGTTTCATTGCCTGCCTGTTGTCAGACACAAGTTGTTCTGAACTCCAGAGGCTTCCCAAATTCCTTGCTAAATGGCTGCCACTATCTTTCAGCTAGCTCTGGCCTACCAAATCGATCTCATGGTTTGAATCTCTAATTTATCATATCTCTGAACTCCACACTTCTAGATTCAAAGGACCCATATGTTTAGGTCAGGCTCACTTAGATATCTCCCTATAAAGTTAATTGATCCAGAATGTTAATTACTTTTGCAATAGTCTTCCACAACACCACCTAGATTAATATTTGACTGAAAAAATTGGAAGATCTGTACACCAAGGGTTTAGAATCTTGGGAGTGATTTTACAACTCTGCCTACCCCAGATTATATTACATGGCATTTTCCTCCATATCCATTGAGATGGCTATGTAATATTTTTGCCTTTATTTATTAATGCTGTGAATTACACTGATTTTCAAATGTTTATAATTTCATCCCTGAAATAAGCATAAAATAATTTTCATATCTTATACTTTATATCTATTTTTAGATTTGGTTTGTTAAGAATTTCAAGATTTTTGTATCAAGTGTTCATTAAGAAGATTGCCTTATGCTTTTTCTTTCCTTTTTATAAAGGATTTTTTTTCATATTACAGAATCAAGGAGATACTGAATACATCACTTGAATTTGAGATTGTTTATACTCTTTCTTCTGTCTTCTGAGACATTTGGAGTAAGATTGACATTATTTCCTGCTTAGAAATGTGAAAGATTTGCTAATAAGCCATGTAGATTTGAAGATTTTTCTTAGTGGACAGTTTTATTTAGATAAAGATACAGAATAGGTACTTTCATTTTATTTAAATCTTCTAAAATATTCTCTTATTAATAACTTAGTTTTTGTACTAGTGGAGATTCTCCAGAGAAACAGAACGAATAAAATCTCTCTGTAAGTCTGTTGATATCAATATCAGTATATATAAATTGTGAGGGCGAGTAAGTCTGAATTTTGGGCACAGGCTATGGACTAGCGATTCAGATAATCTCTGATGTTGCAGTTTTGAGTCCAAACATTACTGGAAAGATCAGCTAGTTGGAAGGTCAGGCAGGGTCTTTATGTTGTAGTCTTGAGGGAGAATTCCTTCTCCTTCAGGAAACTTCATTCTTTGCTAAGACCTTCAAGTGATTAGATGAGTTCAATGCACTATATGGAGAGTAATCTGCTTATTTAAAGTTCCAAATCAATTGACCTTATGATAGGGAGATTATCTGAGGAAGACTGACCTAACCCATATGAGCTTTTTAAATATAAGTTTTATCAAATTTGATCTCTGATTTCCAGTTAGAACATTTTTTATTGACTTAAAATTCATTAGAGCTTTCTTGCTGTGAGTCTAATATTCTGTTAAATTCATCTATTTATTTCTTAATTTCAGTTGTTTCATTTCTCCTAATATTTCTGTTTTATTATTTAACATAGATTCCGCAACCTGGTGGAATTTTCATTCTTTCTTCTCTTTTCCCTGTATTTTCATATCTCTATAGTCTACTGCACAATATTTCTCAATTGCATAAAGTTTATTTTTTTCTTTTTCTTTTTTTAATATTTTGCCCTTTTCTGTGCCTTGTCATTTTTCCTTAAATATTTGCCATTGTGTTTGAAAAATTGTAAAGTACATGGCTGTTCTTTTCCTGCAAAGAGAATTCACATTTTCTTAAAGAAAAAAAAATGAAAAGAAAGAAAAAAGAAATGTGAGCTGCTTAAATCAATCTAATTAGAGCATGACCTGATAGTAAAATAGTTTATATTTGGATCCTTGGGGTGTTTCATGAAGCCAGACAGCCATTCACCTACACACAGTTCCTGGACTCCAATCATATTTTTATTCACTATTTTCCCAGCACTGAAAGACTGCTGGAATACCTGCTCTGATTTTTGTTGGCATTTTGATTGACTTCTTGGTTTCGTGCTTTGTGCAGTTTCACAACTGGAGAGGGATACATTAGACAGTTTGACCTAGTCTAAAGCTCTCTTTTCTTGTTAGATAGATGAAACTGAAAACTCTTTTTTTCTCTTCCCCCCCACCCCCCACCCCAGGAGCATTGGTATCTCTGCTGGTTTCTCTGCCTCTTAGTAGAAGCTTTTAATCCTTTTGCAAAGCATCTTCAGTCATTGGATTCAGAATTTCAGTCCAATGGCCTATAAGAGAAAATCGTTATTTACTATCTCCTTATATATTAGTGTGTTTACATTTCTCCATTGATTATTTCCCCCTTCATGTTATTTTGACTTGTTGATTTCCAAATACATTCATAATTATTTTTAGTTTTTTTTTTACAATTTTTTCTGGAGTTTTAAAGCATTCTCTGTGAAAGCTTTGGTCTACTGCAAGCTACTCTTTTGTGTTGAGATTTGAAGGTCTAATCAATCCGACATGAAATATACATGAAAATCAATAAATGTATTCATCACATATCTCAATGAGATTGAATAGATATTTAAATACTACCTTGATTACTGCCATTAGAATGAAAATGAAATGTTGACCCATCTAAGAATTAGTAATATTCGTAAAATGTATTTTTTTCATTTGAGATATTTTCATTGAGATTCTTCTGTGCAAGGACTTTGCAAGATTTTTTTTTTGTCTTTAGGTAAAAAAGTAATCTGAGGCCTTGTGAGAGATGGTCTTTCTAATGAAAGTGAAAAACATATTTTAAAAAATGAAGCACAGGGGCGCCTAGGTGGCTCAGTCAGTCAGCAACCAACTCTTGATTTCAGTTCAGGTCATGATTTCTAAGTTCATGAGTTTGAGGCCTGCACCAGACTGTGATGACAGGTGGATCTTTCTCTCTCTCTCTCTCTCTCTCTCTCGCTCTCGCTCTCTCTCTCCTTCTCTCTATGTGCCCCTCCCCTGCTCAGGCTTATGCATGTACACACTCTCTCCATCTCCCTCAAAATAAATAAATAAACATTTTTTAAAAATAGAAAAATGAAGTCTAAAGCAAAGAATGGTTTAAGGGTTAATGCAGGAGTTTAATTGGAGTTATTTGCCCATTATTACTTAAATTCTGCCTTTGTTAAATTTTGTCCTTGAAAATAAATTATATTCCTCCTATTTTTAAAATTTATAATACTGCCCCCTCCTTTAATTTAATACATTTTCCTTTTAATAATGAAAGCACAGAATTTTCTTATTTAACTGTAATGATTATAAAATAGAAGTAAATAATTCTCATTAAAATAATAAACAATAGAAGTAATGGAAGTAACTATGTTGCCTTCTTTGCCAAAGTTTGTTTTGTTTCATTTTGTTTCCCTAAATTAAATGGGGGAATTCATAGTTCACACATAGTGTGGTTATTTGGTGTCTCAGTCTATGTGGATTATTTTACAATTCAGCTGCCTAACTCACTATTAAATAAAGACAGGGTACAAATAGATAAAGGATTAATTCACCACTTTTTTCAGTGTGTGCTTAATGAAAGGCATAATTTAATTATTTGTGCGTTTTATAATTAGAGTTCTGATTAGAATTACCCAAAACTAGGACAAAATATTTTCCTACTTGCAAACAAGTAATATTTTTAAATTATTTGTGCATTTACACAAAGTATCATATTGCTTGTAAACTATATGAGATAAATTGTAGTATTTCTCTTACTTAGCAACATGGAGTATAATAAAAACTAGAAGAGGTGAATAAGAGAAAAATATATATAACTAGGTTGTTCAGGAATGACTATTCAGGAGGTAATCGTTAATTTGTGCTTTATACAATATATAGGCTTTTAAGATATCCCAGTTTATGAGTTAATACAGCAAAGACAAATATATAGCAAAAAGTACTTGCCATCTAAGTCAAGTGTGAGTAGTCTTATTTAATTTAAATTTTGAATATAAATAAAGAGTATTTTTTTAAAAAATGGAATCATTTAAGATTATGGAAGGTCCTCACTGCCTGACAAAGTGGGTAATGCAGGGTATAGAGAGGGAACAATAAGAAATAAGCATATGGTAGGTCGAGTTATGAAGACACTTGAAGCAGGTAAGATAGGTTGTATAAGACAGTGAGAAACTTAAAGGGTGTGAGGTTGGGTCTACTAGTTACAGAATTACAATATACTAAAAAGAAGTGCTCAGAAACCCCTAAGAACTTACTTAAAGCAATGCAGTAATCATGGGAAGGTAATCATGTGATATGAAAATTATTTTGAATTAATAAACTTGAATTAAATTGATAACTAATTGAGTATAGAAGAATGGAAAATGAAGGGTGAAAGATTATTCTAAGATTTTAGACTTACCCTTCTGGAACAGTAATTTGGAGATACAGTCATAAATGGGAGAGTAAGAAGAATAATTTAGTTTTGACCAGTTGGCAAAGGAGGCAGGTAAGATATTGGACTTTCCTTCAAAGTCAGCTTTGTCATCAGGAAATGAAAATAATTACTGGACCTTTGCTCAGGCGTAAAAGATTCTTGAAGTCTGAGAAGCCAAACTCTAAATTCCACACAAGGCTAGGTACCAAAGGTTTGCAAGCCAAAGATGAGGAAAGGTGCTGAAAAGAGGAGGAAGGATGACATGACAAGACATCTATTCCTCTGAGGGGAGATTTGAGAGGAAAGAAGAGGAAGAATTTAGAATGTGAGATAAGAAAAAATTAAAGTCGAATTCCTGTTTAAATTTGCCAATTAAAAAATCAGTATCTTTTTTGACATAAAGTCATACTTAGATAGAAAATTAGCTTCAGTTGACTAGAGGAAGGAGCTTCTTATGAATCTTTGATATATAACCAAATTACTGACTCATACATTTGCATGAATTGTGTTTTGTTATAGGCAGTTTATTTACTGTGTATCTTTACTAGTCATGTTAATGACTTTTTTAAAATATTCCACTCACATGACTTTCCTTTGTAGAATAGTATGTACTGCATTGCCTAGAATAACACAGTAAGGCCATGAAATACAACATACAACATAATTGCTATGTTCTTTTCTTTTTTCTTTTTCTTAAACTATTAACAGGGAAATCCCTCACTGGTCTTAAAGGCCACTAGGGCAATATGTAGATATTTCATTTGAACCATAAAAGTTAAGAAAAAAAATGTATTTCCCAGCAAGTAATGGATATGAACAAGATCAGGACCCTATAAGTGAGTTCTAGCAATCATGTTTCTGCTGAAAACCCGTAAAGCTAAGTGTCTTTCAAGCCATGTAATATCCTTTCTAAATCTTCTAGAGCACACATATCATCATACCATTTGGCAATCTTTAAACCAGATGGGGATCAATGTTTTCAGTGTGGTACATTATACTTTGCCGTTACAGAAACTCTAGGTAATAAATGTTTCTGCAACCATTATGTAAATATAATAATACCTGCATAAAATCCTTGATGTTATAGTTTAGTATCAGGTATCAGGCTGAGTTAATGATTTCCTAAAATAAGTTTGTTCAAATGAGGGAAAAATAAAATGCAGTTAAGTTGTGTGTAGCCATTGTAATGAAAGGGAGTAGTAGCACTTAAATCTCCAGAATTTCTTTTTGAGAATTATTTTTATTCTGAATATGATTAAGGCAGTCTTCTAGCTTTTTGGTGAAAAGACATTTCTTTCTGCATGGCTATGTGACACCTTTATTTTTTCCATAAAATATCTGCCCACATATCGCACAAACATGAATAGGACTATATATAAAAATGATATTTATATGCATATACATATAGACACATAGAAACATAAATGCAGAAATATTTCTTACATTCTCCTTTTCTGCTGGCTAGTTAAAATGATTGACTCTTTGTTGGAATATTCAGGGATGGATATATAAGCAATATGTTATTTTTTTAAGTGACATGATACTAGCAGTTAATAGATTTAAAACTTTCAAAGTGAAAAGATAGAGCTAAAGCAGAGAAGCATCATTTTCAGTTTCTAGAGTAAGCATTAAAAAAAAATTATATGATGTCCCATACAGGAGTCTCTGTTACTGGGTCTGACTCAGCTCTGCAAGAGTCATTTGGTAGCCCCAGAGGCTACTCCTTTGCTAACCTTCATGCCTCCCATAGTACAAATGCAGAAGGAGCTCTGAACTCTACAGTATTCTGGAAAGACCCCAATATTCTCCTAACATTCACAGCTTCACAACCACACTCACCACAAATATTATTATGTTCCCCATGTCTGTTTTTGATCAATCTCTCATTATCACAAGAAAATACAAGACTCCGAGGCTTTTCCTTACTCTTGGAATCTAATGTCCTTTCCACAATGCCTTTTCTGTCCTATCTCTCACACCTCTTGGACTCCTAAAACTTTCTGCGCTGCCTTCAGGAACCATTAAATCCCATGAATCATTTATATTTTTCATGAAAGGTCCTCTTTCTCTAAAGAAAACTTGACTGTCCAATCCAACTTGTATGAATTATGTTTTTTTTCATCCTTACTTTGGGGACCACTGGGTCCAAAAATGAGTGTTATGTTACCAGATCAGTACCTTCCTTTGTGAAATATCTAACATCCTTAAGCACTTCCTGGTAATACTAGAATCTTTAGGCTCCTAGCTGACTGTCTTTCTCCATTTGTCCTAACATCTTTCTTAGTGATTTCAGTGTCCATGTAGATGACCTAACTAATGCTGTACAATCAAAACCATGGCTTTTTCTCTTTCTGTGACGTTCATCTACTACTGTCCTCCAACTAACTCTGTTTTCAACCCTTCTGGCCTCTTATCAATTCCTAGGACACAGCAGGTTTGCTTACACCTTAGGTATGTGGACAATACAGCTCTTTCTCCCCTGAAGCTCTCCTTCAGATATTCATGTGCCTGGTTGTCTTGCCCTCCACAGTCTTCATTTATTTGTCACCTTCTCAGTGAGTATTTTTCTTGCTATTTTAAAACTGAAACCTCACTCATCCCTGCGTTCCTTATTTATGTTCTTCCTTGATTTATGTTCTCCCTACAGCAGTTCTCCCCATCTGATATCCTATATATTTTACTTATTTTATTCATTTATGTCATTCATAGTCTGACACTTACCTTATAGACAGTTTCCACAAGGACTTTTTTTCTGTGTCCATCACTGTTGTATCGTCAGTGTCTAGAAGAGTTCCTGGCACATGCAGATTTACAAATAAGAATTATAAAAAATGCTTAGAAATTATAAATAAAGCATTATAAGTAATGCTTATTTGTAAATAGTAACCCCTACACATACAACCAGTGACTTAAAAAAGACTGTTAATTTATTCACTGCCTGATTTATAAATTGATGATGCCGTCTATTAAATATGCATATTTATCTTATTTTTTGAATAATACATTTATCAAAATAAATCTTTGGAATATTGTTTAAACCAGACAATTTAAATGATAAACCTGCATCTGTTACTGTCTTTCAAGTCCAATCATGAAAAAGATTAAGGCTTATAAGCAAACTAGACTGAGTAAATGATAACCAACAAAACCAAATAGTACCATTTTACAAAAAATTAACTGAAATAATAAAAAAATTTCTTTAAGAAATTTTAATGTTTATTTCTGAGAGAGAGACACACAGCACAAGTTGGGAAGTTGCAAAGAGAGGGAGACACAGAATCTGAGGCAAGCTCTAGGCTTTGAGCTGTAAGCACGGAGCCCCATGTGGGGCTCGATCTCATGAACTGCTAGATAATGACCTGAGCCAAAGTCGGTCGCCCAACTGACTGAGCCACCCAGGCACCCCAAGATATTATTTCTAAAAGCATATTTCACTTTCTACCAAACTGTATAAGTATCCAAATGAAAACCAGCCAAACTGTGAAGTTTCTGGAGAGTGCTCAAATAACTCAGTTCCTAAAAACTGTAAACATAAAGGAAATCTTTCCATACTTACTATTAGTTAGATGGATACAAGTACTTATAGACAGTTAAATAGAACTATAAATTTACTTGTACTTATTATACATAGTCCTTGAGGTAAAATTGCTAATTAGGAATGGACTTAACTAATATTTCTATCAGCCTGTATAACACCGAGATTTTATAAAATCCCCAATTGTGTGTCCCTCTACTCTAGATTCATCCAAGACAAATTTGAGTTGTTTGCTATAACCTCTATACCCCTCACTTTTAACTTTGTTGTCTTCTCCCCCACACTGCAGCAATTGATGGCCTCATGCTGGGCCCTTAATGCCCTAGGCCAGGGGATGCAAGATTTAGCAAATAAAATACAGGAATCCCAGTTAAATTTAAATTTAGATAAACAATGTGTATATTTTTAAGTATAATTGAGTCTCATGAAAGGTTTAGGGCACACACTAAAAATTATTTACTATTTGTGTGGAACTTAAATTTAACAGTATCTTTTATTTTATTTGGCAACCCTACTTGGATCTCCTATAGAATTATTCCTAAGAACTCCATCTATGTAAATTACTGTCTTTAACTCCTCAAAATTTAATTATCTGTGCCACATTTTCTTAGAGACCTATGGGATATTGTCTTATGTTACATATGTTTCAGCCTGGTATAAATCAAAATGGAGGTGAATAAATGAAGTAGATAATTTAAGCCCACTAATAGATTAGGGAATTAATTGTCCATACTACTGACATTGTATACCCTCTCCCCAAATCAGATGGCTCATAAAATACATAAATGAAGTAACTCTGTATTTCTCATTTCTCTTTAAGGAAGGACATTAATAAATTGTGTACATATATATACACACATATATATATATATAACTTTAGATATGTTTGTAGCCAATTAATACATGTATTTTTGGTTTAATGTAAGAATGAGATTGGAAATAGTGTAAACTAAACATTTTTAGTGTTTCTTAAAAAGGCAGTTACCTTCTAAATGTCTATCATATCAACATATTTAAAACATGAGTATGCAAGAGCTTTATATTGAAAATATTGGAATATTATTCATAAATTGATTTTAAAAAACAAGCAAAATTTGACAAATGTTTGATAAAATATTTAGTTAGTCAATTTCCAGTAATTATTGTTGGCTTCTGTGAGAAAAGCCATAAGTAGACTTTTAAGTTTTTGAAGTTACAATTGATTATGTTGTAATAAATTGATTTAAAGATTAAATGAACAAAACTATGTATGAATAAATTTAGGAGAAACATAGGTATACTAAATGATCTACCAAGAGATTAACTAGTGTCTTCAATAGCTTAATTTCTAACATCTTTGGAAAAGCAGTGCCACTGAAGTACAGTTCCCTTTTGAAGGAACTCCTTTAAAGAGACAAACAAATAAGATGGTACACACACACACATATGTGCACAAGCACATACTTATATATTTTGAAAATTTACAATTAGAATCATTCCTAGGGGGAAAAATAGGAAGGTGTATTTAACTGGACTTTTGAGAATTTGCCCCAGGGCTTCTCCTTTCTTTCACTTCCAGTTATTCAATTTCTTTGACAGTTGTGACTTTTGTAGGCATAATATCATCAAGAATGACTGAGTCAACTCATATTCTATCAACATTCTCTCATACTCACTCACACAGGCAGACACACATGCGTTCATGTACACACACGCATAGTGTACGAGGTCATTCCTTCCTATGGTGAGAGAAAATGAAACAAATATCAGGATTCCTTGAAGAAAATGGAAACGGAAATAAAAGAAAGAAATATACTTTGATTATATTCCTTCCTACTTTTGATTGAACTCAGATTTGACACATCATTTCAGTAATCATATGTCTTTGTCATTTTTAGTGACATCTTTCCCATGTTGCATTCTGCCACTGAGATTTCTCTCTACAAGAAGCTGTGTGAAATAAGAACCTGATAAAGACCTGAAAATTGCTCATGATATTTGGTTCCCTTTAAGTTAAAACAACAATAACAACAAACAACAAATAACATTAGGGTTTTTTCCTGAAACATAATGATCATATATATATGTTATTATATATGTATATATTATATGTTATTATATATATAATATATTTTTTATTTTATTTTTATATGTTATTTATTTTATATATATAATATGTTTTTTCCTTCCAGGGCTGGCGCCTCTCACAACTCAGCTTCAGATAAGTCCTCAACCCCAAACTCCTAGTACAGGCTTCCAAGCTGTGGGCAAAAGGGCCCCAGAGGAAACTGAGGTAAGTGCTGGGTTTCAGGTATAGCAGAAATAACAGAGATTTTAAAGCAGTTGTCATTCCTTCAGCAATACTGCCATTCACAAAACACATAATTCTTTTCATCGATCAGTTTAACTTCAAAAACAGTATTTCTCCCAAAAAAAGGAGTCAAGTTACCCTTTCTACAATTACCAGTGACTTGTGTTCCTCATCCTTTTAGAGATATCTTTTTAGTGGCAGCTTGGGAGCTATTATCACCATGATAGTCCGAGATGCCTGTTCTGCAGTTACATTTCACACACTCAGTCTTCTGTGACTATCCTTAGGAGCTTCCATTTACAGCAGAATGATACATGTACCTGCCACCATCAACTGAACAATATGGTATATTTGTAACTAACTCAGGAGATTCAACTATTGCTCTAAACAAAGCTTTTAACTGAGTAATTTAAAAACTTTCAGTTTACAAACTTAGAAAACTCACCAGATTAAGTATTAAATTATTTTGAAATACAATCTAATAGGAAAACAAGTAAAATTAAATATAGCCAATGGCATTAAGGTGATCATTTTCTATGGTTCCAAATATATTCAGTATTCTTGTAAAATGCTAGTCCATTCTCTGTGCTTTGTCTCCAGTGAAGGGCACATGTACATACACCCTCAGTCAATTAAAACAAATATTCCACTGTGGTTTTATCTTGGATTTCTCTGGTAATTTGTGACATTGAGTGTTTTTTTCATATGCCTGTTGGTCATTTGTATGTCATCTTTCAAGAAATGTCTACTCAAGTCCTTAGCTTATTTTAAAATCAGTATCAGGGACCCCTGGGTGGTTCTGTTGGTTGAACATCCAATTCTTGATTTCGGCACAGGTCATAATCCCAGGGTCGTGGGATTGAATCCCTGTTTAAGATTCTCTTTCCCTCTTCCTCTACCCATCCCTTTATCTCTCTCTCAAATAAAGAAAATGTAAATAAAATTTAAAATAAAATTTAAAAAATCAGGTTATCAGGTTCTTTTTCTCATGAGTTGTAAGAGTTTCTTACATATTTTAGAGATTAACCCCTTATTACATATATGCTTTACAAACTTTTTTTCTGATAACATAGGTTGAGTTTTTACTTCTGATTGTTACTTTTGCTGTGTGCATCTTAGTTTGATATAGCTGGTGAAAATGTAACATGGCACAGACTCTATGAAAACTATGTCTGTTCCTCAAAAAATTAAAAATAAAATTACTATATGATCTAACAATCCCATCTCTGTAAATTTATCCAAAAAAAATGAAATCAGAATCTTGAAGAGATGTTAGCACTTGGTGCTCATTAAAGCACTATGCACAATAGCCAAGATATGGGATGCTATACACCATTGTCCCCGTTGTTAACAATAATGCATTGTATATTTGAAGATTTGTTCAGAGGATAGAGATCATGTCAAGTGTTCTTACCACAATGAAATGAATATTTGAAAAATATGTATTGAGCAGTTCATGCTTAACACTAGAATAACGACCATATTAATACAGAGGTAAGATAAAATTTATTGATTCTTGTGTAGATTTTAGATTATTGCATTTCTTTCCTAGTTGATAATAGAAAGTTATTAAGTATATTACTGAAAGTTTATATTTTTCCTACATGATAAAAACTATTTGCAAAAAAATATAAAATGTCATTTATAACATGCATTTCTACTTTTTTACTATAGAAGCATAGAGTAAGAAGTATTGGAGACCATCAAGGATTTCTTTTTTTTTTTTAAGTTAGGATAAATTTGACATGGAAATCATATTTGTCACAAACACATTTGGCTTACAAAGTGAAAACCTACTGTGTTCCACTCTTGTACTAAGATTGAAGGATATAACCTAGTGGTAAAAACAAACAAATACAAATAACCAGTCAAATAAAAAATAACATTTAGTGTTAAGAGCTAAGAGGAAAGAACCAAACAGCTGATAGTGACTGATGTGGGGGAAATGAGGATGAAGGGGTGATAGATAAATTAAGACAGAATTCCTTTTGAAGAAGTGGTTAGGCAGATTGTCAAAAGTTTAAGAAAAAAACTTATGTTAAGATAAGGAGGGGTGGGGGACCCCTGAAGCAAGAAAAACCATGGTATAGTTGAGAAACTAAAGGAAAGTTGGAATGACTAATGTTTAGTAAGTAAATGGAAAGTGGCGTTGTACCAAATGAGAGAAATTGGTATAGACCATGCAGGACATCTCAAGTCATGATAAAGAAACCAGATTTCTTTTACGATATTGTGGCTAAACAATGCAAGAGAGTGACAGTATCAAGATAGGTAAATAGTTGGGTGTTTTACCACACTTGCAAGCTTATAAGTTAGCCTGTCAGAGTCCAGTAGACAACAGGTAGAAAATTATTGAGATTCTTCAGTCAGAGACAAAAGACACTGCTATGCATGGCACAGCAAACAGAGTGAGAAACAACATATTTATGCCAGTTCCCCTTGTCTCCAGTTCCCACAGTAGCAAAGCAGGAGGGCTCTGGAACAGATAATGGATTGTGTTGCAAGAGAGGGACCCTGCACTAACAGAACATTAATCTTTTGTAGTAGATAATGAGAAAACCAGCCCTTTTATCCAGTATTGAATAGCAAGCATGCCTGCTCTTTGCTCCAGTAGGAGGAAATTTCTCTAGCTTGCTACACAAACATCCTTGAAAGGAAAGTTCAGAACAAAGAAAGTTCAGTGTCTCTGCTCTGTCTCAGGATCTGCTTTATGATTTAAACAAATCACTATGATTTAGGAGTAGAGAATGATTTGAGAGAAAGCAAGTGTTAATGTAGGATGACTACTGGGATGTCACTACTGTATGATAGGGGTGGGCACGAGCAGAAGAAGGGAAAAATCTGGCCTGAACTAGGCATATGCCTAGGAAGATGGGTAAAATCAAATAAGTTAGTATATGTTATGGAGATAAAACTGGCAGAATTTTTTGATTTGTGTTTAATTGGATATTTGGGATAATTCAGAAGGGAACAATTTATAGGGATAGGGATGACTATGTGATAGAAAGAGAAACAGTCATATTTATTTAGTTATTTCTCTCTTTCTCTCTCTCTCTCTCTCTCTCTCTTTGTCTGTCTGTCTGTCTTGAGAGAGAGAAAAAGAGAGAGACAGAGTGAGACAGAGAGAGACAGAGAACAGGGGAGGGGCAGAGGGAGAAGGAGGGAGAGAATCTTTCTTTTTTCTTCTTTCTTCTCAAATTAGTTAACATATAGAGTAGTCTAGGCTTCAGGTAGACCCCAGTGATTTATCTCTTACATATGACACCTAGTGCTCATCCTGAAGAGTGCCCTCCTTAATGCCTTGTCACCCATTTAACTCACCTCCCTTTACCCCATCAACCCTCAGTTTGTTCTCTGTATTTAAAGTCTCTTATGGTTTGGAGAGGGAGAGAATCTTAAGCAGGCTCTGCACCCAGTGCGGAGCCTGACATGGGCTCTGTCCTACTACCATGAGATCATGACCTGAGCCAAATTCAAGAGTTGGAGGGTGCTTAACTGACTGAGCGACTCAGGCGCCCCTCAGTTATTTTTTTTATTTAAGCCATCAAGTGTTTAGTTTGGATATGACAGGGTTAAGATAAATGTAAAGTGATGAATGTGTGTAATGGGGCTGAAAGGATAGGGCTAGGTGGAAATAATTTCAGAGTAAGAAACTAGATGATGTATGAATCCTTGAGATTGGATGAAATGACCTAAGGAGAAATTTATAAGAGAGGAAAGAGAAAATGCAACTGAATATTGAGGAAAACCAATTCTAGGGTATAGGATATAAGAGAAAGTACCAGCAAATTTAGCAAATAGAGGTAATGGGAAGAATATTGTGTCAAAAAACCAATGAAGCAAAGTGTTACAGGACATATACAGACATTTGGTTCAAATGGTCCTGATTAAAAATGCTCTTTATCATCAATTTGGAAAGTTTAGTGGAATGAACTTTTCTAATTAGTACAAAGAAAATGTATTTTTTCTTCAAAAATATAAGTTTTAAGTAAAACATTTTGGCCAAGAAATTCAGAACTACGATTGGAATTGTTACAAATTTTAAACAAATTCTAAAATTAAAATTGCCCATCTAGCATCCTTCTAGTATAAACAAAACAAACAAAGAATAGAAGACTTAATTACAAGTGGAGTGTGGCATATAAATGTAAAAGTCATAGTATAGATAGAAGGTGGTGGTGAAGGAGACTGTTGAAGTGGAAAAATAGGTGCTAGAATAAGGACATTAATTTCTTATTCTTACATAGTGAGGAATCAAGAGACACAGACTCAGCTTCATGAAACAGTGAACAAAGATTAATGTATTCTATTTAAAATTTCAAAACAAATAGACAAAGTACAAAAAATAATTAACCAAATTAAAGAATCATAGTTTAGGTAGCAGTATCATACTGATGTTACTTTTTGATTTTGATAATTGTACTGTGCTTATAGAAGGTGTTAACAGTAGAGGAAACTGGGTAGAGAATGTGGAGCAACTCCTTGTAACAATTTCTGCAATTTTTTTTTTAATTACCTCAAGGTAAAACATTTAAAAAATTTAAGATATCTGGAACAAGAGAAACTTAGCAGAGGATCATGGGGGAGGAGAAGGGGAAAAAATAGTTGGGGAGAGGGAGGGAGGCAAACCATGAGAGACTCTTGAATACTGAAAACAAATTGAGGGCTGATAGGGGTGAGGGAAAGGGAAAGGGGGGAGATGGGCATGGAGGAGGATACTTGTGATGAGCACTGGGTATTAAATGGAAACCAACTTGACAATAAACTATGAAAGAAAAAAAAAAGTAATAGCCTGGCACAGAGGGGGAAAAATTTAAGGTATCAATAGAAGGAGAGAAGGCACAAGTATGCTATTCTCTGGTGTTATATTAGAATCTATGATAATGTTGGATTACCAACACTCCCCATCGCAATGTCAGTATTGTTCATATATTCATATTGTCCTTGAATCGGTGTATCTCAGAAGAAGGTAACTCCACTGTTACATCCAGGAAAGCCTGGATTAGTTAAAATATAAACCAATTTTTCTTCATGGTGGTTAGTTTAAGAATGAGCATGTTACTGGGGGTTAAGCATCTGAGTTCAGCTCAAGTCATGATCCCATGGTTCATGGGAGCCCTGTGTTGAGCTCTTTGTTGTCAGAAGCAGAGCCTGCTTCAGATCCTCTGACCCTGTCTCTCTCTTTCCCCTTCCCCGCCTTCTCAAAAATAAATAAACATTAAAAAAATGAATAAGCATGTTATTTAATTTCAAACAATGACTAGTGACAGAAAAGCTGGTGAGGGCTTTGTGAAAATAATTTTACTCCTGAAAGAGATGTTATGACAGGATGTCCTTTCTTCTTCCTCTGGATTTTATATGAGCTATTTGATGCCTAGAAGCTGAGTAATCAATTTGCTATATCTAAAAATAAAATAAATTCTGTAGATATCTGAATATATTAGAGAAAGCCTGAGTTCTTGATAATATAATTGGCTTCTAAAATAACTAATCCTGGGTGGCTTAGTCGGTTAAGCGTCTGACTTTCGCTCAGGTCATGATCTCGCGGTTTGTGGGTTCGAGCCCCGCGTCGAACTCAGTGCTGACTGCCAGCTCAGAGCCTGGAGCCTGTTTCAGTCTGTGACTCCCTCTCTCTCTGACCCTCCCCTGCTCACGCTGTCTCTCTCTCTCTCGCCTAGAAATAAATTTAAAAAACATTAAAAATAAAATAAAATAAAATAATTAATTTTTAGGCCTGTGAAACTATGAAATAGGGAAGTTATGTGAAATAAAATTATAATACATATATTTTAAGCCAGATCAAGTTATATATACATGATATTGAAAGCATTATAACTAAGGAAATTCATCTTTGGATACCACGCAATGGTGGTATTCAAGACAATTGCTTAGAATTTTCTTGGTAACCATTGAATAATTAAAAACAGAGTTATGTAAAAAAGGCTAGCTCTCGCACGTGGAGGTAGAATAAGATGAGAAGGCTTTATTTTTAAGTAAAAAAAATTGCCAGTTATTCAGAGGCAAAAATATGTATATATTTATGTATAATATATAAAGTGTGTGTGTGTGTGTGTGTGTGTAAAGTCAAAGACAAGAACTAGACTGGAGGAGTCTGTACCATAATTCGCCAAGATAACGAAATATAAATGGTCAGTGGATGATAATTAGCAATTCACCAGAGAATAAATGTAAATGCCCAATACAGTCATAAAATGAGATTCAGAATCATGAAGGACAATAAAATTGAAACAATTTTGAAATATTTTTGACATTATTGGCATTTGATGACTGCAAGACTAATTATATACTTTCTGACCATATTAGATCAAAATAGACACAGAAAAGTTAATTTGACTGGAAGACTGCTTGGTTATATCAACTCTGGAAGCCTTACTAATCCCTCTCAACACTTTCTGGAGCAGGTTTTGATTTTTCCTCATGCTAGATAAAGAGGAAACAAAAGCATGGACATGCTAATTACTGTTCTCATGTTCATATAGGTTGTAGGCAATGAGGCTGTGATTTGATCATTTTTCTCTTCTGAAACCTCCTGCTTTTAACTATTTTAACTTAAGCCTTTGCCTAATATTTACATAAGAATACTCGTATGAGAAGAAGACTGTAGGCTTTTCTATGTTATTCCTCACTGATAGATGAATTTGAGCAGAGATAAGCATACTTTCTGCAGACCCTATAAACTTTTTATGACTCTACTGTTCATAGACAGAAAAATCTAGTCTTCTAATCTAAACTGTGCAATTTTAAAGTTGATATTTTATTTCCACCTGCTTTCCTTTTATTTCTATCTCCCAGAAAGGAACCAGAAAAAAATGTGTGTAATATAATTGTCCCTGAAAACTGCAACATTAATCATAAAACATTTCTCCCTACAGCTTTCTTTTCTCTCTGAGAGGAAAATAATTGGTCTGATAGGTATGAACAACTAGAATATCAGTTGGATGGACATGCAAACAGTGTTTTGATATTTTAGTGCTAAAGCAAACTCCTTTTTACAAAGCTTTTAAATTAATAAAAAATCAAATACTTTCATTACTATAGAAAAATTAAAATATAGTATTTTTATTTTTCAGGTTCTCAACTTAAATAACTATTGTCCTTAATTAAACTACTTTAGTTTTATTGATCTTCTTATATTGACATATAAACGTAGTGTTTGAGATTCCTCTTCCTTCTTCTCCTCCCTCTTTTTCTTTCTTAAATTTGTGAGAAGGATGAGAAGTGTCCTGCTTCATAATTATAAATATTTGTAAAAACTTCTCTAGCCAAATATTTACCTTTAGGCTGTTCCCTCCAATGTACTGTCAGATAATAAACAATTACAAAATATTATCACCTTGCACTATTTTTTAAATGGCTGTCCTACATTTTTTTCCACGTAGGAGCTCATAGATAATATTTTAATTAAATAAATTGTATTTCCTTCCTTCTCTTAGTTTCTAAGTGTTGGATCAAGACCTAGAAACTTTGTAATTTGAAATAAGTATATTAGCTATGTTGTAAGCTTGAGGATTTGGGGATTGATCAAGGAAGGACCAAGAGAGTCAGTAATACATAGCAAGATTCATTGGTCAGTGCTTGGACAGAGCTGTATGAGAGGGAAAGTTTCTCCCAGAAAAAGACTTTCCAGAGACAGTGGCAAGAGGAACCATTTCCAAGGGAAGTGAAGAAAGTAGACCTCCCCAGAAAAGGGAAAACCAGAGAGGGGGAAGTATATCTCAATATCACTCAACAGAAAGGTGGAGAGTTTCCAGGTCAGAGTTCTGGAGGACATCTGTATTTTGACGTCTTTCCTAACCACAGGATTTGTCTTATCTATGGTTATCAGATGTTAGGTGCAGTTTTGTTTGTGTTTGTTTTAGTTCATTTATTTATTTTGAGAGAGAGAGAGAAAGCTCAAGTAGGGGAGGGGCAGAGAGAGAGAGATAAAGAGAGAGAAAGAGAGAGAGGATCCCAAGCAGGCTCCATGCTGTTAGCGCAGAGTCCGATGTGTTGCTCAAACCCATTTACTGTGAGATCATGACCTGAGCTGAATTTGGACACTTAACTGGATGAGGCACTCATTAGGTGCAGTTTTGAGGGGTATACAAAGTAGATACACTCTAAAGAGCTAAAAATATATTTATCTGGACTCTATTTAAAACAATTTGATATGGGGGTGCCTGGGTGGCCCATTCAGTTCCGCGTCCAACTTTAGCTCAGGTCATGATCTCACAGTTTGTGGGTTTGAGCCCTGAATCCAGCTTTGTGCTGACAGCTCCGAGCCTGGAGCCTGCTTCTGATTCTGTATCTCCCTCTCTCTGCCCCTCTCCCACTTGTGTTCTCTCTCTCTCTCAAAAATAAATAAGCATTTAAAAAATTTGATATGTAACCATTTGATATTGGCACTAGTAAGCTTTGGGTTAGCAGTCCTGGCAGCTGTGAAGAAATAAACAATGTGTATCCAATTAGGCCTATACCCAAGGGCCTCCTTTCGCCCATTTATACAACTTCTAAGTGTGAAACAGGAATATTATATATAATCCATTTTGCTTCCTTTTCTATTTATTGAATGAGTTAACCTGCACTGAACAATAGACATGTTCTTTTAGAAGGCACACCTTATAATTTTGTCATTGAAAAATTCATCAGCAGGTAGCATACGCTCTTTATCGTAAATTATTACAGCCTATTTTGCAGCTTTAACACAAAGTAAATTGTTCAAATATCAATAAAATATAAAACCATTCCCTGAAGCCAGATATTCTGGCAAAAGTTTGGAAAAGGTTTTGCTTACTTACTTATCTATAAATTAAGCATCAATATTTAATGGGGAAAAAGAAAAGCCCAGAATGAAATCACACTTACAAAATATGCCCAAGGTACTCAGGTGAAATATATGATATTATTTTGAAATGTTCTCTAAAATTGTCTAGATTTTTACAGAGAGGAATTTAAGTTGTGATGCAAAGGGAATGATGAAATTGGATAAAGCAATGCCCTTTTCTAAAGTAAAGTGATATGTTACTAACCACTATAAAAAATTTGATACATTCGTTAGAAGAATTTCTTGGTGCCTATAAATGAGTGTTATCCTATTACCTCATTCATGCATTAGGAAAGAAATTTAAAACTATGATAAAGGTAAAATTCCAGTAGGTAGCACCTTGTTGTAACCATAGATTTGGATTATTTAGGGCAAATACTATCTCCTGTACACATGGGAGTTCAGAACATCTCTTTCCATAACAAGCATTCTCTATAATATAATAATGATGCTAAACTGTAACTCTTGACATTCAATAAAATAAAACCTCCTTTTCTCTGTTTCACTTGCCAAAGTAGAGTGAGTGAGATAATGTTTTTTTTTTTTTCTTGCCCACTTTAAGAAACTACTCTTCCCATTGTTGGTTTAAGTGGTTTGAATGGGTCTCAGAGGTAACCTGTGTTACTGGAATCTTTTCATTCAACCTTATTTTATAATGAATTATAACTGGCATTGAGAATAAATCAAGATGCCAAAGATGACCAGGTATCACTACAAGTACCTAGTAAGCACTCAATAATTAATAATTTCTTTCATCCCTGTCTTTTCCACAGCAAACACAATTCTATGGAAAGTTTACAAGTTCTCTTTCTATGGTCTCACAGAAGTTGCTAAATTTATCTGACACTTTGTCCCTCTTGATAATGGGGATAATTACACAGTGCTTGCTACCTATGTACATACTGGGGTCTTGTTGCTAAATGATCTAGATCCATGAGTTTAAATATGTCCATGCATAAAGTACTATCATTGACAACTTAATGTTTTTATAGTTTCACAAAGAATATCTTTGTGATCACTTGGAAATATTTATAAGATTATCATTTGGAAATTTTTGTCTGAGAATTAGCATGAATGGTACAGGGAAGCCTAGGGGCTGTTAGACATTTTAAGGACAGCGCTGTAAATAGTAATTACTGGCTTATACATGCATTTGTTCCAGTGAAATGTAACCCTCCATTTTCATCCCATTCTAGCTGTGAAACATGGCTTTTCTTTAAGCAAGGGTTAGGGTTTTTCAACACCTGCCAGAAATGTATATAAGACACATGAAATTCATGAAGAAAACAGTGTGAGTTCTAAAGCTGAATGAAGTAGTATTCTATGTAGTACACATGGAAGAATAATATTTATTTATTATTTCATCTCACTGTGAGCCTAGTGATAGAAACCAGTGAACAGAGGAGGCTGATGAATGGAGAAAGTTGAGGAATTGAATTACATAAAACCTTTGGTTAATTCTTACTCTTAAGATGATTAATAATAATAATTTTAGAAAGTTTTTTAGGAGAATAGTTGTCCCAAGCCTATGATCATAGCTTTGAAAAGAGATAACCTCCTTTAGATTTAATAACCAAGATTTTAAAAGTACCATCACTTTAAAGGAGTTAAATCATTTCATATGGTTTGTGAAGTCAGTTTTGAGTTTTTATATGGGATTACATGGGGAGAAAATCATAAACATGTTTCATTTGCTTTTATGGCAGATGACCTAATATGTCAAAAGATGGCTTTCAAATATTAGGTATTATTGTTTTGGATTCTGTGTCTCCCTCTCTCTCTGGCCCTCCCCTGCTCGTGCTGTCTCTCCCTTTCTCTCTCTCTCAGAAATAAATAAAACATTAAAAAATTTTTTCAAATATTAGACATTATTAAGTCACACCCTTTCCATTATGTTAGCCCTCACTGTTTGACCTACAAATTTATGGATTAATATTTTTTATTTACTTTGGCTAGTATGTTAATTATTGTCTATGCAAAATTTTATTATTATTAGACAAAAAAAGGCATTTAGAATTTTGGGGAAATACAACTGAACTTGAAGGGATTGTTTTCCATCTATAGATTTAAATGTTAAGGCTCGTAAAAGCTTTCATTGTGTGATTTAGTAAACAACAAATTTAGAAAAAAATAAACTATCCTCCAATACTGGATATTCTAATTACATGGAAAGTAAACTAGTAGATAGATTATCATAAATTTCTTAAATTCTACATACAGTTGTTAGTGAAATCTTCTGTTGCATTCTGGGAACATGAAAAAAAAGGTTATCTAACATGATGATTTACAGTGGAGATTTTGTTTGTGTATTATCACTATTTTCTTTGCTTAGAAGATCATTCAACTTCTCCTCAAAAGCCTAACCCATACTTATCCTCCAAATGAAGTTCAAGAACATCCAGAAATGATGAAATAAGAATGCTATTGAAAATCTCTATTTTAGGAACTCATCGAACCTGCAGAAAGAGGGAAATAACAGAGAACTTTTAACACAAAAATTAGAGTCTGGTGTAAACCAAGTGCTGAAATGAAGAATATCTCCCAGATGTAGTAAAGACGGTATCACTGAAGGAATTCTGCATTGCCAACACATATGTCCCATTTCTGAAAAAGCAGTTTAGTGTTATATGAAATAGATGAAGAAAATTGTCTTGAAATTTCTAAAATTTGGAGGCAAATATTTGATGGACTGCAGTGAGCAAGGTATTTTGTGAGCAGGTCTGCATCTTCTGATAGGAGGCACTTTTGCTTCAATAAGTGATTACTTACTCTGCGATTGCAGGAAATGTGAAGTTAACAAAAAATGGAAAAGTCTGTGGGTAGCTGTCTGTTACTTGTACTGGCTTCCCAATAGAGCTCAAAATAACCCAGGCATCAATAAGTTTAATCTTAAAACAAGTGTTCTAACCTAGTAAGGTGAGGTCTAGAGAGACTTATAACATAGGGAAACAAAGACAAAAACAAAAACAAAAGCATCCCTACCCAAGGAGAGATTTTATCCTCAAAAATCAGCACATTTTAGAAATATAGAAGAACAAACATATGTGCATCCATAACAATAATTTCTGCAAACAACAGATATTGCTCCCAAATACATTTCTTCCTGTCATAGCACAAACAACTCTCAGTCAGAAAGCTCCTAAATTAAGGATAAAATCTCAACTAAATGAGAAAATTTTAATCCTTTCCAAATTGGCTAGCAAATTAATAAAGAAAACTGACCATACATGGGCATAATGGTTAATTAGAACATAAGCTGAGTCCAATAGAAACCAGTGCATATATATCATTTCAAAAATTATATACGAAGCCAATGATATTTTAAGTTTCTTCCTCCACAAAATATTAGTTTTATTTATATTTTTTCATCATTATAATCTCAGAAATGGGCTGGAGTGGAGGCAGTTCAATCATTCTTCTATGAAGTATAGATTCAGCTAATGAAGCCAAGGAAAACTGAAAGCCCGTTTGAAAAATCTCTACATTCATCATGGGACTAGATGATTTTATCTCTCTGGAGATAGTTTACAAATGGGTGAGGATAAATATGTAGGAAGATATTCCTAACTCAAAGACATCCCCCATCAAATATGGATTTCCCAGCTCCTCTGATCCTTAAGCTAACTCTTAGCATTCTGTACACCACCCCAGGTTGGGTTAGAAAAGTTAATGAAAAGAGATAGCAAGCCTGGGAAGAACCGCGCTGGCTAAGGATGAGATATTCTATAGAAAGTAATGATTTTTTAGCTATGGACTGGATGGAGGATGGCTGAGACACAGAGGTGTTTGCCCTGCTAAAAAAAAAGTCAAATGTGCTAGCAAACAAGGACCAGGATGTAAGAAACTTGGGAGTCACAATTATATCCTACCAAGAAGTAAAAAGCAGAATAGACTGAGAAAAATTCTTAGGTGACTAAGAGAAGTGACATGAAGTCCCAGGGAAAGTTGTTCTTCCCAAGTTGGAGAGACAGATGTACAAAGTATCACAGGTTGGTTGGTCAGAGTAAGACAGTGATGGGAACAGCTATTTATATTCTAAATTCTAACAGGAATTCTAATAGGTTCACAGTGAACACTGGAAAAAAATCCTCTCATTCTTCTAGCAGGGAGAGAAGAAAAGGGACAATTTTGGAAAATGCCAGGGCATCCTATTCTTCCTAACAAGGTCTGCCCTCAGAAGAAAAAAAAAAAAAAGAGGACTCAAATTACTAATTTCAAAATTGAAAGAGCTACAACTACACTTCCCAAGGAAGTTTATGAACAACCCTTATGTCTGCATATTTGATAACTTACATGGAATGGACCAGTTCCTTGAAAGACACAATCTGCCAAAGCTCACCCAAGAAGAAATAGATAATCTACATAGTCCTATATGTACTAAAGAAATTGAATAAATAATTAATAACCTTCCAAAACAGAAAGTACCACGTCCAGATGGGTTCACTGGGGATTCTACAGAACAATTAAGAAATAAATTATATCAATTATCTACTATCTCCTTCAGAGGAATGGAGCAGAGGGAAGACTTTCTAAATTATTCTATATAGCAGCATATTCTAGCCAGACAGTACAAAAAAAGAAAATATAGAAAAATAAGAAAATCCAAATTTCTCATGAATATAGATGCAAAAATCCTCAACAAAGTCACATCCAACAATGTATTAAAATAATTATAGGCCCCAACCAATTGAGATTCAACACAATCCCAAACAAAATTCAGGCAAGTTATTTTGTTAATATTGACAAAGTAATTCTAAAGTATATATGGAGGGGCAAAAGACTTAGTATAGTCAACACAATATTGAAGAAGAACAAAGTGGATGTCTGACTTCAAGACTTGCTATAAAGCTACAGTAATCAAGACAGTGATATTGGTGAGAGAATAAACAAATTGATTAACAGAACTAGAAAACCCAGAAACGAGCCGACATAAATACACTCAACTGATCTTGGACAAAAGAGTGAATGCAATACAAGAGAAAGGATATCCATATGCAAAAAGATGTACCTAGACACAGACCGTACAATGTTCACAACATTAACTCAAAATAGATGATAGAGCATGTAAATTCAAAAGTATAAAACACATAGAAGATAACTTAGGAAAATATCTACATGATTTTGGTTATAATGACTTTTTAGATTTACTGTTAAAGGCTCATTCTATGTAAGAAATAACTGATAAGGTTGGACTGGATTAAAATTAAAATGTTCTGCTCTTCAAAATATACTGTCAGTAGAATGAAAAGGCAAGCCATATGCTGGGAGAAAATATTTGCAAAAGTGGCAACAGATAAAGGGCTGTTACCTATAATATACAAAGAACTCTTATAAGAAAACAGCCCAATTTAAAAAACTGGCCAAAGACCTTAACAGACACCTAGTCACAAATAAGTGTCAAACAAAACAAAACATAAAAAATGCTCTACATCATATGTCATTAGGGAAATGCAAATTGAAACAATAATCAGATACTGCCATACAACTATTAAAATGACGATAATCCAGAACATTGACAACATTAAATACTGGTGAGATTGTGGAACAACAGAAGCTTTAACTGCTTGTGGGAATGCAACATGATACGACCACTTTGGAGTACAGACAGGTGGTTTCTTATAAAATTAAATATACTCTTACTATATGACCCAGCAATTACATTCTTTGGTATTTTGCTTTCCCAAAGCAAAAAGGAGTAAAAAACTCATTCCCACACAAAAACCTATACATAGATGTTTATAGAAGCTTTAGACATAATTGCAAAATTTTAAGAATTCCTTCATTAGGTGAATGATAAATACACTGGGGAAGATCCAGACAAAGGAATATTTTCAGCACCAAAAAGAAATGAGCTATCAGGCCATGACAAGACCTAGTGTAATATACATTTAAGTTTCCTCTAAGTGACAGATGCCAATCTGAAAAGGCTACATACTATTATATGATTCCAACTACAGGAAATTCTGGAAAACAGTAAAAAAGGTCTATGGTTACCAGGAGCTAAGAGGGGTGGAGGGATGAAGCACAGAGGATTTTTAAGGTAGGGAAACTACTCTGCATAATATTATAATGGTTGATATGTGCCACCATGTATTTGCCTAAATCTTTATGTTTTGACTTTTTAAAATTAGTACTTGATAAGTAGAGCCCTGAAAAGTTGGATGCTGAACCAGGGTTCAGCAAAAGATCACAAGGGAAAAGTGAAAAAGAGTATTTCATTACTTACACGTCCTGGAGAAGACAGGACACCTTAAAGGACTACATGAGTTCAAGGCAGGGTGCAGGCAGAGAGACTGGGGCAGAATATAGGGCACAGGCCTTTATTAGGGCCTGTGCTTAAAGAGCTTTGATATTCTTGGGCTGAGTATAGATTGGTCAGTTCAAACTAAAAAGGAGCCATCTTTTGGGAAGCTTTGTATCTTTGAGATTCTTGGGCCGAGTATAGATTGGTCAGTTCAAATTAAAAAGGAGCCACCTTTTGGGGAGCTTTGTAGGGATCTTATCTAAGGAAGGCCCCAGCAGGTAAGGGAAAGTGCTTATCACAAGGGCAGTTGTGGGAGCCATGTCAGAACTTGTGACTCTACGGCAGTTATCTAGGGCATGTGTTCACAGGGGTGTCTAGGTCAGTTCAAGGCTCCTGCAGGCCACTGGCTACATAAAATGGATGCTGAGACGACAGTGTCATGGAATAGCTTAGTTAAACTCTCAACACCTTAGAATATATAACACCAAGAGTGAACCCTGATTTAAACTATGGACTTTGAGTAATGAAGAGGTATCAGTGTGAGTTCATCAGTGTGCACTCTGGTCAGGGATATTGGTCCCATGGGAGGTCATGAATGTGAGAAGGCAGGGCATACATAGGAAATCTTTATACTTGTCTTCTCAATTTTGTTGTGAATCTAAAACTGCTGCAAAAATAAATTCTATTTGGGGCACCTGGGTGGCTCATTCGGTTAAGCATCCGACTTCAGCTCAGGTCATGATCTCACGGTTTGTGGGTTAGAGCCCCGCAGTAGGCTCTGTGCTGACAGCTAGCTCACAGCCTGGAGCCTGCTTCAGATTCTGTGTCTCCCTCTCTCTCTGATCCTCCCCTGCTCACACTGTCTTTCTCTCTCTCAGAAATAAATAAAAAACATTTTAAAAAATACTTGTTAAAAAATAAATTCTATTTTTTAGAAAAATGAAGGGTTAGATCTGGGTTTGTGCAACCAGGACTCTCCACTCCTGTTACAGACCAGATCACAGGTTTTATCAGTTAAAGAGCTGAATAACAGATTATAGCAACATAAGCAGATCCCAGTTGCACCTAGTAATCATTTCACTAAGGTAGTAAGAATTCAGAAGTCAGCATGATAGTGATAGCATCTTTTCCACATCACCGTAAAAATAATTAATAATTACCTTATCTGATACTTATTTTTAGAGAAAAAAATGATAATTTACCTATAACAGTCAGGGACTCAACAGATAAAGATTACACTCTCAAATTGGGTAATTAGAGTACAGTTTAAAAAGAACATTGTAATTTAAATATTGAATAATTATGTTGTAAACCTGAAACTGATATAAAGTTATATGTCAATTATACCTCGATATAAATAAGTACATACATAAATGCATCAATCAATCAATCAATCATTCAATCAAACTATGTGCAAAGATGTTGCCTGGATGTAAGAAAAATGGAATAGTGCAGAATTTTAGAGCTGGCAATAGCCTCAGTACTGCTCAGGCTTTAACAAGAATGAAATTGGATCTCCTACCACAATCTGGAAGATGATCTGTTATAGAGGGTCATTGTTAGAAATGTAATGAGGCAAGGTGATCCAGCAGGGAGAGGCCAGGGGAATGGATACCCTCCATCTCACTCTTCTTTCTTACTTAGCTCTTTAAGGCTCTCCATTAGCAACCCAAATAGAAACCATAAGGCTGGTGATTCCTTTTTGATAATCCATACAGGCAAACTTCCAAGATAGAGAGTAGTATGGACTGGATCAGAGGAGATGTGTAGTATACACAAAGAGAGAGTACTCAGAAAAAGAGCCTCACATTCTATGAAACTGTCTCAAACCTGAAAAAAACTCAGATGTCTTTTTCAACTGAAAGGTTTTAGTGTTTGTTGTTAACTCCTAGCTTTGTTTCATACTACCATCAGCAGAAATGTATGCTTCTAAGCTTGCCAAGTTGCTTTCAGAAAAAAAAAATTGCTTATTTTTCCGAGAGATCACTCCTCGGGCAATGGGAAAGAGAAAAATCAGGCAAAGAGAATGCCCCCTGATGAGAATTTTTAGCACCAGTTTATTTCCCAGATTTGTACAGTATCTGAAAGTCTAAACAAACAAACTATATATATAGATATACTAGATTGCTGATTGATAGGGATAAAATTTAAAATATATACATCATATCTCTGCACCTTAAGATCACAAAGAGGGCTTCAAGAACATTAAGATAAACAGTGAGAGGGCACTGAAAGAGTTCATTCATACCATTTTGTCAGGTCTGGGGATACCTGCTCTCATTCAAGAGTGAGTAAATAACAATGAAAGGCAACACAGAACCTATGACAAAGTTGAATAGGTAGAGGTTAAAATTATCTGCAAAACATGAGATAGAACAATAATGAGAAATGATTATATTCTCAGAAAAAAGATATATTATTGACAGCATCATTTTAGTCCTCTTAATGAAATGAAAGAGATGAAAGAGGAGATAAAAAATCAGAGACTGAAATGAGAAGATTGACAAAATTAGGAAATTAATGCAAAAAACAATTAGGTTGTCAAAAGAGTGGACATTTTAGAAATTAACAGAAAAAAAGCTATAGTAAAACAAAATAAAAAAGAATGTGAGGGACGTAATCAAGAAAGAGCTTTCAAAGTAAATGCATAAGTATATTGATAAATTAATTCACGTATTTCTTGAGCATCTATTTTTGGCATTGTGTTACCTAATGGGGATATGGATAGAGAGGGGTAGGGGGATGTAAGGAAAGGAGGAAAAGGCGAGGTTAGAAAGGAAAACATTCCTGACTTCATAATGCCTTCATTTTGGGGGGAAAAATCCAAGTTATAAGTGTTATCTGATAAGAAATTAAACGTCTAAGTCAGAAGTCAACAGGAGGTGGCTTTTATTAGATGGAATGGTTATTAAAGATTTCTCTGTAAAGAAGACATAAATATGAGCATTAAAAATGAACTAAAATTATCTGAACAGAAAAAAAAAAAGTAAGGGACAATATAGGGCACTATTCTGGAAGACATAGCTTGAGATGTATAGGAAGCTTAAAAAAATACTAGGTACTATAATAAGCATTCACATATTTAAATTAAAATTAACTAAACATTCTTATACCACAACTCCATAAAGTGAAAAAGTAGATATGGACACTGAAGTTGAGAGACATTAACTGATTTGCCCAAGGTGATGCAGTTATTAAATGGATGATTTAAAAGCAGGTCATTTTGACCCCAAAGCCCATAGAGAACAAATTCTGAAGAGCAGTATTTTTGGCTAATTGTTATGTCTGAACAAAATACTACAATTAGTGGAACATAAGAATATGCCTCGAAATGGAGGAAAATGTCAAAACTGAGGAAAAGCTTTAATTTGAAATAACAAAGAAGTTAACATGTACTGGATAAATTATTAAAAAGCATAAAACATTGAGCCATATTCCACACAAATTATCATTGTCAATTATGAAGAAAACAGGATTTAAATAATGTTTAAAATTTCAGAGAGAAACAATTATACTAAAACATAATTGTCCTTCTGTCCTGGGTGAACTGGGGGGACCTAGACCCTGAGGCCTTGATCCAATCTAGACTAAAGATATCCTGGAAGGCTCTTGGTCTCCTCGTGAGAAAGAATTCAAGGACAGACACAAGTTGGAAAGTTTATTGAAGAGAAAGTACACTCTTGAGATGTGAGAATGTGTGTGAGCTCAAGAAAGAGTGAGAGCTGTGCCCACCCCCACCTCCATCTTAATTTCTTTTTTTAATTTTGATTTTACTTTTAATTTAATTTAATTTTAAAGTTAATTTATTTTGAGAGAGAGAGAGAGCGAGACAGAGAGAGAGATAGAGAAGAGTGCGGGAGGGGCAGAGAGAGAGGAGGGAGAGAGAATCCTAAGCAGGCTGTGCACTGTCAGCATACAGCCTGACATGGAGCTCGATCCCATGAACCCATGAACCCATGAAATCGGGACCTGAGCTGAGATCCAGAGTCGGACAGTTAAATGACTGAGCCACTCAGACACCATTAAGAGTTTCTATCTTTTAAAGACCATTGTTAACAAGGGGGAGGAATATTTACTATCTGAGGCAGGGATTTTTAGAGAAGAAGCGTTTTCTGTTTTTTTCTTCCTTCCTTGGCCAGGGATTTCCAGTCTACTTTGTCAGCCATCTTGGGCCTCTCTGGTTTGATCCAGCTTCTTGTGGTTTTGTTTTGGACTGCTGGTAGGGAAGGCCTCTGACTTTCCTGATAGCTGGCCATTACCTTCTTTTTCTTGGCCTCCAAGCATCCTGTTAGAACCTAACTAACTGCCTCTAACACTTCTAGTTACCACTCTCCTCTAGGATACTTGTGGTTTCCTCTACATTCAGCCACTAGATGGAAAAGTCCTTAAAGATTGCAATGCCAGCTGTTTAGAGCTTGGTCTAGAAGAAACATATGCTTGTATTCTCTCTGTGACTGGCTATTTCCTAGTCATAATGTGTCCTAACTTCTAGTAAATCTTGGAAAGTCATCTTCACATTACTTAGTATGGAAAACAGGTTTAAGACCAGTCTTTGTTACAGGAAGGCAGAGAAATGGGGCACTACTCTCTGTGCTTTGGTGGAATGTGGAATTTATTAGTTTTATTTTAGTTTGTTGTAGATAAGTGGATGAGGATTGGGGGCCAAAACTCTGATTCGTATAGCACAATACTCAAGAACACTAGTTCTTAGGGGATTAAATATTTACATATAAAAATAAAAGTATTATAAAAAAATTAGGTAACAGTTCCTGTAAGCTCTCAATATTGAAGGCATTTGTAATCAAAACATCAAATGTGGAAAATATAACGAAAATAAGTAATACATTTGTGAGAATAAAATTTAAAAACACATTAACACAATAAACTCCATAACTGTTATGGAAAGAAGAGTGGTATTTATCCGGGAAAATTTATTTGTTAAAAAATTATTAGAATAAAGCTTATAGGGTGCCTAGGTGGCTCAGTCGGTTGAGCATCCAACTTTGGCTCAGGTTGTGATCTCAGGGTTTGGGAGTTCAAGCTCCACATCAGCCTTTGCGCTGAGAGGGTGTAGCCTCCTTGGGATTCTCTGTCTCCCTCTCTGTCTTCCTCTCTCCTGGTTGTGCTACCTCTTGCTCAAAAATTAATAAACACTTAAAAATTATCCTAAAATCATAGAATAAAGTATACTATGTTTTACTCTGAAATATAATTAAATAAATAAATTTCTGAAAAATGTGTGGTTTTACAAAGAAATATTTTTAAATGCTTGTAAATAAATGATAAATACTCAGCACTACTAGAAATCAAAAATGTACATTGACAAGAAAAATTCTTTGATATTAGCATACTTGTAAATATTACAATGAATTATTTTATAAGATACTGTTAGGGATGTGAGGAAATAAATACTCTTCAGCAAAATAAGAAAGAGTGTAAGTGGTTTCACTGTTTAAGGGTTGTTAGGCAATTGATATCAAACATCTTAAAAAGATACACGTTTACAAAGCACTTAAATATTTAGCTAGATTGGCCCAATAAAATTATTAAATGCATTATTTGATAGATACATAATTATCCTTACTTACATTTTAAAATGTATGTTTCATTATTCAGTAACAGTTAAGGCAAACAGATCAGGAGATGGTTGCCATTTGAAAGGATGGTTTCTTACTCACAGTCCCCAAGACACGTATCACAATGTATATTCCCCACATGGAAAAGCAAGCCTGGGTCATGTCAGGAAGCAGAAAGAGTGAGGGGAAAACATGGGCAAGACTTTATTGTAGTTTCCATAAGAAAGTAAGAAAGGGTAAATAGCTTTAGGATTGGCTGGTTTGAATAATTTTGGTGGGCTCTGGGACATAAGGGCTGTTCCTAGTTTTCCTGTACCCTGCCCTGGGTAGGTGAGTAGTGGTCCACAGTGAAAGATTTAGATAAAAGAGATAGTTGTGGGGTATGGGCTCTCGATTAGTTGATTTGCATATGAAAGGCATACTTGCATGTGGACCCTTTACTATGACAGGGTCCCAGAGATTTCTGGGACCAGACCTGAAAACATTATACAACGGAAAATAAAAAGGCATGATTAATCTAATTTATAAGATTATTAAAAGGCATATATTTCTTCTAATTAGAAATATAAAAAAGAGACTAAAACATGATAATATTTTGAAATATTAATCAAAAGAATTACTGAAAAATATTATGTTTCAAATGCCTTTTTCCATATTCGATCAGCTAAACATTCAGTATTCTTTGCCTCAGAGAAAAGATAAACACAGTGAGCATCTGGGGAGGGGAAGGAAAGGGAAGGGAACTTCGAACTTTTGATGTTTGGAAAGTCTTGAATTTACTGGAATCAAAGTACCAACAGCAAATATCACTAAACAGATGATCAAACTTTATTGTTCAGGGGAGAGAGCAAGAATCATAGGCAAGTGAGAAAAACAGATTCTTTGGGATTTAGAGAAAATGTTCCGAGTCCTGCTTGTACCCTATCTTTGAGCTAGAGGTAGAAGATTTACTTAAAATTCCAAATATCCAGGCAAGTTGGGGGATCCAAGGGCAGAAGAGACCTGAATCTTCCGAGACAGAGTTTACCAGAGTTGTCATGACCCACATAGAAGTAATGACTGTGTAATGTGTCTGCAACAGAACTTGTGTTTCATCGTCTAGATCTTTCATCGTCTAGAATCGCAAGAACACTGAACATAGGAAAATTACACCCTATCTGAGGATGGACCTGAGTTTCCTTGTTTTGTTTTGTTTTTTAGTGCTACTAAAAAATGATGAACACCTGTGATTTTTGTGGAAAATACCCCTAGTAATAATGATTTTAAAATTCCCATCAGAATAAGAACCTACAGGGCAAATCATAGTAATCTGTATATAATGCCTAGTCATTCATGCTAAGGACCTTTTTGGAGTGTACTTAAGATGGTGTGCCTCTTCTCAAGAGTAGTATTTCTAATGCATAAGTATGTTAGATTGCAAAGGATAATAATTTAATAAAACATATACTAAACTACTTTAAAATATCATATTTGTGATATAAAAATATTTGTTGTTTATTTATTAATGTATCAAGTAAAAAGATGTTAGAGGATGGATCTAAGAACTATTGTAATTTCAGAATGCTGATCCACAGTAAGATTTCAAAAAATCTGCAGTGACTAGGTGATATGAAAGTATGTGTGAATTTTATTTCAAATTCTAAAGTCACAGCTACTGCTTTTATTACTGTTGATTTTTACCTACATTCATAGTTGAGAGAAACGCTAAATTCTACTAGAATTAAATGTAAATATAAGCCTATTATTTTCTAATCTACAGCCATAAACTTCCTGAAGTTTTGCCTCATGACAAGGGCCATACCACCCATGTTTAGTCTTTGGGATACAAAGACCAGATTTCCTTTGTTGGTATTTTTAAAGTTACAAAATTCATTACTTAAAAACAACTATTAAAAGCACAGCAATAACATATTTCTAGTCAGAGTCTACTCTGACTTTCTCCTTTCTCTCCATGCCTGGCTGGCTGGCTTGCTTGCTTGCTTGCTTGCTTCCTTCCTTCCTTCCTTCCTTTCTTTTTCTCTATTTATTTTTAACTTTCTTCAAATCTTTTAGTACAAAAAACATGAATAAAGCATCATGGTATGTCACTTTTGTGAGAAACTTCATGCTCCTTTCACAGAAAGAGACCTATGGGAATTATAATTTATTTTCTTTTATGGAGTTTTTAAAATGTCAACTTTCACTCCTAAGTATGCATATATGAAAAATATTAAAAACAAATTCAAATTCTAAAGTCAAAAGAAAAATTATTAAAAATATAGCCATGAACTTGCAGTTTTAGCTCTTAACATGTAAAGTACTTAGAAATCATTACTGTTATTCTTTAAAAATTTTTTATGTTTATTTTTATTTTTGAGAGAGACAGAAACAGTGAGCACATGAGCAGGGCAAGGACAGAGAGAGGTAGACAGAGGATTCAAAGTGGGCTCCATGCTGATAGCAGAGAGCCCAATGTGGGGCTCGAACTCATGGAACTATGAGACCATGACTTGAGCCAAAGTCAGATGCTTAACCAACTGAGCCACCCAGACTCCTCCCTTATTGCTATTCTTATAATAAGTTTTGAGCAAACCTAAATTTGAACTAACTGAAGATCAAGGGCTCTTCCTAGACCTAACAAAAATTTGAGATCACAGGGAAAAATGCCACCCTAAAACTTGGAGAGACAGGTAAATCATGACTGTCACAACTAAGACTTACCTCCTGTACAGAAGTTGTTAGAGCCATGAACTCTAACATGAATTTTCTGTGAAAATTTTGATGAATTGCTGGAGGCTGAGCATGGACTAGCTTGAGAATGTGGAGCTCCTGAAGACCACTATCTCTCTGAGTCCCACACTTTTAATGTGGTTTATCTCTAGGAATTCCAGTAGATTCTCAAAATGAAAAGCTTAAAAAAAAAAAAACAAACAAAACATTTTCCCTCTATCAGAGAGTGAGAAGAGTAATTATTGTGAAATGCATCCAGAGCATACTTCACTGCACAGACTTATTCTCCAGCATACAAAGCTTTAACAGTGCCTTATTCTACAGGGGAAAGAGATTTCTACTACTTCAGTTTCCTTTTACCTTCCTGTCACATCTAAGTGGGAAACAAGAAAACAAACAAAACCCCCAAAATACAAAGATATAAACACATGTGACGGTCACAGCCCAAAGATACAGGCTTATACACACACACACACACACACACACACACACACACACTTGAGATCTGAATATAAAGCAATAGAGAGGTGCCTGGGTGGCTCAGTCTGTTAAGCATCCAACTTTGGCTCAGGTCATGATCTTGCGGTTCACGGGTTTGAGACCCACGTTGGGCTCTGTACTGACAGCTCAGAGCCTGGAGTCTGCTTCAGATTCTGTGTCTCCCTCTCTCTCTGACTCTCATGCTTGCTCTCTTTCTGTCTCTCTCAAAAATAAATAAACATTTAAAATATTTTAAAAATAAATAAATATGAAACAAAAAAAATGTCCCCTCATACCTTAATGCTGCATTAACAGGACTTCTTTATAATGACAAATAATTATATGTGAAGGAGCTGAAGGATGCAGATTCCCTCTGAGATGAGTACTTAGGAGAGCCTAAAATCAACAGGGGGCATATAAACCAGGACGCTAGAGGAATTTGAAACCTCTTACACTTACAGTTACAGCAAACATTAAACATAGTCCAATTGATAGCCAGATTAGCGTAAGATTTCATGAGAAAGGCTTATTTTTTTCAGCTCATTTTACCTGGTGCATCCTGTCTGGCTTTCAACAGAAAATTAAAAACATGGAAAAAATCAAGAAAAACAAGTCTGAATAGACATAGCACATCTCAGAACCACATGAAGATATGACACAAATGTTGGAATCATCAGACAAGGAAGTTAAAATAACTATGTTTATTATGTAAAGGGCTCTAATGGAAAAAGACAACATGGAAGAATAAATTTATAATGTATGTAGACAGAAATACTAAAAAAGAAAACAAAATAAGGTGATGTTAGATGATAACTTTCATTAAAATGGACTGAGTCCTTAAAAAGTACAAACTAGCAAAACTCATATAAGGAGATAAAGATAATCTGAATAACCTTATACATATTAATAAATTAACTAAAAAATGAATAGCATTGCAAAAAAAAAAAAGAGCAAATACTGCATAGAAATGATTTCACTGTGAATTTTACCAAACTTTTAAGAAAACTATGTTACCAATTATCTGCAATCTCTACCTGAAAATATAAGCAGAAGGAATACTTCCAGTTCTATTTCATCAGGCTATCATTATCCTAATGTGAAAACCATACCACCAAATGACAATGGACACATAGAGTTAGAAATTAAAAGCAAAATACCATATACATTAGCAGCCAAAAAATAAAACAATGAATATATAAATCTACCAGAATATATACAATACCTGTATGAAGAAAACTATAAAACTGTTGAATAAAATTAAAGAACTAAATAAACAAAGGAATTTTCCATCATAGATAGTAAAACTCAATATTGCTAAAATGTTAGTACTTCCCATTCAATCTTTAGATTCAGTTTAGTCCTGGTCAAAATCCCAGCAAGTTATTTTATAGATATAAACAAAAGTTTGTATGGAGAAGCAAAAGCCCCAGAAAAGTCAATACAATATAGAAGAGGAAGAACAAAGCTGGAGGACTGACACTACCCAGCTTCCAGACACTGTCCAATAGAATATGGGAGAGAAGTCCCTTTCACATGGGATGAAGAAAATCTGCTTGGTTCATCACTTCTGTAGTATTGAAAGGAGAACAGAAATAGAAGTCGGACAAACAGGTCAGATGGGACTGTGGACCTAAACGTTGGGCTTTGAGAAGGTTGTTGCTATGTAAATATCCATGTTTATATGAAGGAAAGACAAATGAACTAGTGTTGCTCATCACTGACAGATTTGGCACCCATTAGCACCATTTAATATGGAATGGAAGCTATTCTGGACTATTTGTGGAAGATGTAAACTAAAGGAGTTTTTCTAATTTCCCCTTACCTTCAAGTAGTAGTGACAAGTAATCAAGAAATCTCTAACTGCTACTATGAAGCACCAAGCATTTACCCGTATGAGTCTGCAAAAGAACTCAACTTGAACATAGACTTTATTAAAATTAAAAATATCTGCTTTGTCAATGACTCTCAGAATAAAAAAACAAGCCACAAAGTGGGAGAAAATACTTGAGAATCATGTATCTGATACAAGACTTGTATCCAAAATGAAGAACATTTTAAAATATAAAAGTAAACAATTAAAATGGAGAAAATATCTGACTGGACATTTCACCAAAGAAGATGTACAAACGACAAATATGAATATGAAAAGATGCTCTACGTAATTTTTCATTAGGGAATTACAAAGTGAAACAGCAGTGACATCCCACTATACATCTTTTTGAAAGGCTAAAAATCCAAAACATTGACAATCCAATTACTGATGAGATTGTGTGGGACAAAAGGAACCTTCATCCTTTGTTGATGGGAATGCACAATGAGATAGCTGGGAAGATGGTATGACATTTTTTTGTAAAGTAAACATAGTCCTAACATACAGTACATGAGTATTTATGTAATGGGTAATACAGTTATGGGTATTTAACCAACTAATTTGAACACTTATGTTTCTATAAAAAAGACTTGCAACATGGATGTTTATAGCAGTTTTATTCATAATTGTCCAAAGCTGGAAGCAAGCCAGATATCGTTCAATAAATGAATGGATCAGCACATTCTGGTACATCCATACATTGGAATATAGCTCTGTGAAAAAAAAAAAAGAAATGAGTTGTAAAACTGTGAAAATACATGAATGAATGATTTTAAATGCATACTGCTAAGTGAAAAAAGTTAGTCTATGAATTGGATGATTTCAGCTATTTGACATTCTGTAAAAGGTGAAACTTTATTCTTTTTTGAAAGTGGTGGTTAATATATATATATACAGAGAAAGAGAGTCGGTGAGGGTTCCTGGATGATGGGGAAAAGTGTTGGACAGGTGAAGCAAAGGAAACATTTTAGGGCAGTGAATTCGTTTTTATAATACCCTAATAGAGGATATATGATGCAAGGCCTTTCTCAAAACCTATATAAATATACAGCACAAAAATAGAACCTTTACGTCTATAAATTTTTTAAAAAAATTATTTAGGAGATCATCAAATTCCTGGATGGACTGTAGAATGTGACAAACCAATCTAACAGTATTACAAACTATGAAACAACCTTACTGAAAGTCATGGGGGAAAATGGTGCTGAGAATAACTTTGGAAATGAGCAGAATTTATAAGACTAAATCAGAAGCAATTGTACATAAGTACTGTACTCAATGTGATAAAGTTATTTCTCAAAGGGGAAATAGGTTAGCAATTCTGATACTATCAAATATGTATACTCGAACTGAATAATCAAGTAAATGGGTGGTGTTTGGTGGGGTAAGATTTCTTCAGAAAGGGAGGAAATTAGAATGATCCATTTGTAATGCGTTAGAGTTAGAGATATCAGTATTCACTCATATATAGCTTACTATAGATACAGATGGTTACACATAGATATTTTGGAAACACATGAACACACACTAGTTAATATATACATACATGATTCCTTGCTTTGTCATTTGAGAGGGACTAGAAACAAAGATACTCCCCAGTAACAATAAGCACACCTAGTACCCAAATCTTGGTTTATAATTTGATTTTCATTTCGAGACCTCTTAGGGCTCCTTGGAGAAATGGATGATTCTAGGACTGAGATAAAAATACTCAAAGTGAGGGTGGAGTATCCTTCAGTGCCTGCAAGAAAGGAAGTTCTAAACAAAACAGAACAAAACAAAACAAAACACTCTGATGTCAATATATCAATGAGATACAGTAAGTAGACAGTATTCAAGTGTAAGAGTACCCAGTGGCCAAATCTGAAACAATTTGAACAACAAAATAGAGATAGTAATATTGGATTAAAAGACAAAGTGCAAAACAAATACCTATGGGTCCATACTGGTATAAATAAATGATTCAATAGATAAGAATTTGGGTGAAAATAGACAAATCTATGCAAAACAATTCCAAATAACTTAAGGAGGTAGAGTATAACTCCTCACTTCATAAATATAGTCTGTGCACAGTAGTTTCCTTCCAATGGAGAAAGTATGGAGTGAGGAAAAAGAAAAAGAAAGAGTAACTTTACAATAGGGAAATCTGATAAACACTCCTGCAGACATGTGAGTAATGTCAACCTCAACTGATGTTATGTTGATAGCATAAACCCCTAATATAATGTGATGAAAATAGCTTTCCTTTTGTTCTTTCCACAAAACATATAATCCAATCCTAGTCATGATAAAAACTATCTAACAAATTCTAGTTAAAGGATAGCTGTGAAATTCCTAAACATTACTCCTCAAAACTGTCAAGGTCATCAAAAATAAGAAAAATCTGAGAAATTGTTACAGCCAACAGTAGCCTAGGACAACATGACAATTAAATGCAATGTCATAATCTGAATAGATCCTAAAACAGAAAAGGAAATTAGATAAAACTAAAGATACTTTAGAAAAGTATGGATTTCACTTATTCATAATGTGCCAGCATCAGGTTATTAATTGTAACAAATGTACCACACAAAGAAAGGTTAAGTTGTTAATAATAAGGAGATTGAACATATTACTATCTTTATATTTTTTCTGTAAATGCAAAACTATTCTAACATAAAATACTGATTGAACAATATATAATTGTGTAGAGTTTGTATTATTTCATTAAAAAATAAAATCATTTATTATAGTTGTTATTGGATGAATAAAAAGCCTAACTATATAGAAATACTTCCTTTGTAAATCACTTTCAAGCCCATTTGACTTTAATTTCACATCCTAGTGCAAAAAGGCTCTGGGGACAGAGAATATTTTGTTGATTATCTCTTTATTTGCTATCAGTCTTCCAGCTATGGCTCCATGGCAGCAGCCATGGCATGCAGTCATTTCTTTAAACCTTCAGTTTATCATCAGCAGGGCTAATAGAGCAAGACAAAAAACATAGGACTTTGTTCTTCTACGAAACAGAGACATCACAACAAAACCTGAAACCAAAGAATATAATTTACTAGAGTTGTTGCTTTCTATTTCTTGTAGATATTTTTTTTCTGAAATGTTCATTAAACTTCAAGATCTGCCTGATTATACTGATTGTATCACATCAACTAGCAACGGAATAAAAGACAATTAGATTCCTGACACTGACTTGAACTATCTTTATCATGAAGAAAAAAATGTATTTGGGTAAGAACACAAAGTCTTCCAATTAAAGTCTTATAAAAGTAGTATAATGAAGAATGTGTAACAGCAAGGATAGAGCAAGAAAAAATGGCCTTCTTTCTTCTTTCTTTTTCATGAATTATTAGTCTAAAATCAAGTGCAAATGTGAAGGTGGAAGTCAAGGACAAGAGAGACACGCTGAAATGGTAAAGGTGGCTAGGGTTGGTAGAGACAGATTTTGTACGAACAGTATAGTAAAAATGTTTTTTATTTATTCTGCGATAATCAGTCATAAAGTTATTTGAACATAGGGATGATATGCATACTTGAATCCAAATGAATCCAAAATTGCTGAATGCTTTTATTAGTGGTAAAATAACTATGGATATCAGGGGTGCCTGGGTGGCTTAGTTGGTTAAGCGTCCGACTTTAGCTTAGGTCATGATCTCGCGGTTCGTGGGTTCGAGCCCCACGTCGGGCTCTGTGCTGACTGCCAGCTCACAGCCTGGAGCCTGTTTCAGTCTGTGACTCCCTCTCTCTCTGACCCTTCCCTGCTCACGCTGTCTCTCTCTCTTAGAAATAAATAAAACATTAAAAAAAATAAATAACTATGGATATCAGAATAACTCACTTTGCTTCCTTTGTGGAATGGAGTAAATTATTGAATATTTTGATACTCTAGTTACATTAGAGATTAAAAATATGGATTATATTCTTCCTCATCATTTTTAACTTATTAGTGCCTGAAGGGCTTTTTATTGATATATTACTATTAATTGCATTATTATTTTTTCTAATGCAATACATATTAGAATAAACTTTTTGATAAGGAAATAAATAATAATTTAAAAATTGTTAATTATTCAAACACTTGAGTTATTTTTCCCTTAAAGCTTTTTTTTTTTTTTTACTAAATCTCTACATGTTACATGGACTCAAATAATTGATGTTAGTTAAGAGTATCCCTTAAGAATGTAGTTGATCTGTCTTCATTAATAGTCTTAGATAATAAACTGCTTGAAAAGCACTCAAAAATTAGAGAAAGTACTGTTTCTCTTCATCTGGAAGATTTTTTTATCAGACTTTCTGAGTAGTTATTAAAATATGCAGAACACTGAATGGGTGAATTATTGCCAAGCCTTTTCAAGATTTATTACATGAAATTTGGTTTTTCATATTCTGTTAGAATGCATATGTCACTATAGGTTGCACTTTCTTTATAGGGGAAACAGTCCACTTATTGATGAATTAGCCTTATAGATATCAGAAATGTGGTGACTCAGTGTGTAGGTTGATGGAAAATCATGAAGATATCTGATTAACAGAAGTGCAATGTTAGATTGACCTTAAAGCCACATAATTTAATAACTTCAGATTACTAATGGCCTAATAAAAACCATTTACAAGCTATGACTCATCCCAGCTGCAGATCACAGAATTAGCATACCTCTGCTTTTGACTTTAGTCTGTGTTACATAAGTATAGTATCTCTGACATTCCTAGCTGGGTCTCTACTTATGCTTCTTTTTAAATACTTCCTCCTTCAGTTCCCATTCATATTATCAAAGAAGCATAGTACTGCTGATGAGACAGTACCATCCTTAGACTCTGGCAAAAGAGGCCCTTGTCTTGGTCCCTGAATTATTGAGGGTCCTGCTTTGGCTTTTCCCTGAATGTCCTGATGATGTGAGGGGAATAAACACAATGAGAGTCTGTTTCCCCTATTCTAGAACATACTTTGGAAGCCTGGGACAAAGCTAGACATTTGATTAATTAAATGCATAGTTTTGTTTTTCATATTTTCTTACTCACTAAACATCAAAAAATAATAGCTTAAAGCCATGTTAGAGCTGTGCTTTTTAGGCTATCAACCAGTTCTCAAAAAGACGTCCTACATATGTTAAAAAATAAAATTACATACTAAGATATTCCTGCAGTTATTCAGATTGTGAATCATAAATTTACTATACTACTTTTCAACTTCTTAAATAAGCAAAAAATACTATGGTAGCTTTTTGCTGCCCATTTATTTATTTCCCAAAAACTGGACTAGTCTTATTTATAACCCTGCAAGTAAACAAACAACTAGAAACTTGTCCATGTATGGTATCTTGCAGATGTCTACAGGTAAATGCTTGGTGCTTTATATATCTGTCATCTTCTCCAAGTAGCTACTAAATAACTACAGTGACTCTTGTGA
Source organism: Crocuta crocuta (assembly GCF_008692635.1). Classification (NCBI taxonomy): domain Eukaryota; kingdom Metazoa; phylum Chordata; class Mammalia; order Carnivora; family Hyaenidae; genus Crocuta; species Crocuta crocuta. The sequence goes on from NW_027531334.1 coordinate 10,758,391, forward strand.
TTGCATAGAAGTCAGTGAGAGAGGAGATTCAATCAGCTAGAAAAGCCTTAATCCCTTGCTCTTCTGTGATGCAAAATGGCTGATCTGTTTTGGTGTTTTAATTCATTCTGCCAAGTTATGACTAGTCCTATCTAATCTTTTAGGATGATGGATGCCCACTGCTGATGTCTGGGCCAATAGAGATTTGCCTCTGGATTCAAAGACTGATCATATTAAGTCCCCTTTTACTTACCCCTCCACGTTCCCTTCCTGTGGCAGTTAGAGATTTCTTGATTACTTGTTGCTACTACTTGAAAGTGAGTAAGGGGAAACTAGAAGATCTCCTTCAGTTTACTTCAAAATAGTGCAGAATAGTTCCTGTTCCATATTAAATGGTGTTAAGAGGTGGTAAATCTGTCAGTGATGAGCAACACTAGCTCAGTTGTCTCCCACATACAAACTTGGGTATTTGTATAGCAGCATCCTTCTCAAACCCCAGTGTTAGGTCCACAGTCCCATCTGAGATCCTTGCCCTACTTTTATTTCTATTCTCCTTTCAGTACTTCAGAAGTGATGAATGAAGAAATTTTACCTCTTTTTATGTGAAAGGGACTTCTCTCCCATATTCTATTCCTTAACAAAGTGGCCTTCACCCTCTTTCTTTCTGTAGAGCCATAATTGAAAAAGAAAAAGTTTTCTGTTTAGGAAAGAAGCATCATGGGATACCTGGGAGGCTCAGTCCATTGAGCATCCAACTCTTGATTTTGGCTGAGGTCATGATCCCAAGATCCTGGGATCAAGCCCTGCATCATGCTCTCACAATTTACCTTGTTACCTTGGCTGTAAAAACAACCTGAGGGGCACCTGGATCAGTCAGTTAACCTTCTGACTCTTGATTTCGGCTCAGTTTTGAGTCTTCCAACTCTTGAAACCAGCTCACAGTTTGTGAGATTGAACCCTGAGTTAGGCTTTGCACTGACAGTGTGGAGCCAGCTTGGGTTCTCTCTCCCTCTCTTTCTCTGCCCCTCTCCTGTTCTCTCTTTCTCTCTCTGTCTGTCTGTCACTATGAAAATAAATAAATATTTTAAAAAAGAAAAAAAAGAAGAAAAAACAACCTGATTCTGTCACTCTTTGAGGCTATATGTTTTTTCATCATTATTTAAATGTTAATGCCAACATCTGAATCATTTCTGGGTCTGCTTCTGTTGAATTTTTTTCTCTTAATTAAGTATTGACTTTCCTGTTTTTCCATACTTGTCAATTTTTCCCTCTTATTTTCTGGACAATGGGTATAAGGTAATAGCAAAGGGATTATGGAAATATGACTTTTTATTTGCATCCATGACCTTAGAAGTTCTCTCCTTTTTCTATCAGCTAGAATAAGGAGCTAAACATTCATATGCTACCAATTTAGGTGCTGTTTTAATTTGATTTTCTTTTTTACTTTTTGTTAGTAAAATCCCTTTCCACTCACACCACAGTTGTTGAAGGGCTGATCTCTTTAATCTTGTAAACATTTTATAGAGCATGTTTATTGGAATGCTATTTTAGAGAACTTTATGTCAGGATTTATGAACCTAGTTTCTTTGAAAATCATCAAGATTTCATAAATTCTCTCTGATTTGCAGCTAGTCTTTCACTGCTAATTTTTCAGCAAAGTTCAGACAAAAGGAAACATTTTATGTTGAGTGATTCAATTTTATATTTGAAGCTTTTTTGGATTCTAATTTATCTGGCTCATTTCAAATTGTCCTTATAATTCTGCCTGAGTGCTTTGTTCCTCAGCAGCTGTGGCACTCAGCTCACCTATGGAAGACATGGTCCTTTCTGGAATATCTGTGTTTTCAGGCTTCCTTTCATTTACTACTACACAATAGCCTATTATACAATTTTTAAATATTTTGTCCTTTTTTTTTGCTATTGTGAAAACACAGGCAATTCTACATCCTAATGAGTGAGTACTAGTAGCACACAAGCTTATTCTAAATCAAGAAAAATATAATAATTATTTTAGGCATGGCTATTTAATTCTAAACCTGAATTTCATGGAGTCACTAGGAGTGTGTGTGTGTGTGTGTGTGTGTGTGTGTGTGTGTGTNCTAAGTTGGTGTAGGTAATTGTTTTATAATTGAATTCTAAATTAGTAATGGAGGATTTGGCTTAAATCCCCCATTTGATTAACTGCATGAAAAAATTTAGACTCATACCCAAATACATGAAATATTATTGGGCAAATTAAATGCAGTTGCCTCAGAAAAATAATGACATCAGTCTTTCTCACTAAATAAATATTTAAAAGAAATAAATATATAGTAAAGTAGGAAGTTATTGTGAGATACAAGTGAATATTTTCAAATAGTTAGTGACAACACTCACACATAACTTCTTATAAAAAACAATGGAAGAATATGATTGAATATAATACTTAAAAGTTTGAGTTATTTTCTGGGGGGGGGGGGGCTTCCAGTCTAAAATTTTAATAACATTATTCTCAAAAATAAAGATGAAATAAAAAATTTTATTAAAAAACTGAGAAAATGTATCACCAGCATTTCTGGTGATAAAGCAAGAATTAGAGGGTATTCAAGTGTTACCTTGAAACCAAATATAAATGAAACCAGGTAAAAGATGAGACAATCAGGATAAAATAAAGGATCTATAAATGGGAACTATTTTTGAAGAGTCAAAATGAATATTAACTGCTTAAAATAAGATAGTGCCACCTAATAGAGTTTAAGAACTTTAAGGTACATGAAAGCAAGATAATATAAAATCAGAAAAAGATAAACGGAACCAATGTGACCCAAAGAATTGGACATTTCCATATAGAAATTATGTATTTATTTTTACTAGATTTTAATAAGATAGCAATATGTGATGATCTGGAAACTACTAATAAAATAAAAAAAGAATGAATATATGGGTAATATAAAGAAAATGGAATGGTATTATAAAAATCAATATATAGAGGTAAAATGAATGATGGCAGAAAACATTATAGGCAGAAAATAGAAAATATATAGTAAAATGATTTCTTTAAACCTCCAAATATCAGAAAGCCCATCAAATATAAGTGAAATTTATATTAATTAAAAGATAATTGTCAGACATAAAAGAAAATAAGTTTTATACTGCAAATAAGAGAAACATAAAGATCATTTAAAAGAAAAAGCATAGACAATCAAACATATGCAAATACCAGTCAAAAGAAACTGATGAAACTATTAATCAGACACAATTAACTTTAAGGGAAAAAAATAAAGGGAAATTTCATGATGATACAATGCTTAATTAATGAGGAAAATATAGGCAAATTTAATTTGTAGTCACATAATATAATGTCAAAACAAAGTAAAATTTGACAAAACAAAAAGCATAATATAAAAATCTATAATTATAGTGTGAGAATGTAACATACCTTTCTCAATACTTGATAGGACAATCAGACAGAAAATGAATAAGAATAAGAAAATTAGAACTCCTTGATGAACATTCTTAATATTTTTTATCTATCGAAGACTGCTTCCAACAATTGTAGGAAGTATATCTTTTTTAAGTATACATGAAACATTAATAAAATTTCACCATATGCTATGCCGCTAAGCAAATGTTGACATATTAAAAGATTTAAATCATTCAACATAATTCTGATTACAGAATAATAGAAGTAAGCTAGAAAGTCATAACAAAAAATAACTTGAAAACAACCATATGTTTAGAAATGTAAAGTTTTTTTCTAAATAATTCACAACTCAGTAAAATAAATCATTAACAGTGATTAGAAGATATTTTGTACTAAATGACAATGAATATATGATATATCCAAACTACAGGGGAGAGAGAAACAAAGTTATTTCTTTGAATTGACATGCAGAATGTGATAACTCCAAGAATGGCAAGGAGTACTAGGAGAAATTTTTTTTTTTAAAGAACTGAACATATAAGGGGATAGACCACACCCATGAATCAAAAAACAGTATTGGAAATATGTCAATTCCTTTTAAATGGATCTATAGAATTAAGATACTTCCCAACAAGTTTATATGTGACTTTAATTAAAATTGGCCAACACTTCTAAATTACTAAAATTCAAAGGCCCAAAATAGCAAGAGGCTTGAGGGGAAAAAGGCTTTTGCTAACTGATGGCTGATGCTAGGACTTCCAGCGCAATGTCAAACAACAGTGGTGAGAGCGGACATCCCTGTCGTGTTCCTGATCTCAGGGGGAAAGCTCTCAGGTTTNGTACGGTCTTTCTATGCACCAAGCGGAGGTTTCTCCCTCCGTCCCCCTGAGCGGAGGTTTTTCTGTTTCGGACTCTCTCCTTTTCCCCCTCTCACTTCCCGTAGAGGGTAGAGGAGGATCGCCTCCCACCCTGGAGTCTCCAATCCTGGCCCGATTTTATCTTCCCCGGTTTGCACTCACATTGGAAGGCTCTCTCAGTGGATTCTGCGTCCTTTTTCTCCCAATCTCTCGGTTTTTGTAAGGTTTCCAATGGCTTCAGATCTTTTCTGTGTGATGTATGGGTGCGAGTGCAAGTACGGAGCTCCTTACTTCTCCGCCATCTTGCCCTCTCTCTATCTGTAGGCATGGTTTTTAATACAGGGCCATAAAAGGGATATCCATTGAGAAAAACCGAGTATTGATTTATAACAGAAGAGTGCAGCAGAGATTCCCTAAGAAGTATAAAAAATGAAGTCATGTGCCTGGGATCCAGGTTCTGAATCAAAAATTAACATACTTTCTAGCACATAATACATTTTTTAATAATTGAGTGAAATATCTTATAGAAAGAAACTAGCATTTTATGGGTTTATGTAAAACAACATAAAAATAATGTAATAATATCAATATACCAAGCTTAATTTGCTGAATTAATCCCTAATGAATATCTGATTACAAATTTTTTTAAAGTCATATTATTTGTATGGTAGTAAAGAATGAATTTTTCTGGTCATTTTTCAAAAAAATAAGTTTGACTTGTAAGAAATCCATATCAAATGATTTGGTAAAGGTATATCTTTTAATGACATTTTACTAAGTTGTATTTCAGGTACAACTATTTCAGAGGCACATAGTTACGAGCAAATTGTATGTTAAACAGCTGATTAACATAACATATTCCTACCTTCCATCTCAATTGTCTCCCAGTGAAAAAACACTGGGTCTAAATTATGTTTCTATGGCATTTCTATTTAACATAGATTCTGAAATTTTATATTACTACCTTTGCCTTAAAGAAAGCTTTTTGAGCTTGAGACATTGACTCAATCTTCTTGACATTCAATGAATTCAACTTCAGAGTACAGTGAGAATAATTACTTAATATAATTAGGGATGATTAAATTATATAAGATTTGGGTGATTACAAGTAGTAAAGCTAGAAAGAAATATGCTTTTTTAAAAAAATTAACACTGTTGAAGGGCGCTCCCCAAAATTTTCATCTATACACCTCACTTTTTAATTCTTCACTTCTCATATCTAATTCACAGCAAAACTTTTTAATTTGGCTAACAGAATTCATTGCAAAGAAGCCTGTTTCTCTTTATATCCATTGCTAGCATCCTAATCAACCATTGCATATCACTGAGAACTAGGGGATGCTTATACTTTGCTGCCTTTTATTCATTTTTTTCCACAACACACAGGTTCATTATCATGAATTCAAATAAAATTAGTTCACTCCTTTATTCAAAACCAAAGAAAAATTTCCTATTTTTCTTGGTATAAAATCCAAACTACTTCATCTAATGAGAAAAACACAGAAAGAAAATGTTTTTCAAGTAAGTCAAGCTTATTCTCACTCTAAGACTTCATGCTAGTGAAGGACTGTAACGTTTCTTCTTCTGATTATCTGAATAAACTGTTTGAAAAATTCAGTTCTCAGCTTGATTATCATGTCCTTTAAGAAGATTTCTTTCATGACTTGTTTATAATAATTCTTCCTCAGATAATATTTCTGTGATTTGTTCTCTTTACAACATTATTATCATGAAGAATTACCTTTTTATTTAATATTTTTCTTATTTATTTTCTTGAATAAAATTTTTATGGGAGTAGGGACCTTGTTTGTCACACTGAGTGCTTTGTGTTTACTTGGAGATTAGCACTGAGACAGTGATTGTTGAATAAATATCTAGTATAATCACAGCCAACAGGTAGAGAGCACATTAACCAGATGGAATTCATGATCAGAGGGGTTTGTAGGTTCTGATTTGGCATAATTCTCAATTTTAAGAGGAAATGCTTTAGCAATTACTATTAAATTAGTAGTTGTAAATGTTAAAATACAGATATAGAAACAAGTTAGCTGAATATTTTATTAGTGTGAGAAGTTATATACATAAATATTCATATATTCATAACATTTGTCCTTAAGGTTGTACACATGGTAGAAATATGACATATATGTATTTGACATTATTTAGGACTGACCAATTTCAGGAACAAAAATGGTGAGGTTTTTTTTGGAAAAACAGTAAGCTATAACACAAATTTTATGGTATGATTAATATAAAATACATTTATTGTTGAGAAAAATTCAGTTTGGACTAGAGTTATCACTTAAACATTCATGAAGAAATTAATAAGTGGCCATCACTATCACTGATTAAGAATATTTAGAAAACTAATCCTTTATACAATTTTTTTTCCTTTAGAAAAAGCGTTCTTTTAAAATGTAGCCAGTCATGGGGCGCCTGGGTTGAGCGTCCGACTTTCGCTTAGGTCATGATCTGGCGGTTTGTGGGTTCGAGCCCCGCGTCGGGCTCTGTGCTGACTGCCAGCTCACAGCCTGGAGCCTGTGTCCGTCTGTGACTCCCTCTCTCTCTGACCCTCCCCTGCTCACGCTGTCTCTCTCTCTCTCCTAGAAATAAATAAAACATTAAAAAAAAAAAATAAAGTGTAGCCAGTCAAAGCAAAACATAAAGCTTATTTTTAAAAAAATAATGTTTATTTCTGAGACAGAGAGAGACAGCATGAGCAGGGGAGGTTCAGAGAGAGAGGGAGACACAGAATCTGAATCAGGTTCCAGGCTCTGAGCTAGCTGTCAGCACAAAGACCGACGCGGGGCTCGAATCCACCTGAGCCAAAGTCGGATGCTTAACTGACTGAGCCACCCAGGCACCGCCATAAAGCTTATTTTTTAAAATAAGTAATCAATTATTAAACCAGGCCACTGGCATCATTGTCATTCAAGGCTGTACAGGAAACAATTAAAAGTTGCCAGCTGCACAAGGCTTCAACTGGCAACACTGAACCATTTTGAGTGAGACAACTTTTCAGCAAACATAAAATGTAATGCCAAAAGTAGTTTCACAAGTTAAAGAATGTTGAATTGGACTTGGCATCTGAAATGCTCAATAGGACAGCATTTCACAATGTGAGTGTTACGGCCCCAGAACATTTCACTGCAACCATATTCTGGTTCTGTCATTAAATATAAACTTAACCATTTGACATTGCATGGCCATTGGACTCCTAAGTGAGCTGTCATGGGAGATAGATGCATTGACTCTAATTTTTTATTCATCAAATGCATTCAGAAAATGTGTTTATGCAATTAAAATGACTGTGTTCAAAGCTGGCATAGCTCTACTCTTCTTACTCGACTTTTTTTTCATTGCTTTTTGTGTGGAAAATCTTTGAAAACAGCTGTTATACAGAGGGCCTAGCACAAAATAGATTTCCAATAAAATCACTCTCATTATTAATATTAGTATTAATATCAGTGCTATCAGTATGTTTCTACCAGACTATATGTAGCTAGCTTCTTAACATCTGTGCTGTTTGATGATGCGTCTGTCAGGACCCACTTGGAAAAGGAGAACTTTTGCTAGGTAATTCATACAGAAGGTATTAAATACTGGGAACTGGTTACAAAGGTGTTAGAAGGGTAGAACTGATTAAAAGGAGACACTGAAGGACCTAGAGAATACTAATTTGAGGAAGCATTTCCTATACCAGACGGCTAGAGAAATCAAAGAGAGAGAGTGTTTCCAGAGACCAGGTGTACACATTCTCTTGTCCCTGCTGGACACTACAAGTTCCAGACCCTCCGAGTCTGCTGACATCCGCAGATACTCTCCGCTTTATCCTTCAGTGCTGCTGGAAGCCTCCGCAGCCTGAGGGCCTCAAACTGCTGGCAGTTGCCCACTGCTATGCTGCTGGAATACCAAAGACAGTCCAGTCAGTCACCACTCACTGGTGTGCTACCTGTCCTTCCTCCTAAAAATCTACCAGTGATCTCAAGGGCATCATGTTGAGTAAAGTAAACAAATCCCAAAAGGTCACATACTGTATGATCCCATTTAGATAGCATTCTTGAAATGACAAAATGATAGATACAAGAAAACACCATGGTGTTTGCCAGAGGTCAGAGATGATGAAGGGGTGGCGTAGCACTGGGAATGATTACTAAAGGATGAAACGAGGGAGATCTTTTGTGGTGATGAAGTAGACTTGAATTTTGATAAGGTAGGAGTTACACAAATCTATGCATGTGATAAAATGAAATAAAATTGTATGTACATTTTATAAATGTCAGTGCATGGTTTTGATATTGTACTGAATAACATAAGGTGTGACATTTGGGGGAAACTGCATAGAATATACTGGAGCTCTCTGGGTTTTCTTTCTTTGTAAATGACTATGAAACTATAATCACTTCAAAATTAGATAAATAAGTAAGTAAATAAGTGAATAAATAACTAAATAAATCTTGCTTGTTCCTCTTACTAGCCAATACTAACTAGGATCCAACAGGCAGAGGAGTCTAGGAAATTTAATGTTTAGGGGGTTCAAATTCCTTCAATATAAAGCAAAATTAAGTACTGATAGACGAAGGAAAAAATGGCATAGTTCCAAGCATCACTAATTATAACCTTTGGCTAGCAAACTAAATTGTATATTAAGAAATATTTGTAGAGCTAAACATATTTAATTCATTTATCACATAATAACAAGTATCAATACTGATGGAGTTGAAGGCTCTAAAGAGGTAATTGAGGAAAGTAGTACTTGGGGGAAAGCTTATATTCAGAAAACTATTCCATCCTTATTGTACTGCTTCCACATATTACATTGTCAATAATGTTTGTTGAGTAAATGACTGAAATTAATCACTAAATCTAAGTAATATTCTATTATAAATTTTTTCTGTTTAATACTATAAATTTTTTAAAAAGTTTTATGTTTGCCATACTGTATAAGTGTGTATTTGGAGGGTTTCATGTAAGAGCTGACTAAATGGAATGTTATGTTAACTCTGAACTTCTAAATAAGCAAAATATATGTTCCTTCCAAAGGAGGACCAGCAAACGTCTGTTTCATTATTTAGCTTGAAACACCAAATTCCACTTCTTTCTTTTTTCTTTTCTCTTTCTTAGATGTCACCTAAACCAGCAAATCTTTGGAATAATTGAATAAGAGCTAACATTTTTACATGATTACTTTATTTGTACTTTGGCTTTATTATAACTCATTTAAATCTAAACTACCAGCTACAAATAAGAATACATGGGACAGAAATAAAAGTAGAAATGTGTCATACTCCAGATAGCCATCTTTCTTCATTAGTCAGGACTAGAATTAGTTGATCCTGATATGATTAAACACTGCAGGTTCACTGAGAGTTTGCATCATTAATGGATACTGAATTTTGTCAAATACTTTCCATTCATGAATTATTAAGAAAATATGATTTTTGTTCTTTAGGTTTTTCATATGGTGAATTACACTGACTGATTTATAAATAAATTGACCTACTTTTAGATATTTATCCTACAGAAATGAAAACTTACATGTATACAAAAACCTTCAAATGAATGTTTATAGCAGCAGTATTCATTATTGCCACAAACTGTAAATTCAGATATCCTTCAACAAGCAAATGGATAAATAGACATTGGTACATCCACACAATGAAATAGCACTCACCAATAAAAAGAAACAATCAATATGAATCCAACTACATTATGCTAAGTATAAGAAGACAGCCTGAAAATGTTATATACTGTATGATCCATCTCTATAACATTCTGAAAAATGGTAAAATTATAGCAATAGAAGATACATAAGTGATTGAAGGGGGTAGATGATGTGAGAGGTTCTGAGTACAAAGGAGTTGTTCTGTATCCTGTCTGTGATGGTGGTTATGAGTCTGTGTAAGTATATAAGCTCATATTTCTGTCCAACAAAGAAAGTGAATGTTACTGTGTAAATTTATAAATAAATAAATAAATAAATAACAAGAAAACTCCTCTGTTTATTAAGTTCTTCTCTAATAACCTAGCTCATGAAATTGTTTCCTCCTAAAACACAGTTAATACAAATAGCCATCATATTTTAGCACCTGGATTCTTCAAGGAAGTTTGAAAAAGAAAAGCTTAAACTCCTTGTATTTCACTATGCTTATGCAGATTTGAAATGAACCTGATTTCTCTGGCCTTCTCACATTTATATACGGAAGAAATATGTTTTAATATTGAGATATTAGGGAATTTTATAATCCTTACTCATTCTTCATATTTTATTCAATATGTTTAGTAACCAATAATATAAAACATATTTTCTAGTATTAGCTATCTCTGATATTCATTTTTATCACTATGCATACTACAATAATATAGAACTTGCTTATCATTATAAATCAGGGTCAACTCTAAGCAAAACTGTGAGATAAGTCTTTATGAGCTCTTTTCCCAGTTTTACTTTTTTTGTCCGGCACTATGTGTCTTACTGAGAATGTTTGTTTATTTCTCTCTTCCCCCACCCTCTAAAAAAATCAATCATGATTTCTCATAATAAATGATCTGACAGTGTAAATGAAAAAATATTGATTGTGCACCCATTATTTACAGGAAAGTATAAATGAGTGAATAAAATAGTGAGCCCCCTTCTTAGGATATTTGCATTTTAATGAAAATGAAAGTTAAAGTGCCAACACAAGACCAAAACAATATCTATTTGTAACTTTAAATACCAATGACCTCATTTTGGGTCTTTTTGGGGGGAGATAAGAGAGGATTTACTGAAGAATACCAGCAAAAAACTATATGGCTCGCTACTTTTCTTTTCCAGGAAAGTAGAATCACGTATTCAAAATTTTCTTTTAAGATCTTTTTTCTCTAGTAAAAAGTAAATGAGTAAAAAGGGGTGCCTGGGTGGCTTAGTCAGTTAAGCATCCAACTTCAGGTCTGTGCTCTGTGCTGACAGCTGGGAGCCTGGAGCCTGTCTCAGATTCTGTCTCCCTCTCTCTCTGCCCCTTCCCCGCTTGCACTCTGTCTCTAGCTCTGTCACAAAAATAAACATTAAAAAAGTTTTTTAATGAGTAAAAAAATAACTTACGGAAATTAAGTTTGCTTGTACAGATTATTTTACTGGACCTCTATAATATGAGAAATAAAATTATGTGTTGACTTTGACTTAAGTTGATATAATGGCAAAAAAAAAAAAAGGAAAAAGGAAAAGACAATTTGGTTCACACAGATGATGGTGGTGGTTTTGCAAATTAAACCTGATGAAATATTTAACTAGGTCAATTATATCACTTTGCCATTTCTTGAATACAGAAATTTCTGATTAAAAATATTTACTTGAATGTTTGATCTCTCTAATGGCCTCTTGCAAGGCTGGTTTAGTGATCATAAACTTCTTTGTTTTTATTTGTCTGGGAATTCTTTATCTCTCCTTCTGTTTGGAATGGCAGCCTTGCCGGATAGAAAATTCTTGGCAACATATTTTTCCCATTTAGCACATTGAATATCATGCCACTCCCTGCTGGTTTGCCAAATTTCTGTAGAGAGATCGGCTGTAAGCCTTATTTGTCTTCCTTTGTATGTTAGTGAATTCTTTTTTTCTTGATAATGTTAGGATTTTTTTCTTATGTCAATATTTTGTAAATTTGTCTACAGTATGTTTTGGTGTTGGCCTGGTTTTGTTCGTTTTGTTGGGGTTCTCTGTGCCTTCTGGAGTTGGATGCCTATTTCCTTCCCCAGATTAGGCTAGAACTGATAAACGAATTTAGTAAAGTCACAGGATACAAAAGCAACGTACTGAAATCTGTTGCAATTATTTGAGGTGCGTTGGTCGCTTGGTTTAGTGTCCAAATTCAGTTCAGGTCATGATCTAAGTGTCCATGGGTTGGAGCCCTCATTGGACTCCATGCTGATAGCGTAGAGTATGCTTAGGATTCTCTCTCTCTCCCTTTTTCTTTGCCCTTCCCCCCTTGCACTCTCTCTCTCAAAAATAAATAAATAAACAACAACAAAAAGAAATCTGTTGTAATTCTATATACCAATAATGAAGCATAATAAATGAAATAAAGAATACAATCCCATTTATAATTGCACTAAAAACAATAAGAAACCTAGGAATAAACCTAACCAAGGACATAAAAGATCTGTACTCTGAAAACTGTAGAACACATATGAAAGATATTAAAGGTGAAACAAAAAAAATTAGAAATGATGTTCCATGCTCGTAGATTGGAAGAAATATTGTTAAAATATCTAGGGGTGCCTGGGTGGCTCAGTTGTTTAAACGTCCAGCTTCGGCTCAGGTCATGATCTCATGGTTTGTGAGTTCAAGCCCCTCATTGGGCTCTGTGCTGACAGCTCAGAGCCTGGAGCCTGTCTTTGGATTCTGTGTCTCCCTCTCTCTCTGACCCTCCCCTGCTCATGCTGTTTCTCTCTCTCTCTCAAAAATAAATAAAAAACATTTAAATATATATATCTACTGCTCAAAGTAGTCTACACATTTAATGCCATCCCTATCAAACTCCCACCAGTATTTTTCACAGAGCTAGAAAAAACAATCCTAAACTTAGTATGGAACCACAAAAGACACTGAATAGCCAAAGCAATCTTGAAAAAGCAAAGCAAAGCTGGAGGCATCACAATTCCAGACGTCAAGTTATATTACAAAGATGTAGTGATCCAGACATTATGGTACTAGCACAAAAACAGACATGGAGATCAACAGAACAGAATAGAAATTTCAGAAATAGACCCACAGCTCTATGGTCTATAAATCTTTGACAATGCAGGAAAGAAAACATCCAATGGAAGAAGGACAATGTCTTTAACAAATGATGTTGGGAAAACTGCACAGCAACATGCAAAAGAATGATAGTGGACCACTTTCTTATACTCCATACAAAAATGAATTCAAAACGGATGAAAGACTAAAATGTGAGACAGGAAACCATCAGAACCTTAGAGAATAAATGGAGCAACCTCTTTGACATTAGCCATAGCATCTTCTTATCAGAGATGTCTCATGAGGTAAGGGAAATAAATGCAAAAATGAACTATTGGGACTTTATCAAGATCAAAAGCTTATGCACAGTGAGGAAAAGAATCTACAAAACTAAAAGGCAACCTTCAGAATGGGAGTAAATATTTGCAGAAGACATATCTGATAAAGGGTTAGTATCCAAAATCTATAAAGAACTTATCGAACTCAATACCCAAAACACAAATAATCCAATTAAGAAATGGACAGAAGACATGAATAGATATTTTCCAAAGAAGACATCCAGATGGCTAACAGATACATGAAAAAATGCTCAATATCACTCATCATCAGGGAGATACAAATCAAAACTACAGTGAGATATCACCTTATGCCTGTCATAATGGCTAAAGTTAACTACACAGGAAATAGCAGACGTTGGCAAGGATGTGGAGAAAGGGAAACCCTCTTACAGTGTTGGTGGGAAGCCACATCACTCTGGAAAACAGTATGGAGGTTCCTCAGAAAATTTAAAAAAAAGGGGGCAGCTGGGTGGCTCATTCAGTTAGTGGCCAACTCTTGATTTCAGCCAGGTAATGATCTCATAGTTCATGAGATTAAGCCCTATGCTAATAGCATAGAGCCTGCTTGGGATTTTCTCTCTCCCTCTTTCTTTGTTCCTACCCCCACTCATGTTTGCTCTCTCTCTGTCTCTCTCAAAAATAAATAAATAAAAATAAAAATCTATAAATAAAAAAGTTAAAATAGAACTACCCTATGACTCAGTAATTGCACTACTAGGTATTTACCCACAGGACACAAAAGTACTGATTTGAGGGGGCACATGCATCTGGATGGAAAGAGCATTATGAAAAGAGTCCAAACGTACATTGACTACTGAATGGATAAAGAACAGGTGTGTATATATATGTATATATATCCCATTACATATATATTCCATTACTCAGCCATTAAAAAGAATGAAATCTTGTCATTTGCAATGATGTGGATGGAACTAGAGTGTATTATGCTAAGTGAAATAAGTCAATCAGAGAAGGACAAATATGCAGAATTTAAGAAATGAAAGAGGTGAACTTAGGGAAAGAATAAAAAGAGAGATAGAAGCAAACCATAAAAACAGACTCTTAACTATATACAACAAACCTGAAGATTGCTGAAGGGGAGGTGAGGAGGGGGGATGGGTAAAATGGGTGATAGGTATTAAGGAAGGCACTTGTGATGAGCACTGGGTGTTATATTGAAGTGATGAATCACTAAATTCTACTCATGAAACTAATATTACCCTATATATTAACTAGAATTAAAAAACAAAACAAAAGCAAAAAACATTCTATTTATTTATTTTAATTAAAAAACATTTTTAATGTTTTATTTATTTTTGAGAGAGAGACAGCATGAGCAGGGGAGGGTCAGAGAGAGAGGGAAATACAGAATCTGAAGCAGGCTCCAGGCTTTGAGCTTGCTGTCAGCACAGAGCCCGACGCGGGGCTAGAACCCACCAGTTGTGGGTGACCATGACCTGATCAATATATATGCATGCTGAATCTTTTTAAAGACACAATAAGAAATATGATTGTATGAGTTAGAAATATAAATGTTAAATTGATCTTAAAGGATGTTGAATAAAGTAAAAACAAAAAGTTACTTTGGTTTATATTTGGCTGTATGAAGAAAATTAAATTTAACCATTATACAGTGTTCAAGTCAGTAAAAATGAGAATAGGAAATATACTTTAATTGTAAATGAAAGATTATAGTGAATAATCAAAATCACCCTTTCTGATGATGCTTTTTTCTCATGTTTATTCAAAATAAACTGACTTTTAGAACATCAAGGGAGAAACTGATTAAATAATATTTCCCTTTCAAACTAGATTGCCAACACAATAGTGCATAACTAAGAGTTTAGAAGACTCATAGTTAGAAAGCCCAGACTCTGTCAAAATAAATAAAATTTTGAAATTTAAACTTATTAAATAATACAATTCCTATTACTACAGCATTTAACTATTCCTTTCCATCAGTCTTTTAAAATTATAATCAGAGACCTATGTAAATTACATAAATTGAAAATCATCCCATAAGTGATTTATGTTTATTTTTAGATAGAGAGGAATCTTACTGTGCAAATTCATTCATCTGAAATAGTTTGTAGGGGCTACATTTACTATAAATAACACTCATAGGGACATAATGCTGCCTAAAATGTCTTATGCTAGAAAAAGGGAGCAGATAGAATCATTAAGTTCTTATTACAATGTTATTTAACTTTAACTTCTGCATGTGGAACTATCAACAGAAGTATATTTCAATTATTCAGTTAAAAGGGAAATGTTATAAAACAAAATTACAAAAAATAAAAGTAAAAGTAAGCATCTTAGAAAACTTTAAAGAATCAATACAGCACATAGTCAGAACCAGGTGTCATGTTGAGAAATGTTGAAAGTCAGTTGAGAGGAGAATGGCTATTTCAATAATCAAATTAGATATTATAAATAATAAAGAAACTTCTATCAACTGATCAATACATGTTGTAATCACTCCACAGTTATTATAATAGATAACTTCCATTTAGTAGTTTAACTACTATGATTTGGGAACACTAAACTCTTGTATTTTCTAACAGGAATCATCACAATTATTTATCCACTTACCCTTCTCTGCTCATTTCCTTTTTGGTTCCCAGATACCTTTACCATCCTTTTCTTATTCATTCCTTACTTTTCGCACAGTTGACAAGATGGATAAATTGCTTTACTTATATAAGTAAGATTGAACTAAGTTATGCATAACAATAATTAACTGATTAATAATAGTTTAGTGAACTTTATTTTTCTATAGATGTTAGAAAGATAAATTCAATTAAAGTTATTAAGAACAGGCTACACTTGATCCTTTTTCTGTTGACTTACAAGACTATAGACAGCATCATTTTTGCTTTAACTTCACCTGTGCTGAACATTCCTTTTATATGCTTGAGTTACATACATATGCAATTTAACTTATTTCTAAGAACATAACATTTTAGAGTAAATTCTCTATAGTTTTGAACTGTTTTGGCTATAACTATATCTTTACATATAGATATATATCTAATATTGTAGATTTTGTGAGAAAATATAAATATTAACCTATTTTAGTTGCTTTAAAGATAACGCTAGCAAATAGGTAGAATTTCTTATTTTTTTAATCTTTATTTATTTTTGAGAGAGAGACAGAGAGAGAGAGAGAGAGCAGGGAAGGGGCAGAGACAGAGGGAGACACAGAATCTGAAGCAGGTTCCAGGCTCTGAGCTGTCAGCACAGAGCCCCATGTGGGGCTTGAACTCATGGACTGCAAGATCATGATGGAGCCAAAGTCAGACGCTCAACTGACAGAGCTACCCAGGTGCCTCTAGGTAGAATTTCTTAGAGATTTAAATGAGTTAATTAAGAGTTCCCCCATGAGTGACTAGAATCTATTTTTTTTTAATTTTTATGAGGAATTAGTGAGAAGAACATGTCATTAAAAAAAAAACTAGTAGAAAAGGCAAAAGAATGACAGAAATGGAAATTCAGAAGCTAAAATTCAGTTTTGCCAATAGTTAACATAGTGAACAGTTTTGCCAATATTAACAAAGGTAATAGCTGTCCTCATCCAAGCTCTACTTTAAAATTGAGGGCATTTGAATTAAAAAAATAATTACTATTATCAATTTCCTTTACTTCTAGCCTCTTAGATCTGACTTAGAGGCCTAGGCCATAATTTCTCTTTCCAACAGAATTTTTCATTAAAACATACATGCTGCACACAAATACATGCACACACACTAATAAAAAAAGGAAAGATTGAATGTATGTTGCCTATGAGAGTTGCATGACCATAGAGGAGTGACAAATTCTATGAACCTTTAAGAACACTCCATTTTTGGGGCACCTGGACGGCTCAGTAGGTTAAGCGTCCGACTTGTCCTACTCTGACTCAGGACATGACCTCATGGTTCATGGGTTCGAGCTCCACCTGCGTCAGGCTCTGTGCTGACAGCTAGCTCTGAACCTGCTTCAGATTCTGGGTCTCCCTCTCTCTCTGACCCTCTCCTGCTCACATTCTCTCTCTCTCTCTCTCTCTCAGAAATAAGTAAAACATTTTTAAAAAGTATACTCCATTTTCAAAATATGATTTCCAATGAGGAGAAGAGAGAAGTTTGTCTAAAGTCCAGCCTCACTGCCACTACTTATTTCACAGGTTTGCACAAATTATGATGGAATAAATTGCTGCTAAGGAGGAATTTCTAAACCAGAGTAATCCTTTTAACAGCATTTACTTATTTCTAATACTTCAAGAAATTTGCCATTCTGGGTGTGGACTGAGAAATATATAGGCAAAAGTCAAATCTCGCAGTCAGAGAAATCAAAGCAGAAAAAGAAATATGACTTTTTAAAATCCGTGTATTAAACAGAGAAGCTTACAATAGATTAGGGCCTTAAATTGCTAAGTTATTAAACAGTTAGGCAACTGTGATAAGCATACTATTCTTCAATAGAAACTTTTTACACTAAAGGAATAAACTGGAAATGAAACTTCTGTTTTTGTACTCTTCTGATGGTTTTTAAGGAACTTACATAGTTATCAATAACAAATAGATGCTTTTCCTTTAATATATTCCAAATAAATATTCCTCTCAATTTATTCCAGTGTGAGGCAAATAAAATATAGGATTAGAAAACCACATTATTTTACTCCATTAACAGCATATGTTATCTATATACTTTGTTTCTTTCCCAGATCAATTAAATTTTCTTCCTATTTAAAAAACAACACAAATAGTTTCTTTAAATGAAAATCTTTTATATTATATATGGTATTTTTTAAAATGGAACTTTGAATTTCTTTTTTTTTAATTTTTTAATGTTTATGTATTTTTGAGAGAGAGGCAGAATGCCAGCAGAGGAGAGAGAGAGAGATAGAATCTGAAACAGGCTTCATGCTCTGAGCTGTCAGCACAGAGCCTGTTGCAGGGCTCAAACTCATGAACTGCAAGATTATGACCTGAGCTGAAGTCAGATGTTTAACCACCTGAGCCACCCAGGTACCCCTGAATTTCTTTTAATTTAGAGGAGGATTTTGTAATGACCTCAGAGAATGGGAAATGGCATTTAATAAAAGTCGTTTTTATTTTTGTTGAGGGGCAGTTGATCTAAGCTTGTTACAGATGGGATGAAAAATAAATCATGTGTGAAAAAATTTACTGTCAGAAACTAATTCCAATAATTTCATCTGAAACCTAAAAGGCTTTCCAATGAAACAAATAAGAATACCTCTGCTACCAAACACCAAGGAGCTCCATTATGTGAGTATTGTTAATAATAGACAACTGGAATTGGTTTTATATACCATACTTATGTTATGCTCGAATCGCGAGTCCCCAGAGACCTCCAAGGAGCCGGCACCGATGCAAGTACAAAAGGGTCTTTATTACAAGCTCCAGCAGGGGCTCACCCTTCTACTGGCACAGCGGCAAGCAAAGTGAAACCCCGAACAGTGGCGAGCAGGGTTTTTATGGGGGAAGGGCGGGGGTGTTACCGTGCACACGTTGTACGTTTTGCATCATTACATAAGCACCCATCATAATTGTACAATGCCCATAGTAACAGCATAGTAACAGTTTTGACCATTCAGTATCTGCAAGGCATCTGTTACATTTAGCGGGACCCAATCATGACTTTTGAGAGTCTTTTAAAATGACCAATTATGAGGCGGGCTCAGAGAATCTACGTGGGGCTTCCGCAAGCAGTGATTGATTGCCAAGTTTGTACAAAGTAACTACCTGCAGTTCCCAGCCCTGAGTTGTCTCCAAGACTACAGGAATGTTACACATTTCTTTTGATTGGCAGATCTGAGGGCGGTCCGAGGGTGGCTTCAGCTGAGGCTTTTCCTGGAACTGGGACTACGTGCAGCCTGAGGTTGTTTCTAATGCGGGACTTAATTTCAGGCTCCTCGCTTACTGATGTAAGTAGGAATTTGAGCTCTTATTTCTTTTTTAAAAAATTTTTAACATTTGTTTGTTTTTTGAGAGACAGAGAGAGACACAGCATGAGCGGGGTAAGGGCAGAGAGAGAGGGTGTCACAGAATCTGAAGTAGTGAGCTCTTATTTCTAACACAATCTGCTAATATTTTAATCCATTTCATGCACACATATAATACGTTATTCTCTTCTTAAATGTGAATGCTCTATCTTTAATTCCCATTTCTAAATATTTCATATTGTATCTGAAATGAGATCATGACATTACTGTTCCCTGATTTTTTTAAATTCTTGATCAGTGACAGATAGCAACATATTTGTTATCTATTTGATTCTACTAATAAAGTATGTAACTACTCACAGCTCCTGTAAGAGATTCTCATAAATAACTGCTGCACATCACACAAATCAATGCATGTTTGCATTCTCCAAAAGGGAGTTGATAAATGAAATAAGTGTATAGATATAGAGCTGGGATGAAGTGTTGTGAGTGCATTAGCTGAGCTTGTTGGGTTTTTTTGAAAATTAAAGTTGAACAGTATATTCCTATTGAGTTAATCTTCTCTGAGCTTCCTTATGATCTTATCTACTAAAACGTTAAGCTTGTGTGTTTCATATATATTTATTCATAGCAGTTGCCTTATTTCACATTTCATAACATTATTAAGATTCCTTAAATATTTGCACATCCTACATATTTTTAAATATTCAGTTTAACCACACTGTTTTGGAATACACCTTTTTTGTGGGAAAGTAGAATTACTTTTTTCTTTGGTTTTGCTTGTGTTGTTTTTATTTATTTATATTTTGTTTCTTTTAACATATAACTGGTATAAAACACTCTAGGCTGTCCCTTTTCATACTTGAATTATAGCGCTCTGTTGTTTTCTTGCTCATATGATTTCCGACAAGAAATCTGCTCTAATGCAGACTACACTGAGTCTTTTTTTCTATCAGTTTTCTAGATTTCCCTTTTTTCACTGGTCTTCAGGAGGTTCAACAGAATATGTGTCTCTGTGGGTTATTGTTTCTTTGTTTATATTTAACCTTCATTTTGTACTCTGAGGTTCTTGGATTTGTGGGTTAATTCCTTTTATTTTTCCAAAATTCTTGACTAGCTTGTCTTCACATATTTACTTCCCCCGTTCTCTCTTAGTTCACCTAAGATTCCAATTATATGTATGTTAGAATCTTTGATATCTTCATAAAGTTCTTGGATGCTCTTTTATGTTTTCTTATTTTCACATTTCTTTCTCATTGTGTTCAGTTCAAGTTTTAACTTCAAGTTCTCTGGAATATCAAGTCTACTGATAATGTCATTGGAGATATTCTTCATCTCTGTTACCATTACTATTTAGAAACTTCTAGCATGTCATTTTGTAGTTTCCATTTCTTTGCAGATATTCCCCATTGTTTTTGCATGTTGTCCATCCTTCCCAGTATAGTCTTCGTCACATTAATCATAGTTATTTTAATTTCCCTGAGAGTTCCAATATCTTGATCATATATGAACCTCCTTCTACTGATTGTTTTGTCCATTTTATCCCTTGCGTTATTTCTTAGATGGTATTTGCTGGATAGAATTTGGAAGAACAGGTTAAGACAGACTGAGCTAGTGCTAATGCCTCAAAATGAACATACTTCTTTTATCCCTAACTTTATTAGGGTATGGGTGAAAGATAAACATTGTATATGTCTAAGGTATATTACAACATGTATTAATATTCATACACATTGTGAAGATTCCCCCAATCAAACTAATGAAGCTATCCATCACCCTACTATTTACCTTGTGTGTGTGTGTGTACGTGTGTGTGTGTGTGTGTGTGTGTTGAGAACACTTAAGATCTACTCTCTCAGAAAATTTTAAGTATACATTATTATTAACGATAGCCACAATGCTTTACATTAGATCATCAAAACTAATAATGGGTGTACTTCTTTTCCTAGATCACTAGCTTGGACTTTTTTGTGAAGAGAGTTAGGAATCAAACTGTGTTTATGTTTTATTGTTGCTATTATTAGAATCATGACACTACGGGCTTCAAATTCTTCAAGTGTTTCTCTTGCATTTTGGGGGCTGGGTTAGTGGAGATTTTTGCTCAATGTTTCTATTCTCCTTTCAGCTTGAGGTTATTCTTGTGATTTTTTTCCTCAAAGAGATTACTTCTCAAGGATGGTCTCCTTGTCCCCAGGGATAAACTGCTATATATTACTGCCACTTGCTGGTCTACATGTCGATGCCGTGGTGATATTCTCTTCATCCTCTTTCAATTTCAGACTTAAATTGTATTTGTGTCCTGGATCTCAAATTTAAGGCTTTCTCAGTAATTCTGCCCCTCCTCTATATATACTGATCTCTATGGTCTGGGATCAGGATAGTTTCTATCCGTCTCTTTTGTGTAGCAGATTTTTTCCTCTATTTTGTACTTCCCTTGCATTGGGAATTTTTTTCCAGTTTAAGGGTTGTTTACCATGAAAGAGCTAGCACAGTATTATTATTCAGCCATAACCAGTAAAGTTGGAAATAACCATCCACAGTCCAACTGAGTCAAACAATATTTGATCATATGGATATATTACCTTATTCGGTCAGACCTGCGTGTGTGTGTGTGTGTGTGTGTGTGTGTGTGTTTAGATCTCCCCATACCCTGCCAAAATGCACCACATAAAAATCACATAGTAAGAATGGTTAAAATTGAGAGTAAATAAAAACTCTCAATTTTAACCAAAGTTGTAAAGTTTAGTGCATGTAAATATTTGCAGTCTGTCCTAGAGGCTTGGTGTGCTTTCTCATTCCACCATATAAACTATAAGGAAAATAACTTTTATTAAATTTTTACTATATTCAAGGTATCATAAGAAGTAATTTACATAAATATTCATTTAATATTTATAAAAGCATGTTGGATTTTCCCTAAACCATGGTTTAGTATTTTTAGACCCAGGCATATGAATCTGCACTAATGTTTGAAATATCTATTCTTTGAGGCTGTGAACAGCTAGCCCGCTGTCCATCATCACTGAATTCACTGCAAGGAATATGTTACATCTTGGTGCCCTGTTAACTTTCACCCTTGGTTAATTTTCTTATGAGGGTGAAAGACTTTGCTCTTTTAATCCATCCTAGGAATTCATATTTCTGGGTAATTGATCTTTCTTGTGGATTTTAGAACTATTTTTAAAAGATCAGTTTCCTAGTTGAAACATTGCACTGCAAAATGGATTGTCCTTTAGATTAAAAAAAAAAAAAAGGTAGAGAATAAGTAGGGTGGAACATTTGTCCCTTTAAATCAAGGCAAGATTAATGTATCCCAAACTGAGGTCTGTTTCATAGTATGTTAATCTCCACTCTGTTTTCAGTGGTAAAACTTGAGTTAATTCTGCATGTTTTATAGATCTGTTTTAAGTTTCTTTATGTTTAGCTATTAATTTATATGCTTCAATACTATGCTTAGTTTCTTCAGTTTATCATTATTTATGACTGACAAATTTTGAGAATTATAGGAAAAAAAGCTTAATGGAACCTCTAAAATATCTTCTGTATTCAAAGTTTTAAAGTCAGGCTCTATCCCATATATACTTTGCTGAAAATCTAGAACTATACTACATTGAAATTGTCTAAAAATGTGGCTTAGCACCTCCTTCTAAGCTGTGAATCACATTGTGAAGCAGAGATATATTTATTTTTAATATTTCAAATTGAACTAACATGCATTAGTAAAGCGATTTAGGAGTGCTACCTTAGTTGGAAAGGTTACTGCGATTCTTTTTGATTGATTCAAATTGTAATGATGCATAGCATTTAGCAGATGACCCAGGAGTATACTGTTATTTTTTAAATGATGGTCTAATTTATGCCACACTTCATGGGAATGTACTTGTTGACCTATTTTTACCATTTCTTAGAAGAAATAAAATATGTTAATGTTCAGCTGACTATATAAATAGATTTTACTCTCTTCAGATTTCGTACTTACTGTGGTTTTTTTACATGACATCTTTCACAAAAATACTTCAAAATTGAGTAAGTAGCACCTAAGTCGGGCATATTAGTTGAATTTCTGCAATGGTAGAATTAGTAGAAATGGAATAAAATGCCCAAGTACAGAATTATAATGGAATCATGAAACTATGGGTGTACCTTTGTAAATCATTAATAAATAAAAATTGAATCAATTATGATTTCAGAATTAATTAAGAATAAAAAATAAACCTGAATATTTTCTCAAATGATATTTTATAGGTATGTTTACCACATTAAATGTGAAGAAATATAGAGATAAGTTTAATACAAAAGGCCTAACGAGGGTGCTTTTGTTTTGAAAATGAAAAGAGGCATTTGTGACAAATCACTAAATTCTACTTCTACCAAACCAATATTACACTGTATACTAACAAAAATATTTAAAAATTTAAAAAATAAAAATAATTTTTAAAAGGGGGCATTTTGATTTTTTCTTGATTTTATTTTTGAATGATATTTTAAATTGGCATGTTCTGAAATACAATCTATTCCATATTTATTACATTGATGTTGGAGGAATGAGGGCTTAAAAATAAAATATATTCCAATGGAGGAAGTAAGATCTAAGACCAAAAGTTCTCACTCAATCAAGAGTGTCCAGAGTTTTATAATTTGCCTTCTGACAGTGATTTATACATGTATATGTGGGAGATCTTGTTGTTCACCAAGTATAATTTCTTTCTGGTAATTAGAAGTTAGTTTATTCAGTCATTCATCATTCACTTATTGCACAAACACCTGTAGTGAAATATTTACTTGTTTCAAAACAAATGCAACAGATGAGACCTAATTTTCTTTCTTCATTCTCATAAATATCTCCCATTCTCCTCCTCCTCCAGCCTCCCACATATAGATATTTTAGCAAATATGTCTCCAGGTGGGAGAATATCCCAGAACAAAAATCTCATGTCCATTCCATTCCCCCTCCTACATGTCCCATTGCAGAAGGTAAGAGCTATATAACAGTATAGTAAATTGGAAAGATGACATGAAGAAGAGTAATTTTCAGAGTAGAATAGTTGGTGTGGGCAGGGAGAATATAGACATTGCATACTAGGTTAATTTTTGGAGGAAGGTTTGAAGAAGAAAGATTGTCTTTCATGACTTATGGAAACAGTTTTGAAAATGTAGGCCTGGAAATATTTTCCACCTCTTAGTTTCTGATTGATGGAGGCTCTCTGGATATTAAGTGAAAATAGGCTGAGGTAATCTAGGTGGGAGAGGCAGGCAGATTCTCTTTTCCCTGAACCCAATATCCTGACTCCAAGCTAGAAGACTGATTTCAGCTCAAAGCTTGTACTGCTGCCCTGAAGAATATTTTATTGTATTTATGGAAGCAGCAAAGAGAGATAATTTGGCCCTTACAAAATTCTCTGTGCCAGAAAACCTATATAAACTTCAATATGGCCTCTGCTTATACATCTTATGATGAGACCACCACAGCAAACAAATTCAGTATAATCAGAATATTTAACAAAGAAACAGCTCATTTCTAACATCTGTACCTGATGCAATCATTTGCTGTTTTCAGGGACAAGCACACCAAGACCCAAATGCACACAGTTCCTCTGTTGACATCATAGTAAGGAATTTCCCTTGAATTTGTCATCTTGAAAAGGATATAGGAGAGTAAAAACTTGAATCTGAGTGAACATTTACCTGAAATAGGGTGAGGTTTTAAACTTAAGCAATTGAAATAAATGGCCAACTTAAGCATTAAATGGTGTTCAGTTCTAACTCAAAATCATCTAAAAATTTTTACAGATATATTTCTGAAAATATAAGTTTGCTACTATGAATTTTATGCTCAGTGCATGTTTTTTAGTATGGTTCCTAAGCTCAATTCTGAAATTTAAAAAAATGAAAAGGCATACTGTATCAGTCAGCTAGGACTGCCATAACAAAGTATCACATACTTGATGGCTTAAACAACAAAAATCTATTTTCTTACAGCTCTGAAGTCTGAACTCCCAGACAGAGACAGGTTTGGTTTCTCCTAAGACTTGTCTTCATAGCTTGCAGATGGTCGCTTTCTTGTTGTGTCCTCATGTGGTCTTTCCTCCGCATGTGTGTGCTCTGGTATCTTCCTCTTCCTACGAGGATGCACACCAGATGAGTTTGGGCCCACACTTAGGATTTTATTTAACTTTGATTAAGGACTCCTTAAAGGCCCAGTCTCCAGATGTAGTCACATTGGGAGATATGGATTCAACATAAGAATTTGACAGGGGACAGGGGGCTTGAGGGGGAATACAATTCAATCCATAACATACTAAATTTCAAAGTTTAATGGGAGAGATTAATGTGATAGGCAGAATAATGGCCCCACAAGGATGTCCACATCTGAATCCTTAGGTAGCAAGAAAGAATTTATAAGTGGGATTAAGTTGAAGATCTTGAGACAGGGGAGTACTGTTGATTCTCCAGGTAGGTCCAATGTAATCTCAAATGTTTTATAAGAAGGAAAGATGAGGATCAGAGTCAGAAAAGGAGATGAGATGACAGAAGCTAAGGTCAAATTATGTACAACTATGAGCCAAGGGATGCAGGCAGCCTCCAAAAGATTATAAGGCCGGGGAACAAATTCTTTCATAAAGGTTCTAAAATCAATGCAGCCCTGAAGGCTCATTCTAGACTTGTCATCCACAGAATTATAATACAGTTGTGTTGTTATAAGAAGCCACTAGTTTGGGGCACCTGGATGGCTCAGTCAGTTAAGCGTCCAACTTTGGCTCAGGTCATGATCTTAAGGTTTTTGGGTTCTAGCCCCGTGTCAAGCTCTGTGCTTGGCAGCTCAGAGTCTGGAGCCTCCTACAGATTCTGTCTCAGTCTGTCTCTGTCCCTCCCCCACTCATGCTTGGTCTTTCTCTCAAATATAAATAAACATTTTAAAAAATTATAAAAAAGAAACCACTAATTTGTGGTACTTTGTTACAGTAGCAATAGGAAACTGATGTAGTTGACTTAGAAACAATAATGGTAATACATTTTGATAAGTGTTATAATAAGGGAAATGAATAATAAATTGGTTGTAAAAGAAAAAAAAAAACTTTGCAGAGAGGGTGATCCTTGGACTGAATCTTAAAATATGAGTCAAATTTAGCTAAGGAAGTATATGAAGGAAGGATACTTTAGAACTTAGGTAGGAAAGAAAGTGATTATAGAAGAGTATTGAGGGGCGCCTGTGTGGCTTAGTCGTTTAAGCATCTGACTTTGGCTCAGGTCATGATCTCACCATTTGTGAGTTTTAGCCCCACATGGGACTCTGTGCTGGCAACTCAGAGCCTGAAGCCTGCTTCGGATTCTGTGTCCCCATCTCTCTCTGCCCCTCCCCCAATTACTCTGTCTCTGTGTCTCAAGAATAAATAAATGTTAAAAATTTTCTAAAAAAAAAAAAAGAAGAGTATTGATACATTGAGATACAAGGAAAGGTTATGGGCTCTATCAGCAATTTTAGAAGTGCATGTCTATAGAGAATTAGAATGAAAATTCTCAAAGCATAATGAATTATGTGTAGAAAGTCTTTTAAAATTTCTCTGTCTTTGGGCATGTTTGGAGTTGTGTGGGAATTACATATTGTAGGTGGTCTCACATCTTGTTATAATAGACACTACTTCCTGGAAAAGCAGCTATTAGAAGCTAGTTTTTTACTTCTCTAGACATGGGACGGTGTAGACCCTAAGTAATCAGTTAAAATATCATTGCAAGAACTTTAACGTCAGGTCACACAATTTAAAATCTTCACATATTGTGATGTTTCCTTGAATGCCTTTTTAAAAAATAGCAATGTAGAAGATTCTTTCAAAAGACATTTTTTGAGACCTATTGAATAATACTTTTAAACATTCAAAGTGTTTTGTTGACTGGGAGAGAAATACTGATAAGAAAAATAACAACATAAATTTGGAATGACTTTTATAACTTTATTACATAAAAGTAAGTTGATGCAAATTTTAATATACATCTGTTTCCTTGAACCTAAGGCATATTTTAACATCCCTGAAATTGGGGTATAAAGATATATAAGAAAAATAAATTATGTGGCAATGATAATTGGCATTTTGAAAAATTTCATAGTGGCATAAAAATATAATTGCAACATAGATTCAATGAATAGAGTATTCCATTTCATCTTGCTTTGGTAACAAATAGAAAAATATTAAAAGCAAATTTCATAAAAATGCATAAAGCACTGACTCTGAGGACAGTCTTTACAGATGAATAAAATAACATTGCCAGTGAATAATGTGTGCATTCATAGAATAAATGCAGTGCCTCAAAGTGACGACATTCCTACATGTATGTCAAATCCCCAAAGATCTACATCAATAAATAAAAACTGAAGCTTACCAATAATGGGGGGGGGGGCAAGAATCAGCCACAAGGGAAAGTGCAATATTTGCACTCTTGTTTCTATTTATTTTTTGTCCTGGATCATAAAGAATGAACTAAAAAGGACACCGTGTTCAATCATTTTGCCTTAAAAATGAAGAGCTTCAGATGCACATAAATAAGCATGGAGAACATTTTTCACCCACTTGGAAAATTAAGACAAAAACTTGGTTCACTGGACTCAGTTTCCTGTTCCACTCCATCACAGCTGTGCTTGTTCCACTCTGCCAGGTGACAGCCTCAATCTGTCAGTATTTGCTGTGGTGTAGATTTTCAGGTGAACAGTGTGGCTGAGAAGAAAAAGTAGTTAATGAGGATTACACTAAGGTCTTTTAAACAGTTCCCAGAGTGAAGGTAGCTAACAAAGGCTTTAAGATTGTTTTCTGTGAATGGTACCATCATTTCTGTACCTTTACAAATACTATGAGGAGTAAGCAAAAAAAAAAAAAAAGGTACCACAAATATACTTAAAATAATAATTTGCTTTAAGTAAGCAATTTATTCTACTCTGCAAATACAGTGTCGGTTGATGAATACTTCCACGTGGGCATATTTCCAAGTTTGTAATCAGACTTTGAGAAGTCATTATACCTTCTCAAACAAGTATCCATTTCATTATATCCACACTGTATGCAGTGCAATGAACAATAACATTAATATTACATTTTCCAACATGTTAGAATTAACAAACATTTTTGAGTACATTATTGTGGGTTTTTTTTCACCAAAGTAATGTTAGATTTCAGGACAGATATTATGATACTCATATGACATTCATATGTTACAAAGAAAGTCTGATTCCCAACTGATAATGATTAAAATAATTTTATTTTTATGATGAGATCTGTTAAAATTTACTGTCAACAACTTTCAGCTATGAAGTATTATTAACTATAGTTGTCATGCTGTAAAAAACAAAAACAAACAAACAAACAAAAACCTCTGTAACTAGGTATGGTGATAGATATTAACTAGGCTTATTGGGGTGATTATTTTGCCATATATACAAATATCAAATCACTACATTGTACAATTGAAATTTGTATAATGTGTGTTAATCAAGCCTCAATAAAAATAAATTTATATACATATGACTTAGCACAATGACAGCTAACTAGTTTTCTATAGGAGGTGAATATTGCATTTCTTAGATACCTTCATTTTCAGTGGTGGATATAAAATTATACATATCCACAATTTATAAAATTTCCAATTACTCTACATTCTTGTCAATACTTAGCAATAATTTTCATTTTGCTATTCTAGTATGCGTATAATGGCTTCTAATTGTAATTTTTACTTGCATTTTTTAAATGGAAATGCTGTTAAACATCTTTTCATGTGTTTGTTTGCCATCTATATATCTTCTTACATAAAGTGTCCATTCAAATATTTTGCCCATTTTAATTGTTTTTTTTCAGTTAAAGATCTACTAATAACATATTAGTATTAAGTCATTAGGATAGGTTAGATAGATAGATAATGTAATTAAGTCCTTTATGAGATACATTATTTGGAAATATTTTCTTCCTGTGGATTGTCTTTATTTATTTAATTAATTAATTTTTTTGACAGTGCTTTTGAAGAGCAAAGGTTTTTATTCAGAAAAAATCATTTATAAATCTTTTGTTTTTATCCTTGGTGTTTTGGGGGACATATATAGGAACTCCATGGCTATGCTCTTCAGACAAGGATTTCTTACATTTTCTTCTAGTACTTTTATAATTTTAGCCATTTGATTTAGGTCTATGATGCATTTTATGCTCATTTTTGCACATGGTATATTACATTTGATCTTCAATTTTTTCCATATGGATTTAGAGCTTTTCCACCTCTATTTTTGAAAATACCTTTCTTTCCCCTGTTGAGTTACTTTGAGAACTTTGTCAGAAATCAAGTGACCATGTATGTATGGATCTATATTTGAATTCTGTTCTATTGACCTATGTATCTATACTTGGGCTCATGGTCCATTTTCTTGATTACAGTACCTTTCTAATAGTTCCAGAAATGAGATATAGTAAGTCCTCCAGCTTGATAATCTTTTGAGAAAACTATGTAAGCTATTCCAGTCCATTTAAGTTTTTATTTCTATAAAAGAACCAACTAGAATTTTAATAGGGATTGCCTTGAGTCTATAGATTAATTTGGAAAAATTGTCACTACAACAAAGTTACTATTAGCAATAATTGTGTAATTTTAAATTTACTGGTCTCGCACATCATTTGTTAAAATTATAAGATATTTATTGTTGATTTTGCTGTTTGATGTTGAGTTATATAAGCCCTTTGTGTATTTTGGATATTAACTCTTTATCATTAGCAAATATCTTCTTCCATTCAATTGTTTGCCTTTTTGTTAAGTTGATTGTTCCCTCATTGTGAAAAAGGTTTTTAATTTTGTATACTCCTAATAGTTTATCTTTGCTTTTTTTTTGCTCTTGTTTGGGAGATATATCCAGAAAATGCTGCTAAAGGCCAATGTCCAAGAAATTTCTGCCTATGTTTTCTTTAAGGAGTTTTATGGTTTCAGGTGTCACATTTAGTGTCTTTAATAAATTTAGGAGCCTTTAATAAATTTTGAGTTTATTTTTGTGTATGGTGTAAGAAAGTAGTCCATTTTCATTCCTTTGCATGTACCTTTCCAGTTTTCCCAACATCATTTACTGAAGAAACTATCTTTTCCCCTTTGTATATTCTTGTCTCCTTTGTAGTAATTGGCCACCTAAGTGTGGCTTTAAAAAATGGGCCAAGGACCTGAAAAGACACTTTTCCAGAGAAAGCACATGGACATCACACACACAAAAATATGCTCAATATCACTAATCATCAAGGAAGTGCAAATCAAAACCACAATGAGATATCACCTCACACTAGTCATAATGGATAGTATCAAGAAGACAATCAATAAGAGGTGTTGGCGAAGATGTGGAAAAGAAGGAACCCTTGTGCGTTGTTGGTGGGAATGCAAATTAGTGCAACCACTGTGGAAAACAGTATGGAAGCTCCTCAAAGAAATTAAAAACAGAAACACCATACAATCCAAGGATTCTACTTCTGGCTATTCACCAAAGAAACAAACAAAGAAACACTAATTCCGAAAGATATATGCACTCCTATGTTTATTGCAGCATTATTTACAACAGCCAAGATATGGAAATAGCCCAAGTGTCCATCAGTAGATGAATGGATAAAAAAGATGTACACACACAATGGAATATTACTCAGCTATATGAAAAAATAATGAGATCCTGCCGTCTATGACAACATGGATGGGTCTAGGAATCATTATGCTAAGTGAAATAAGTCAGAAAGAGAATGACAAATACCATATGATTTCACTTATGTGTGGAATCTAAAAACACAAAAGAAACAAACAAAGACAGATTCATAAGTACAGAGAGCAAACTGGGGTTGTCAGAGGGGAGGATGGTGGCTAGATTGTTGAAATAGGTGAAGGGTATTGGGAGATATATGCTTCTGGTCATGGAGTGAATAAATAATGGGAAGGAAAGGTAAAGCATAGAGGATATAGTCAATGGAATTGTAATACCATTGTATGGTGACAGATGGTGGCTACACGTTTAGTGAGCATAGCATAATGAATAGAGTTGTCAAATCACTATGCGGTACACCTGAAACTAATTTATCACAGTGTATCAACTATACTTCAATTTAAAAAACTATAAGATTTTTATAATTTTTGGAATATTTATTTTTAATTTTTAAAAAATTTTTAATGTTTATTTATTTTTGAGAGAGAGAGAGAGCAAGAGCAGGGGAGGGGCAGAGAGAAAGGGAGAAACAATCCAAAGTTGGCTCCAGGTTCTGAGCTGTCAGCACAGAGCCTGATGTGAGGCTTAAATGCAAGAACTGGGAAATCATGACCTGAGCTGAAGTCAGCCACTTAACCAGCTGAGCCTCGCAGGCACCCCAAATTTTTGGAATATTTAAATTTCATTTTCCACTTTATTTTCTTCTGGTAAACAAAATATTATTGCCCCTTTAACTTAACCTTGTATCTGTGACTTTATTAAATAACTTACTAGTTGTAATATTTGTTTTGTACATTCTTACAAATCCCTACATAAATAATAATATCTACTGAAAACAGAGGTTTATTTCTTCCTTTCTGATTTTCATGACTTTTATGTTTTTTTATTGACTTACTGCATTGGCAAGATCTTACAGTGCATGAGTGCATGGTTTAATAGTAACGGTATGAACAATCAGCCATTTATTCTGGCCTTTCTTAAAAGCAGTTTTGGGGGGAAATAATTTAATAGTTTATCATTAAATATGATGTTAGCTGTAAGCTTTTTGTAGATGCCCTTTTTCAAATCAAGTAAGTTTTCTTCTATTCCTAGTTTTCTGGTTCCTTCTTCTCTTCCTTCTCCTCCCTCTCCCCCTCCTCCTCCTCCTTCTCCTCCTTTTCCTCCTTCATCTCTTTCCCCTTCCCTTTCCCCTTCCCCTTCCTCTTCCCCGTCCCCTTCTCCTTCGTTTTCTACTTTATCTTCTTTTTCATATGAGTGAGTGTTGAATTTGGTCATATGTTTTTCCTGCATCTGATGAAATGACCATACCATTTTTTACCTTTGTTTTGTTACAGTAGTGAATTACTTTGACTTTTTAATGTTCAACAATTCTCCAATTTTGTAATAAAGCCCAAGTGACCACAATATATTACTACTTTGATATATTTGTGAATTAAATTGGCTAAAATTATACAAGTCTTTTGCATGTACAATGAATAGGGTTATTGGTCTGTCTTTCCTTATATAATGTCTTTGGTTTTATGTGAGGGTAATGTTGGGCTCATAAAATGAAATGAAAGTTCTATCATGCCATTTTCTATTTCTGAAATATTTTGTATATAATCGGAATTATTTTTTCCTTTAAATTTTTTTAGATTTCACCAGGGAGACCATTGTGGTCTAGAGTTTTCTTTCTGAAATTTTTAAATGATGAATTTGATTTATTCAATAAATGTAACATTGTTGAGTTTATCTATATCTTCTTGAGTGAATGTTGGTGATTTGTGTCTTT
Organism: Crocuta crocuta; assembly: GCF_008692635.1. Taxonomy (NCBI): domain Eukaryota; kingdom Metazoa; phylum Chordata; class Mammalia; order Carnivora; family Hyaenidae; genus Crocuta; species Crocuta crocuta. The sequence goes on from NW_027531334.1 coordinate 10,791,091, forward strand.
CAAGGTAATTGTCTATATAACTAATTTATCAAATTTGTTTGCAGTATGGATTTAATATTTTTTCATATAGGAGCTGCACATTGCTTGTTAAATTCATTCCTAAGTATTTAATCATTTTGTTCACATTATAAATTGGGTTTTTCTGTACTATTCCTTTCTCTGTTTATTGTTTTGTATATCTTTGTATATTGTTATTGATTTTGGTTTCTAATTTCCTGTTCTGAAACAGTATTAGAAACATGTAGTGATTTTTTTTTAATTCAGATGTTATATGGTTTTACTTCTGAAATTTCATGTGATTATTTTTATATTTTTATTACTTTTGTATATGTCCTGTCTTTGGCTTTCAATTATTCTCCCTATGTAATATATATGACATAAAAACTACATAATAAGAGAGCTATTGTAAATTCCTAGGTTGATAGTCTCAGCCCTTTATTGTCTTTTTACTGTAGAAAAGCTTGCATTTCTTTGTGGTTTTTTTGTATGTTAAGTAACTCTGGATTGTATTCTCTACTAGATTTTTTTATGTTGATTCAAAATTTGTTTATGGTTTGTGTTAGCAGGCAATCAACTTGGCTGAACTCAAATTTAATACTCTCAAATTTGTAGTGGGCAATGACTCCGATCATTTACATTTTTTATATCACAGACATCAGCTAAATTTGCACCATACAGGTATATATGCCCTTTTTCAGGTCAAGAAAGTTTCCTTTTACTGACATTTAGGATCTCCCTTTCTCTGGCAGTTTCCCTTCGTATGTTTCTCCTTAATTATCCAGTAGCTCCTTTTATTGGCCTACTTACCCTAGCTCCTCTATGCAGAAAGAGGTTGGAATTCGCTATCAAATGTCTAGTTAACTCTTGCCTCCTGCTACAAACCACAAAATAATATAAGCCAAGACAAAAACTACAGTTACCCTGTGTTGGTCTCTTGCTTGAAGTTTTGACTTCCTTCTGAAGTTTTGCTTTTGTTCAGCCTCCAGAGTACTTGTATAGTTGTGTTTTGTACTTTGTTCAGTGTTTATAAGTATTGTTTTAAGAAGAGTCAGTTTGTTAGGAAATTATCCTTTATACTAGGAGCACATCTCTTACTTAGTAGATTTTTGGTAAGAGGTCAATTTTCACACCTGTAATGGCATACTTCAGAGGAAAAGATAAAGCAAGTAAGAGAATTCTTGGAATTTATATAATCATCGGTAAGAGTTTATGTTCCTATAAGTGAGTTTGGATACTCAGGGTTAATTTTAATCAAGTCTCAAGAGGCAGTGATTCCCAGCTGACATTTATATTTATTTATTATAAGATATTTTAATGTCTCTCTGCTGCAAAGAATATAGTCACCATCTTATAGATACAAACAAAGCTTAGAGAAGTAGTTGACAAACTCAAGTTCCCCTAAATAAAATGAATTGAATCTAAGATCCTTAACTCAAGTCTGTATGACTATAACTCTTTTGGAGTACAGATCTCAAATCGAGCACAGTTTCAGCTCAGAGATATAAAACGCTGGAAAAGAACATCATTCCAATCTTTATTTCATGAATAAAACCTAAACTACAAATTAACAAACTTTCTTGAACTGATCAGAAACCTGAGATCAATGATAAGCTATTAACACGAAGTTTGAACAGAGATGGGTACCTCAAGAGAAAAAGAGCCCCAAGAACAATTGTATACCTGGAGTAGATTCTGCAGCACGGCATGCAAGGTTATAGGAAAATTACACTAATGATATTTAATTGATTGCTGAAAGCCCAGTGTAACCTCCTGTGAGTGTGAGGCCTGTGATCCTCAGGTCTCAGAGCACTCACACTCTCTTGTCGCAATTCCTCCATGAGTAGCATCAGGATCTTACAGCGAAAACAGTGGAATCCACATAAAGATTTCCCCATGGTGCTGGTTGGAGCAGGGTAAATAGTAACCACTGCTGAAATGCAGAAATCTGCTTAAAGCTATCTTGACTATAGTCAGTATAGGGGGAGAAAAAAAGAGGGCTCATATAATCAGTCTGTATCCTGGGTCACAAATGGAATCCTATTGTGACTGGGAAGGGAGTGGAGGCCTTCATTAAGTCTTCACCCAGAGTCCTCTTCTTTACCTTCCCTTAAGTAATAAAAGCCTTAAACTGAAGTTTAAAGAACATCTGTTTTCATACCTCAAGAAAATCGGTAGATATTCATTACAGTGGGTTAGTGGATGAGGGGAAACAAAGCTTTGTTCCTAAAGGAGGGATGTGAGCTCTTATGAGGGTCATACTCAAGAAATTTAGGTTTCAGACACCTAGGTGGCTCAGTCGGTGAAGTGTCTGACTTCAGCTCAGGTCATGATCTCACATTCTGTTGGTTCAAGCCCCCAGTTGGGCTCTGTGCTGACAGCTCAGAGCTTGAAGCCTGCTTTGGATTCTATCTTCCTCTCTCTCTCTCTCTCTCCCTCTCTCTCTCTGCCCCTCCCCCACTCATGCTCTGTCTCTCAAAAATAAATAAACATTTTAAAAATTTTTTGAAAGAAGAAAGAAATGCAGATTTATAGTTCTTGTGTAAGACTGGGGTTTAATCTGAACATCAGAGAAGATAATTCCTTCCTCAACCACCTCTGATGACAAGTCTTTAGTAAAAATAACAGAGGCATACAGCTGCTGTAACAGCAAGAATAGACTTCCTTTGGGGAGCAGAAGATGAAAAGACCCAATCCAAGTAAGAAAAACTGCCTCAAATACTTCACATCTAGTAACTGCATGAGCAGGAACTTCAAACCTGGCCCAATCAATGATTAGTTTAGCAAAACCCTACACTGAAGTCATACTTAGAAGTAAAGGTTGCTAGTATCTCAACATAAAAATATATATATATCACTATCGAATATTTCATACAATGTGTCTTGCTTTCAGCAAAAATATTATGAGGCATTCCATAATACAATTAGAAAATACATTATTTTCAAACATGATTTTTAATTTACCTTGTGTGTCTGGTGACTGAATTATTATTTTATTTATAATAAACCAGTTAAACAGACCATACTATTTTTGAACATTGTTTAAAAACAAAACATAAAAACTTCTCATTTTTGTTAAAAGAGAACTTTGAGAGCATTTATTACACTGAGATGAAATCTCAATGGTTATCATAATTGTAATTGTCAGGCTTAGAGAACTAGCTTAAGAAAACTAACATTCTCAAGTGAGGTTTTGATGGAAAGTGATAATTTACTTTGGGATTGTAGACTTAAAGGAGGGTACACTTGTCAGAAAAGCCAAAATATATCCATCCATATGAAACATTTTTTAAAAAGATAAATAATAAACAAATAATTAAAACCCTATCAAAGAAGCATCTTAGCTGCTTTTGATTCAGGTTAGCCTAAGAGATATCATCATCCAAATTATAGCAGTGATCATGTCATTGCAAAATTATGTTAGAACTCTGAATTTTATGCAACAAAGTTTTACAAAGATCGATACAAAAAATATAGAAGGAGAGGGGTGCCTGGGTGGCTCAGTCGGTTAAGCGTCCGATTTCAGCTCATGTCATGATCTCGGGGTTCGTGGGTTTGAGCCCCGTGTCAGGCTCTGTGCTGACAGCTCAGAGCCTGGAGCTTGCTTCTAATTCTGTGTCTCCCTTTCTCTCTCTGACTCTCCCCTGCTTACTCTGTCTCTATCTCTCTCTCAAAAATAAATGAAACATTAAAAAAAATTTTTTTAAATATATAGAAGGAGAACATATGTTGTCTGCATGCCCTGGTATAAACCTCTGTGGATTGCAGCTAAATTCTTCAGATGCTCGAGGGAAAATTCATAGTTAAATGCAAATGATTCTATCTTCACACAGTAAAAATGTGAATCCATTTGGCTTTCTCTATGTTAAAATAGTATATACATTTTAAAGAAATTATTTGATGTCTTTTCAGGAGCATACCTTTAAGCAAATCCAGGAATTATTACTTACAGCCATTCTCACCCATGAGCATTCTGTTCATACCTGTAAACACATATTTTTCACATTATAGCATTTTTATTTATAAAATTACTGGTGTTACAAAATATAAAATAATACTGCCACTCAGTTTTTATTGAATTGCTGTTTACCTATTACAGATCCTCACTTTTCTGTGCAACTACAAGAATTCTAAGAAAATATATAGATGTAAGAATAGATGTAGATATGATAATAATTATGTGAAGTTACAAAATTCTCTTCTTCAGTAAATCTCAGAATATATTATACATGTGATCTGAATAAGTCTCAGTGTTTTGGTTTTTTTGTTTTTTTTTTGCCTTTTCACCATGAGGGGAACTCAGTGATAATCAGGTGTTTTTTCCTTTGCATACGAAGATTCTTCCCTGTATTGTTATTCAGTATTGTAAAGCATTCATGAAGGGTTTTCTTACTATATGGTAAGTACTGGGCTGTGTCCAGAAATTAAAATAATAATAATAATAATATTAGTAACTAATGTGCAGATACAAAAAAACTATAGTCATACAAATTCACAAAGTTTGAAGAAAACAATAATGCTTTGTGTTGTTTTGGTTTTTACATTGAAAAAATTCTTTTAATGTTTAATTTTTTTCTGAGAGAGAGAAGCAGAGCATGACAGGGGGAGGGACAGAGAGAGACACAGAATTGGAAGCAGGCTCCAGGCTCTGAGCTGTCAGCACAGAGCCCGATGCAGGGGTAGAACCCACAAACTGTGAGATCCTGACCTGGGCTGAAGTTGGACGCTTAACCACTGAGCCACCATGAGGCCTCTTGTGTTTTACATTTTTGAGAAAGGGCTGGTAGAGAGGGAGAGAGGCATAGAGGAAGAAAGAGGTGGAAAATGAAGGGAAAGGAGGGAGGGAGAAGAGAGACACAGAAAGACAGAGAGAGAGAGAGAGAGAGAGGCTCCCTTAAGAAAATGCTGACAATTAAAAAGCATTGTTATTTGTACCAATCTACATTTACATGGAAGCCAGAAAGTCACCATTTATTATTCCTTTGTACTTTCATGAACATTATGATTTTACATGTGTTTTGAATAGGTAAGTCAAGCACATGATACAGAATTCAAATGGACATAAGCTTATACCATGAATACTAAGGCCCCTGCTCTCTCTCACTGGCAACACACAATTCTCTGTCTTAAATATATTTTCTGCTGTTGATCTTTCTTGTGAATCCATCGAGAAATATTCTATTTAAATACAAACATATATGACACTATTCTTTCATGTTTCATACCAATATTTCCTTTCTGTACACAGAAATCAGTCCCTTGTGTTGTTTTTTTCCACTCTCTTAAGAATATATTTTAGAAGTTATTTCAGATCAGTGCATACAGTCACCTCACATTTTTTAATACCTGTTTATTATGCTATTGAATGAGGTACTATGATATATTTAAATAGTCCCTCAGCTGATAGGCATATAACTTGTTTCCAAGTACTTGATGTTATGAACAATTATGTCTTAAGTACCTAGGACCCTATTTGGAGTGCACTTCCAGGATAAATACCCTGGAGAGATGTGCATTTTAAACTTGGTAGGTATTGCCAAATTGCCTACAAAACCAGATATCAGCGTTCATCCCATAAGTAGTATATGAGAGTGTCTGTTTCCCAACAAAATATTTTATTTTATCTTATTTTTGTTCTTTGCCAGTCTGGTAGAAGAAAAAAACAGTTACTTATTATTCAAATTTTCATGATCTTTATACTGTACCTTAATGTCTTTTCATATGTTTATGATGGTCTTTTTGTTGTTGTTGTTGAGGCATTGGTCTTTTTCTTATTGGTTTATGGATATTTTTAGACCTTTATTCATTTCAAACCACAGCATTTCACTTTCGTGCCACAGAATTTAACTTGGAATTTTTTCAAAGATTTTATCAGTAAGTCTAGTAGCCCTAGAAAAATTCAATAATATTCATGAGCCATGACTGATTCTTTGTAACATTAAACTTTGTGGTGTGCTTGAATTGTCAGGTGAACAGTGGAACATTCCTGCCTGCTTGTGTTTTAGGCTTCATTGATCATGAAATTGTTTTGATCATATTTCTCCTTATTTAGGATAACAGAAATTAATAATGGTATGCAATAAAATTATGATGCCTGCAGAAAACTTGTTTCTCACATAAAATAATATCTTGAGAACCCCGAATCTATAGCTGTTTAAAAAGAAAGCTGTCATAAAGTAAACTTTTATATATAAAATTTTGGAGCTGATGTTGTATTCTGTAATATCAATTATATTTCATAAGTATATGGATATCTTCTGTTTCTAAAATGTTTATTTTAGTTTTTGAAAGAAAGAGACCAAGCCTGAGCAAGGGAGAGAGGCAGAGAGACAGAGAGAGGGAGAGGAAGAATCCCAAGCAAGCTCCTCCATGCTCTCAGCAAAGAGCCTAACCCAAGGCTCAATCTCACAAACTGTGAGATTGTGAACTGAGTCTAAATTAAGAGACAGCACTTAACCGACTGAGCACCCAAGTGCCTCAAGGATATCTACATATTGCATCTATAACGTGGTGTAACATTATTTATGTTTCTGTATAGGCCCAAAAAGGAATGAGCTAACAGTGCAAAGCTCATATGTGTCTAAAGATAGAACAGACAGACCAGCTGTAATTTTTGAAAAATGTTTTCTTAGCTGCTAAAAATGGACAAATTGTATCCCTCTAGACAATTAGGACAAAGTTTTTGTAAACTGATAGCAAAAGCAGATCTGTATAAGCTGAGAGAGTTACCATCAACTCTTCCTCAATAAAGTATAATTGCAAATTGCCAGGGGACAATGAAAATAAACTAAACAATACAGATTCCTTGATTCTCCCTCCAACCCACTCTCACAAACAAAACACTTTGTTCATTTTCCCCTATATCTCCTTCGTCTGTTCTTTCCATTCTCTAACCCCATTACTTTATATCACACATTGGTTTCTCTTATCTGATTGATGACATTCGTTCCTAAATTCTTTTGCATCCTATAATTTTGTATCCTTGAAGTCAGATTCCACAGTGCATTGGGGTTGCTTTTCCAAACTCAAACTAATGAAGTTCCTATTCAAAACCTTTGATTATGTACCTCTTACCCCAATGCATACACTCAGAAACCTGAACTTACTAGGATGACATTCAAATTTCTCAGTATTTTGGCATAACTTGGCGTTTCTCATTAAAATTGGTCATATCTTCCTATCAACCCGATAATACAGGTTCAACAAACCATTCATCATATCTCAATATATCCTGCATTTTCCTGTTTCTGGACTTTTGCTCATGATAACCTGTCATTCTGGAAGTCTTTTCTACTTAGTAAAATTGTACTTAAAAATAACTAAACTTTTTTGGTAGCTTACCATCATAGGAACTATTTTAAGCATTTTACCATCAGAATACTACTAATAAAAATATAGGTACTATAATATCTATCTATAGATATAGATATACTGAAGTATTGAGCGATTAACTAGTATGGACTTAAACATAAAGGGGAATTTCAAAACTGGCATTCTCTCTCTAGACTTGGTATAAGAAACACTGTGTCTTGATTATCTTTTATGTCTTTCATAGCATATTATACATTATTTGTACAGCACAGGTGCTAAATAAATGTTGCTTAAATTGAATGTTTTATTCACATTATAATTTGGTCTTGAAAGGTCTAGAAAATTAACTTAATTATCTACTTGAGAATGTCAGTGTTGTCTTGACCCATTTTTAGAGAATTTTTTTTACTTTTTTCTTAAAAATTTCTATTTTGACATTCATAGTCAGAGCAGATGCTAATCTCAGAAATAAAAACAAAGACAACCACAACATAGTAGTGAGAGAGCAGTATATGATGACCCTAAATGGTGGCAATTATCTAAAGCAGTTATAGTTAGTAAAGTAACATGCAACCAAATTTGCTTTCCTCTGAAGGGAACTTAGAAAGTAAAAGTAAAAGCCATAAATAAGAAAATTGACATTACAAATGTAGAATACATGCAGATTTCAGTTTCCATGAGTCACAAGAAATATCACTAGAAGATACTGGGAGACATTATTTTTCCATGTAGTAGTCTTTATTTGATAAAACTAAATTATTTATCAAATTAATAACCATTTATATTTTAATCACAAACTGTAAATAATATTAAAAGGAAACACTTCATAGCCTTCATAGCCCTCACAGAAATTGAGGGAGATGCACATTTCAACTATGGACTAAAATTTATCAAATGAAATGGAAATGGAATATTAAAAATAATTGCTTCAATGGAATTTTTTACCTCTTCCTAAGACTTGCAGAATTTCAGTATTAAAAATATATAAAACTTATAGATCTATGCAACTTTAACAATATGAAAAAGGTTCATTTGGTAGAAAAAATGCATTTCTGTGTGGTACTTTTCCATGTTAACCTTTCTGAAATAACTCTTCTGAATGTGATTATTCTTTAAAAGAACTGTATCATGGCTTTGCTTAGTGACTAATATTATACTGTGGTTCCTTAATCTCAGTACCATTGGCATTTTGGACTGAGTAACTCTTTTGTATGAGGTGTCCTGTGAATTTTTTGATGCTTAACAGCATCCTTGGCCTCTAACCACCAGATGCCATTAGCACTTTTTAAGTTGTAATAACAAAAATGCCTCCAAACGTTGCCAAATATACTGGAGGTGTGTGTGTGTGTGTGTGTGCGTGTGCTCGCGTACAGGGGTTATACCCACCAACCCACCCACCCTAACTGAGAACCACTGATCCTATTTTGACTCATTGCCCTTGGAATTTTATATTAGTCATTTGAAAGGATTCCTCAAAGAGAGCATGCTTTCGGGAAGGAGTTTGCAATCGTACCTTATTATCATTTATTTTCTGTAATACTTTTAAGAGTGCTTATCCCTTACCCTCCTTTGGTTCTAACATATTATTTTTTTTATCATCTCTGGCATATATAACACAGAGATACAATGCCTCCATATAATGCAGTACTAACCACATACTCTGCCTCTTATGCTACAATTATCTCTATATAGAGATCACGCTAAATTCCACTGTAGGGAGGAATGTTGGGTCACAGCTCATGCTCTTGTCCTTCAATAGCACAGCAGCAGGAATTAGTAAAGCAGTGCTACTTTATGAATTCCTTCCTCTCAAGCCTCAGCAACTTTTGATTCTATTGTTTTGAATATCAGGCAATTAAGCAATGTGGCATAAACATTGGCCCGAGTTCCCACCTTCTTCTTGGACAACATTATAGTACCTGGAGAAATCTCAGCAGGTAGATGTGTAGTCAGAGGATAAAGGAAGCCGTGAACTATCACTGCTTCCCAGGATATTTTTGTTTGATCCAGAGGCAATAGCTATAAGCAGCAAAGACCTGGGGACAGAAGAATGTGCTATGACTAGTCAGCAAACAGATTACATGGAGATACAAAGCCAGTTTCGTAAAACTGTTAATAGCTTACATTCATAGTCTTTGAAAAATAAACTCAATGTATACTGTTCTAGTATTCATTTCACTAGTTTGTACAGTTCTTGGTTTTTCTTTATTTTATAGTCTTCCTCCTTTTGCTGTAATATTGATTTGGTCCTTTGGGAGGAAAAAAAATCAGCATGCACAGCAGGTCCTCCCAATGTTGAGCACTTAAAATGCTATCAGATCACCAGCAAATTAGTGCTCTCTGAATGGGGCATTGACATTTCCCTATTTAAACTGCACTCCCTTAGGGAAGGCTCTGTCACCAGAGTCATTAACTGGGATCTAGATCTAACTACTGCATTGTACCTTCTATATCCAGATGGTATAAAAATGGAAATTTCCATATTTTAAAGGTGGCCTTTAGGATGAAAATCAATCCCCCCCAACTTTTTTTTTAACTCACTTGCAGTGGCTTATTCTGGAAGGCGATACTTTCTAAGCATAAAGGACAATGTAATGATTTATGATAGCATAATAAAAATGTTGACTTCCATGTGTGTTGAGCTAGATCTTTTTCCATTGGATCAATATTATTTGCCTCTTCATTGTGACTTGCTCCAACTATAAATGTAACATTCTAAGAAATTCTGATCATTCTTACTTATTTTTTGTCTCACTCTTTGGTTTTCATAGAGGCTTTTTAAATGTAAGTCATTTAATAGATATAAGGAGTTCTATTATATTTCTGTTTTTATTAAGTTGGTCAATTACAAATACAAATCAAGAGTTTTACGTAAGAGACTAGATAGCAACAAGGTTTAAGTGAGCAGACGTGGGAATCGAAAGCATGAATGTTAATCCATTTCAAAACTTCACATTTGTTTGAATTCAGACAAGTTAAATGATGTCTCAGAGATCCATGTTTTCATAGGCTGAGTCACCATTGTACTACATAACATGAGAATATCAAGACTTGTGTTTCCTAAATCCCCATCTGTCCCCCAAATTCCATTATTCTCATGTTGATATATTTCCATTTTTCCATGTTCCACCTGTAGGAAACATGTTGAGTGGTGATTTTTTCCCCTCATAGTCCAATCCTTATTTTTTTAGAATAACTCAGCTTTAATCTGTTAAGAATGCATGTGTGTGTTGTGTGTGTGAATGAATGTTCTATAAAACATTTATTCAATAAAAAATCATTTTATTAAAATTTGGAAAGCACTCTCCTATTATTTTTGCCTAATGGCAGAACCTGGTTTTTTTTTTCCTGTTAGATTTCTTCAAAACATTTTTTTTTTTAGTTTTACTTCAAAACATTTTTAACCCAAAATTCTTAGGGTCATGGACAGTAGTCCGGCATGAGAAATAAATATATGAATAGTTGGTCGATTCTAGCAAGCTAGAAAATATATCTGACAGAGTCATCCACTAGGTAGAACAAAAGTAGCAATTTGAAGCCCAGGCTTGAAGGAGGGAACAGAGAAACTGCATATAGTCAATGTTTGGAACAGATGTTACTCTTCTGATTTCACTCTTCTGTTTTCACCTGCTTTCTATCTGCTATGGCACAAAGGTGGGGCTACTGCATAGAAAAGAGACAATCACCTAACTGTAAGAAATATAAAGCTCTAAATGTAGGTTGGATCATGAATATGGACAATCTGTGCAGGAAAAAAAATCAGAAGACCATTCATAATGAACTAGAATTTTTTTGCTGGTGTTGTTTTTTGATTGCGCTGTTGCTGATTAAAAAGGAAAACAAAAACCAAAACGTGTCTTTGCTCCCATGTTTCTCCTTTACTGTCACATGATAACCAAACTCACAACTCTTCTGACAACAGATGTGGCGAGATCCGGGAGGAGGTCCCCTACCATGAAATTCTCTGGTACACCATCTAGTTGCCTTATAATTGAGCTCAGTTCTGATACTGTCTACCTGGAGATGGCATCCTCTCCTACAGGTGAAAGACTCAGTCCTACAAAACTGCTCCCTCTGCACTTCAGGTGCCAAATGAAAGTCAGGGTTGTTACCTGTGCTTCTGATCAACTGGCTATTTATCTGAGGTTTCCATGACACCCTTCTCGGATGCACTGAATTTGTCAGAGGGGCTTACAGAACTCAAGGAAACACATTTAGCAGTAAATGAAAATACATAAGAAAGGATATAGATGAACATTCGGATGAAGAAATAGTGAAGGGTGAGGTGTGGGAGGGTCCTAAGAACAGGAGCATCTGTCTGTCCAAAGTTGGAGGTGCATTACCCTGCTGGCACATGATGTGTTCACCGACCTGGAAGTTCTCTGAACCCCAAAATATGGTATGATATGGAGACTTCCTCATGCAGACATGATATGTTATCTCCATTTATAGCTCTTCTCCCTCCTCTGGAAAACTGGGAGTGGAGCTGAAAATTCCTGTCTTCTAATTATGCCTCAGTCTTTCTTGTTGGTGACTAGCCCCATCCAGAAGCGCAATAAGAGCCCATCCAGAGTCACTTCATTATTTAAAAAAAAAAAAAAAGATCCTCCTTGTATTCTTATTAGGAATTCTATGCCTGGAACAGGGATAAAGACCAAATATATATTTCTTATTATAAATCATACTGTCCCTGACTCATGGATTCCTTATAGGAAAACTATCTTAGTGGTCAAAAGATACTTGACATACTACTAGAATCTCATTCAGTCGTTAATAAGTATCCAGTCAATCATCATACATATGAACATGTCTCCTGGGGCAAGGCCACTCTTGCTTGCAAGGTTCCATTTGATTAAGTCAGGTACCAAAAGCAGAAGTGGTGTATGGCTTCACTTTTTCAGCCATCTGGTAGAGTCGAGCTGAGAGACAGCATCATCTCCTGCTTTGAGCATCTTTCAAGGTGTTAATGCAATATTGGATTTGCCTCTCTACATTCCTTTACCCAAAGCTAGTACTTTTCCCTCTCTCTATTTACACTTAAACTTACCCACCTTTGGAGGGGACATTAGGTCTGGCCACTGTGTTAGTCTAGTTTGCATGCCTCAATTCTAGTCTAGTGAGTCCCACCCCTTCAATGATCATAGAGACTTTCGTATGTGGTGTAAAAGTTATGTATGCTCATGGTCCAGCTAACTTCACAAGAAATAGTGAGACAGACAAGTAGACAACCATAATACAGGGCATTCCAGAGAAATGTCACAATTTTGGTCAATTAGGAATCAGGGAAAATAAACACAACTACAAAACCCATCCAATATCCAGACAATAATAATTTGAGAACTGAAGCAAATAACTCATTCTCTCCAAAGCAATGGTTCTTGCCTCTGGCTTTCTATTAGACTCACCTGGGTGTGGGGAAGTTTTTTTTTTTTTTAAAGTACTGATGCCTGTGCCTCATTCTGAACCAAATTATCCTATTATATCAGATGGTATATAAAAATTGGCATTTTTCTTTCTTTTTTTCTGATACTTTCCAGATGATTCTAATGTCTGGCTAGTTTTGAGAATAACTAATGTAGGAAATTTATAAGCTGAATTCCTCTAGTATGGACAAAGACATGCTGATTAAATTTAAGTTTAAATAATTGGTTAATTACACTTTGTGAATACAGTTATTTTTATTTTGCTTTGTAGTGAAACGTGCAGTCTGTTGAAATTCCCATCCTTTCAGTATTTTTGTGAGTTTGCTCTATTTTAGCAATACTGTTTTGCTGTATCTATCTCTACTCTCACTTGTGCAGTGTGTGTGCATTCTGTAAATGTCAGCCATTACAGTTGTAAGATGCTCACTCTAATGTTCTGCAACTGTACTACTTGCTGTAATCCAAATCTCTTTTAACTGGTATTTTTCTCTTTTCATCTCCCTTCCAATTTGCCATCTTTTAGGCTTCAAGAGGAGGATTATTTGGTGCTAAAATGAAATTCTAATTTATCACTGTTGCTAAGAGAAAAGTAAATTAGTGTATAAATCGTTTTTTGACATTTCCACTTTATTGCAGAGTAGCATGTGAATTAAATTAAATGTAGTTATGTCCTATATCTAACTAATGTGCTTCTCAAGAATCATTTTGTAAACACACTGGTATACAAGCAGTGTGGCCTGCAGGAGTCATTTTGTTCTGTATACAGAGAGATCTCCAGGTCACAGTAAATAGCTGAGGTTTATGAATTGCTGAAATATTCTTCAAAGATTTGTAGTGGCATTTCAATTGTAAAACATAATATTACTTTGTAATAATCAACTTTGCTTCAGGAGGCACTTTTTTGGAAATCGTTAGAATTATTCTGTGGCATACAACAACCCTAGATTTGTCACTTTTTTTAACTTTTGTTAAAACTGATTTAATCAGATCACAGCTGAAACAAATGCAAGCTGATATAAAATACAAAAATAATTTGTTGCACTTAAATTGTACTCCTTTCCCTAAAAGTGCACAGCAATTTTTACATGCAATATTATGTTACAAATCCTCACCTCATTCCTTCAAGGCAAGGACTCATTATTTTTCTCATTTGACAAGTGGAGGTTAAATTGAGGTTTCTTATGACTTACCTAAGGGAATGCGAAGTGTCATTGTTGGAGGCAGCAAGCTCTCTGCCTTTGAGAGCAGTAGTTTTTCCTCTTCTGTGTACTGTGCTAATTGAAGAATGTAATTATTCATTTAAAAATGTGTAATGAACCCCACTATGTTCTAGCAAAATTCTTAGTGCTGAGGGCAGATGTAGGAGAAAACAATACAACAAGATTTGCAGCAACGTTTGTATATTGTATAGCTCTAAACTGGAAGCAACCTAGTTAGTGAATAGGTAAATTTTAGTATATCCATACGATAGACTTTTTTTTTATCTGTACCATGGACTATTATTATTCAACAATAAATAGAAATCAATTATTAATGTACACAATTATAGATGAATTTCAAAGACAGTATGTTAACTGAAATAAATACAGATGCATACTTCTGTGTGATATATAGGAAATCATTTATAAAACATTCCAGAAGTGCCTGGGTGGCTCAGTTGGTTAAGCATCCAACTCTTGATTTTGGCTCAGCTCATGATCTCATGGTTTGTAATACAGCCCTGCACTGAGCTCCACGCTAACAGCAAGGAGTCTGCTTGAGTTTTTCGCCCTCCCTCTCTCTTTGTCCCTCCCTCCCCTCCTTCTTGGGATCAATAAATAAGCATTTAAATAAACACATTCTAAAGATGCATAACGGTGACAGAATGCAAATCAGTGGTATGCGCTGAATGGGGTGGTTGTAAAAAGGGCATAAAGAAACTTTTAGGCTGATGGAGGTGTTCTATTTATTGACAGAGATGGTGTTAACAACACTGGTGTTAACATATAAAATTATGAAAATACTTCAAAAATTTAAATTTTATTGTAGATAATACTCAATAAAACAGTTTTAAATTGAATTAACATAAAATTATTTATATCTGCTGATATTTCAATGTGTGTCATGTCTACAGGTTTGCCAGCTTTAATTTGTTGTTGACTATCATTTCTTCTCCATCCTCTCTCTCCCATTTTGTGCTTTTTTTCTTTTCTAATCAACTGATCAGAGGTTTTCAGTTTGACTGGTCTGTTCCAAGAACCAAATTTTATGTAAGATGATCACCCCTATTATATGTGTTTTCCAGATCATTGCTATTGTAATTATTATTCCCTTGCTTCTATTGCCTTTGAATTAATTTGCAATTATTTGTTCTAAAATCTATTGTTTTTTATTTTTTTAATGTTTGTTTATTTTTGAGATTGAGAGATACAGAGTGCAAGTGGGGAAAGGGAGAGAGAGAGGGAGACACAGAATCTGAAGCAGGCTCCAGGCTCTGAAGTGTCAGCATAGAGCCTGACGCGGGGCTTGAACTCATGGACCATGAGAACATAACCTGAGCTGAAGTCAAACATTTAACCAACTGAGCCACCCAGGTGCCTCTGTTCTAAAATCTTGAGAATAGATGATTTACTTTCTGTTTCATCTCTATTATGTATGTTTTATAGCTACGCCTCTTCTTCTGGAAACTGATATATCTGCATCTTATAACTTTTATATGTACTATTTTTATTAGTCTTTAACTCAACATAGTTTTGATGTGTCATGATCAGAGTTGTTAATAGAAATAAAGTGATAGAAGAGTATGCTCATATTTTTTCACATATGTTATCACATCCAACAAGCTTATATCAACCTCCTCCTTAACACAGTTTTTTAAAAGTCAGGCTTATTGGGTACAATTTAAGTACCAATAAAGTACATTCTTTTAAAGTATACAATTCAGTGAATTTTTCAAGTTTATAGTTATGTAATTACCATACTCAAGATGTACAACATTTCCATCACTCCAAAATGGCCCCTTGTGCCCCTCTGCAGTTGATATCATACCCCAACTCCTAGTACTGACCTGACTTATTTCCTCTGAATGTTGCCTTTTCCAGAATATCATACAGAGTCATATAGTATGTAGCCCTTTCTTTCTTTTTTTTATATATGAGATTCATCTGTACTGTTTCATGTTCATCTTATGATATGATAAAATCCATTAAATGGATGTGTTTTTATTTATTTATTTTACTAGATAACAGAAATTTGGATTATTTCCAAATTGGAAATTTATAATAGGTCATGAATAAAGTTGAAGTAATTATCTACCCATATATGTATATATATTCCATTTCTGTTGAGTAAATACTTAATAGTACAATGACGAGATTATATGGAAGACACATACTTAACTTTGTAAGAAATAGCCCAACAGGTTTCCAAAGCAGTTGTACTGCCTTGTGTTCACATCAGCAGTGTTTGAGAGTTCTACTGGCCTAACTCCTCTTTAGCATCTGTATTGTCAGTCTTTTTTATTTTAGCCATTCTAATAAGCATATAGCAATATCTTGTTGATTTAGTTTGCGTTTTTTCTTTTTTTTAACATTCATCTATTTTTGAGGAGAAAGAGAGAAACAGAGTGCAAGTGGGGGAGGGGCAGAGAGAGAAGGAGACACAGAATCTGAAGTAGGCTCCAGGCTCTGATCTGTCAGCACAGACATAATGCGGGACTCGAACACACAAACCTCAAGACCATGACATGAAATGCCTTAACAGATGGAGCTAACAAGGTGCCACTTACTTTGCATTATCTTAATGATGAAAGAAGTTAAACATCTTTTCATGTGCTTATTTGCCATTCATGTATCTTTTGTGAGAAGTATCCATTCAAATCCTTTGCCTCTTTTTTCTTGAGTTGTTCATATTTTATTATCTTTAATACTATTGTATGAATCCTTTATATATTCTGGTTTCAAGTCCTGTGTTGGATATGTTATACAAATATTGCCTTACAGGTTGTGGCTTGTTTTTTTTTCATTTTTGTTTTGTTTTGTTTTGATTTGATTTTATTAACAGTGTCTTTGAATAACAGATTTTTTTTTTTAGGAAGTTGTATCCTCAATCTGTTCTTTTGTGTCTCATGCTTTTCCTAATTATCTAGGAGTTTGTTGATTATCTCAACATTACCAATATTTTCTCATAGAGCTTATTGCAAAAGTTATATAATTTTAGCCTTTGTACTTAGTTTCTATTTTTTGAAGGTATGAGATAAAATTAAATTGGATGGTGTTTTCACTTTTCTCCTTTGGCCCCACCCAGGTCTTAGGCAGGCATGCACCAGAGATTCCAGAGCAGGGTTTCATCAGTTTTTCCACCTACCCTCCTATCCCCTCTCCTTTAAACACACCCAGCTCCCTAAAGTAGTGAAAATCTGACTTGTGTAATTCAGAAATCTTAGGCAGGAACACTTGGGGGTTTCCGGTCCTCCCACAATAGCGTATGCGTTTTGCTTCTGTTCCCATCCTCAGAAGCAGTATGTTCCTACTCTTTCAGAGGCTTGCAGCTCTTGCTTTTTGTAAGAGTAAAGTCCAGGAATTGAGTGCATTTCTTGAGGTCTCCAGAGAAGAACTGATATGATAGATGATAAATAGATAGATAGTTTGATGATAGATAGATAGATAGATAGATAGTTTGATAGATAGATAGATGATAGATAGATAGACACATCATTAGGTGCAGATATTTATTATAAGAAATTTACTCATGCAAGAAGACTTAGATGTCCCAAGATCTGCAGTCAGCAAAGTAGAGATACGAAAGAACTGTTGGTGTAGTTCCAGTCCAAGTCCAAACATCTGAGAACCAGGAGATTCATTGGTGTAAGTTAACAGTCCAAATCTGAGTCCAAAGGCAGGAGAAGATCAATGTCCTGGTTTGAAGTTAGACAGAGAGAAAGAAAATTCTCCTTTGCTCAGCCTTTTTGTTTTATTCAGACCTTGAACAAACAGTCTGGATAAGGCCTACCCACCTTGGGGAGGGCAATCTGCTTTACTCTCTATATCAATGGAAATGTTAATCTCATTCAGAAACACCCTCAAAGACATACCCAGAATAAGGTTTAACCAAATATCTTGGCATCGCATGATTCAATCAAGCATATATTAAATTAACTGTCACAGGACACCATTTGGTTTCTTTGTGCCAGAAAATGAATCTGCCATTTATCCTGCCCTCGGTCTATCTTGTCCTGAGAACCATGCAAAAGGCAGTAGAAAAGAGCTGGTGAGTACAGACTCCCTTTGTGTCTGAGCAAAATCTTTAGAACTTGTTAAACATTCAGACATTTTCTTCTTATCTGTTTTTTGGTGGCCTCATCTTTTCCTTGTACTGTGTCAAGGGTGAAACTGTATGTCCCATCTCTCTTCAGAGGAGCTTTTCACTGGTTTTCAATTCAGTTTACCTTGTTGATCTGCTCTTTGATGCACTTTTGATTATGTAGACTTTTCTAGTTAATGCTTGTTAGGACTTGAGTGCCACTCTTTCGTAAGTTTATACACACTTAGTTCGAAGCAGAATTTTAGCTCCACATTTTTTTACCAGCTTCATTTAGGTATACTTGGGAGTTAAAAATTGTATGTATTTAAGGTGTGTATTGTAATGTTTTGATATATGCATACTTTGTGGAATGATTAACAAAATCAAGTAAGTTAACATATCCACCTCTTCCTGTAGCTACCTTTGTGATAACTCTTCACATAGTTACGTGTGGTAGAAACACTTAAGAGTAATTCTCCTGGCAAATTTTAAGTATTTAGTATACAATTTAGCATTATTAACTATGATCACCATGTTGTAAATTAGATCTCCAGAATTTACTTATTCCATAAAACTGAACGCTGTTTCTCTTTGACTAATATTTTCTTACTCTCCCACTCCACAGTGCTTGGCAACCATGATTCTACTTTCTGCTTCTATGAGTTTGATTTTTTTAGATTACACATATAAGAGACATCATGAAATATGTGTCTTTCTGTGAGTGGCTCATTTCACTTAACATAATGACCTCCAGGTTCATTACTATGGTCTTAACTGGCAGAATTTCCTTCTTTTTCAGTCTACAATTTTGAGGTATGGTGTTTTTGAAGAAGAACCCAATAAATGGAAAGATATTCTATGCTCATAGATTGGACATAGCTTGGAAGAATTAGTATTCTTAAAATGGCCACACTGCCTCAAGTGATCTACTGGTTCAGTGCAATCCTTATCAAAATCCCAGTGGCCATTTTCAAAGAATCAAAAAAAAATTCTGAAAATTGTATAGAAACACAGAAGACCCCAAATAGCTAAAGCAGTCTTTTAAAAGTAGAACAAATCAAGAGGCATCTCACTTTCTGATTTCGAGCTATCTTACAAAGCTATAGTAGTTAAATAATATGGTATGACATAAAAACATACCCATAGGTCAGTAGACTGGAATAGATATTAGCTGCTAGTCTAAGGCTGACTACATTGAATATAAAGAAAAAATGGATTAAAGTAAAACGATAGGAAACATATAAGGCAAATTTAGTCTAAAGGTCTAATGTAGCTAGAGTGGTTACATTAATATGAGTCAGAGTAGATTTCAAAGCAATAATATTATCAGTGTAAAAGAGCATTACATAATGACAAACAGATCAATTACTTATAAGTGCATAAAAATACTACATATCTATGCCTTTATGAACTTCCAAATATATGAAGCAAAGACTGATGATTATGATGATGGTAGATAATTATATACATACATATGATCCTCAAAGATAAGTTAGCAAATCAACAATTATGGTAAGTTTTAAATATCTTTCTCTTAATAAATAAAATAAGTTGAATAAGTGGAAATAAAATCAGTAAAACTACAGAAGATATGAACAATGAAAAAAATTAACTGGACCTGATTGTCATTATAGAAGATTCCACCCAACAACAGCAAAATATGTATTCTATTCAAGTGCAGCCACAACATTTAAGAAGATAGATTATATTCTGGAACATTATACATATGTCAATAAATTAACAAAAATTCACCTCATACTAAGTATGTTCTCTGATCACAATGAAATTAATATAGATTAAAATTTAACAACAAATTCATATCTGGAAATTGCAAAAACATTTGGAGACTATATATAGACATAGATAAATACATCAATTGACAGATAATCTCCAAGAAATTATAAAAGAAATATAATGCAAAATTAGATTGTATTTTTAAAATTTTTTTTACAATAGTTTATTGTCAAGTTGGTTTCCATATAACACCCAGTGCTCATCCCCACAAGTGGCCTCCTCCATGCCCATCTCCACCCTCCTCCCCCACACCCATGAGTCCTCAGTTTGTTCTCATCATTCAAGAGTCTCTCATGGTTTGCCTCTCTCCCTCTCCCCCACCATTTCCCCCTTTCTTCTCCCCCATGGTCCTCCGTTNCATTTTGAGTTTATTTTTGTGTATAGGGTGAGAGATTGATCTAGTTTCATTCTTCTACATGTTGCTGTCCAGTTTTCTCAACACCATCTGTTAAAGAGGCTGTCTTTTTTCCATTGGATATTCTTTCCTGCTTTGTCAAAGATTAGTTGGCTGTATACCTTTGGGTCCACTTCTGAGTTCTCAATTCTGTTCCATTGGTCTATGTGTCTGTTTTTGTGCCAATACCATACTGTCTTGATGATGACAGCTTTGTAGTAGAGGCTAAAGTCTGGGATGGTGATACCTCCCGTTTTGGTTTTATTTTTCAGTATTACTTTGGCTATTCGGGGTCTTTTGTGGTTCCATGCAAATTTTAGGATAGTTTGTTCTAGTTTTGAGAAGTATGCTGGTGCAATTTTGATTGGAATTGTATTGAATGTGTAGATTGCTTTGGGTAGTAATGACATTTTAACTATATTTGTTCTTCCAATCCATAAGCATGGAATGTTTTTCTACTTCTTTTTGTCTTCTTCAATTTCCTTCATAAGTTTTCTATAGTTTTCGTCATACAGATCTCTTGTATCCTTGGTTAGGTTTATTCCTAGGTATTTTTTGGCTTTTTGTGCAATTGTGAATGGGATC
>NW_027531334.1:10815821-11021950 GCF_008692635.1 Crocuta crocuta
GTATACCTTTGGGTCCACTTCTGAGTTCTCAATTCTGTTCCATTGGTCTATGTGTCTGTTTTTGTCCCAATACCATACTGTCTTGATGATGACAGCTTTGTAATAGAGGCTAAAATCTGGGATGGTGATACCTCCCATTTTGGTTTTCTTTTTCAGTATTACTTTGGCTATTCGGGGTCTTTTGTGGTTCCATGCAAATTTTAGGATAGTTTGTTCTAGTTTTGAGAAGTATGCTGGTGCAATTTTGATTGGAATTGTATTGAATGTGTAGATTGCTTTGGGTAGTAATGACATTTTAACTATATTTGTTCTTCCAATCCATAAGCATGGAATGTTTTTCTACTTCTTTTTGTCTTCTTCAATTTCCTTCATAAGTTTTCTATAGTTTTCGTCATACAGATCTCTTGTATCCTTGGTTAGGTTTATTCCTAGGTATTTTTTGGCTTTTTGTGCAATTGTGAATGGGATCCGTTTCTTGATTTCTCTTTCTGTTGCTTCATTGTTGGTGTATAAAAATGCAACTGATTTCTCTGTACGTTGATTTGTACCCTGCAACTTTGCTGAATTCTTGGATCAGTTCTAGTAGGCTTCTGGTGGAGTCTATCAGGTTTTCTATGTAGAGTATCATGTCGTCTGCAAAAAGTGAAAGTTTGACTTGTTTGCTGATTCTGATGCCTTTTATTTCCTTTTCTTGTCTGGATGCTAGAACTTCCAGCACTATATTAAACAACAGTAGTCAGAGTGAACATCCCTGTTTTGTTACTGATTTCAGAGGGAATGCTCTCAGATTTTACCCATTGAGGGTGATATTAGCTGTGGGCTTCTCATAAATGACTTTTATGATGTTAAGTAAGTTCCTTCTATCCTGACTTTCTCGAGGGTCTTCATTAAGAAGGGATGCTGTATTTTGTCAAATGCATTTTTCTACATCTATTGACAAGATCATATGGTTTTTATCTTTTCTTTTGTTAATGTGATGTATCACATTGATTGATTTGTGAATACTGAACTAGCCCTGTAACCCAGGAATGAATCCCACTTGATCGTGGTGGATAATTTTTTTTATGTGCTGTTGCATTCGATTTGCTAGTATCTTGTTGAGGATTTTTGCATCTGTATTCATCAAGGATATTGGCCTGTAGTTCTCTTCTTTTTTTGCCAGGGTCTGTCTGGCTTGGGAATCAAAGTGATGCTGGCTTCGTAGAATGAGTCCAGAAGTTTTCCTTCGATTTCTATTATTTGGAATAGCTTGAGAAGAATGGGTACTCACTCTGATTTAAAAGTCTGGTAGAGGGGTACCTGGGTGGCTCAGTCGGTTAAGCGGCCGATTTCAGCTCAGGTCATGATCTCACGGTTCGTGGGTCTGAGCCCCGTGTCGGGCTGTGCTCAGAGCGAGCTTAGAGCCTGGAGCCTGCTTCAGGTTCTGTGTCTCTCTCTCCCTGACCCTCCCCTGCTCACTCACTATCTCTCTCTCTCTCTCTGAAATAAATAAAATATTAAAAAATCTTTTTTAAAAAAGTCTGGTAGAATTCCCCTGGGAAGCCATCTGGCCCAGAGCTCTTATTTGTTGGGAGATTTTTGGTAACTAATTCAATTTCTTCGCTAGTTATGGGTCTGTTCAGATTTGCTGTCTCTTCCCATGTGAATTTTGGTAGTGAGTGTGTGTTTAGGAATTTTCATTTCTTCTAAGTTGTCCAGTTTGTTGGCATATAATTTTTCATAGTATTCTCTGATAATTGCTTGTATTTCTGAGTGGTTGGTTGTAATAAGCCCATNCATCCCCTTTCATTCAATCTGAAGGTGTCCTCCTGTAGACAGCAAATGGATGGATTTTGTTTTTTAATCCATTCTGCTACCCTATATCTTTTGATTGGAACATTTAGTCCATTTAAATTCAGTGTTATTATTGAAAAATATGGGTTTCAAGTCATTGTGTCCTTTGTAGGATTCATGCTTGTGGTAGTGTCTCTGGTATCTTGCAGTCCTTGTAACATTTTTCTCATAGATTCCCTATCAGCTTTTCTTGTAGGGCTGGTTTAGTGGTAATGAATTCTTTCAATTTTTGTTTATTTGGAAAGACTTTTATCTCTCCTTCTATTCTGAATGACAGGCTTGCTGGAGAGAGGATTCTTGGCTGCCCATTTTTCCTGTTCATCACATTGAAGATTCCTGCCATTCCTTTCTGGCCTGTTGACTTTCTGTAAATAGTTCTGTAATCACTCTGATAGGTCTCTCTTTGTATGTTAGGGCCCTTTTATCACTAGCTGCTTTCAGAATTCTCTCTTTATCCTTACATTTTGCCAATTTCACTATGATATGTCGTGCAGAAGATCGATTCAAGTTACGTCTGAGGGGAGTTCTCTATGCCTCTTGGATTTCAATGTCTGTTTCCTTCCCGAGATTGGGGAAGTTCTTTGCTATAATTTGTTCCAGGACTCCTTCAGTGCCTTTCCCTCTCTCTTCCTCTTCTGGTATTCCTATGATACAGTTATTGTTCTGTTTGATTGTATCGCTGAGCTCTCAAACTCTCCTTTTGCATTCCTGGATCATTTTATCTCTCTTTTTCTCAGCTTCCTGTTTTTTTATAAGTGTGTCTTCTAATTCACCTATTCTCCTCTCTGCCTCTTCAGTCAGTGCATTGGATGCCTCCATTTTAGTATGCCCCTCATTTATAGCAAATTAATTCATCACAACTATTTTTAATCTCTTAAGTTTTTGTCACAATAATTTCTCTGATGTCATCCATGCTTTTTTCAAGCCCAGCAATTATGACAATTGTTCTAAATTCTTGTTCAGTTATGTTGCTTATACCTGTTTTGAGCAGTTCTTTTGCTGACATTTCTTCCTGGAATTTCTTTAGAAGAGAGTTCTTCCATTTTGTCATTTTGGCTAGCTTTTTGTGTCTTAGTATTAAAAGCTTGTTCTGCACTCTGCACCTGCAAGTACTGCTGTATTAAAGAAGGCTCTTTGACTGTCCAGGGCCTTTCAATTCAGGAAGTGTTCTTTGAATGATGTCTCTTGGTCTCTCTTGTTGAGACTTTGGTTATTTTATTTCTCTACTTATAGTGGTATTTGAGACTCTCTGCCATGTGTACTTTAGCTTGTTTTTTGAGGTAGCCCTGGAAATGAAAACATACAGACAGACACACAGGAAACAAAGGCACACAAACACACAGACAAATCCAAGAAACAAGCAAACCAAAAGGCAAAAAGAAAAAGAAAAAAAGAAGGAAAAAAAAGGAAAAGAAGATGAAGGAGGAAAAACAAATAATAAAAAGAAAAATAAAGAAAAAAGAAAAATAGAAAAAAAACCCAAAAGACAAAGGACAGTCTAAAATATAAAACCAGATTCCCAGCTACAAATAAAGAGCAGGTTGTATGCAGTGCTGATGGAACAGCATATACAAAGAGATAAATGACAGGGAGTGATGAAAGTGAAATTCGCCTTTTCACAATGACCAAGCAGAGAGACTAAGGGCTTAATTCAGAGAGAGAAGAAGGAGAATATGGTAAGAGGTGAGGAGAAAGTAAGGAAGATAATGTTACTCAGAGAAACTATATAGTCTGATTAGAGAGAGAGAGACAGAAAGGTAGAGGTGGAGGTGTAGAATATAGATCCAGAGAATGGATTAAATGTAACATTTTAAGCAAACCAATGACCAGCGTGCGAGGAGAGGGATACAAATGAGACAAGTGAAAGTATATCTGAATAGAAAGAATTGATTTAGAATTAATCACGGCAGCGCATCCATGTTGGTCTTGCCCCGGCCTCGGTTAAAAAAAAAAAGCAGCTCTCTAGCAGGGATGGGCATGGTTTGGCGTAGGCAGGTCTTAGCCTCCACTGCGTCCCGCAGACCACTCCCTGAGGTCCCACCTTGGTGATTGTGGGGAGAAAAATGGCAGCACCCCGGTCCCTTTTTGAACCAAGCATTGCAAATCACTCTTTTGGATCTGATCTCCCTGTACCATGGGCATAGCCAAGGTGGGCCATGTTCTATGTCTCAGGCCATGCCTCATTTCCAGATTTTAGTCGTATGCTTTATTGATACCGTCCAAAATATAAACCCGCAGGCCAAGTCCTTCCGAGCAGTTTCAAGCCGGCTGCTCCCCTGCTGGGGATCGAGCAGGAAGAGTGGAGGAGCAGCTTCCCCTCAGGATCGATCTGAAAAACAGAGTAGTTTCCCTGGCGCTGCCTGGGACTGGGGCGTCCAACTCAAAGTCAGCTCCACAGCTAGAACTGGATCACTCTCTGTCCCAAGCCGAGGTTTTTCTCTTCTCCAGAGACAGAGACAGTTCTTTGAGCAGTTTCAGCTGTTCTTTCTTTTCCCCTTGACTCACCGCAGCTCCCCACAAAGAAGGCTCCCACCCCTCCCTCCTTATATCTGGTCCCACCCGTTTTTATCTTCCTCAGTTCGCATTCCTGCACCTATAAGGTTGTTTTTTCAGCGGACTCTGTCCCTTTTCCTCCCAAACTCCTGCAATTCTGTAAGGGTTCCTATGGCTTCAGGCCTTCTCCATTTGAGAGATGGGGATGAGTGAAATGTATGGAGCTCCCTACTTCTCTGCCATCTTGCCTCCCGTTTCCAACATACTTCTCTTTAAAAACATGTCCCCCTTATATGTAACATTATTATTTATTTATTTAAATATATACTTTCCCCTAACACTGGGCATTTACATCATACAATCTGATCTATGGAAACTGACAGTATAAACACAATAGGTTTGGAGTAATAAACATTTATGGGATTAATTTGGATCAAATAAGGATTTTGTTTAGTTTTTAATTCTTGTTACAGTGATGGTGGAACTTGAAGACAGGCTCATTTTTAGTTCAGTAACCTGGAAAATGTTGAAAGGTATAAATGATATGCTACAAATTATCTTTTGTTTGTTTCTTTTAGTGCCAAAACATTTTTTAGTGCCACTTGTCACAGGGTCATCCTTCTAAGCGGTAACTAAGGGCAGTCTTAGGGAAAAGAGAAATTTCAACAAAAGCTCAGTATAAAGAGTTGGGAATGGAACTATTATAAATGATAGGACAAATATAGTCACATCAAGAAAACAGAGACAATATGATAATAATAATTATTATTATTATTTGTGAAATAATAAGGGTTAAATTATGGAAAAATAATAGGATCCATAGGAGGAGATGATAGAGGATTATAATAATGTGAAAAAAATTAACAGTTTCGTGGGATCTTGGAGAGGAAATAGTTGCAAATGGAATTAATCTCCAGTGTAGCTACAGTCAGTAAGGATGGCAATTGAGTAAATTGCTAAATTATGTGGAACACTTTACTTTAAAACAGATGATTACTGCTAGTATATTATGAAATGTAGAATTTTAGTAGAACCAGACTGTAGTTATTTTTGAAGATTTTTCATACTATGTGTACCCAGTTATCATGGCTACCTTCTCCCTAAAGTCCGTATTCTCTACCTGCAGCCTTAACATAAAGTTCTAGGATTATTTAGAGATTTAGAAGGGAAGATTTTAAGACTCTAGTCTAATACTGTGATACTCAACATCAAAATCATTCTTGCACCTATCTTTTGAGTCTGCTTGTCTTCTGCCTTATTTCTTTATGCCAAGTTTAGTTGACAGTGTATCTGAATTTCAGAAGGAATCTACCACATTTTCTCATAAAACTTTCATGGACAAGATGAAAATATGGGGAAGGGGGATGAGTGATAGTTTATTTCGTTGGATTCCAATCCAAAAATATCATGAGGAAATCTGTTGGATGCCTTTTTACATTCTGATATACTTTATCAGTAACGTTTGGCATGACTTGTTCTCCATGAACCATGCTGGATCCAGATGATTAGCTTTTTGTTTTTAAATGCCATTTAAATATACTTTAAAAATTATGTTCTAGAATTTCACTGAGGCTCATCTCCAAATTCTTAGAAGTTTAAGAAATCAACTTTGTGGGGTTTTTTTTCATATAGAAATACTCAATTTATTGCTAATTTTAGACTTCTGGTATCTCTCTCATTCTCATGGATTTAAAATATAAATTTTATTACATGCCGCAGATTAGAACCCTCAAATAGTGCAAACATATTTTTCAGAAATGTCGTTTGTAGCTATTTCCATATGGTATAATTTATTATGTTCATAACTTAATCACATGCCACAACAGTAAGTAGTTACTATATCCTCATCCATTGCCATAGGCCTTACTTACTTTCTGTATAAAAGGTATAAATCTCACATCATTGTCATGCCCTATTACTTTGTTCAAGGCAATGTAAGAGGAAATAACATATGTTAGTTTTGAGCTAACGTTCTGAGTCATTGCAGGTTTCAGCCTTTCAGCCTTGCTCTTTCCCTCTGCCAAGAGATTGGCACGTCCATGTTAGGGGTGGTTCCTTCAAGCCAAAATCTCAGAATAAAACACAAAGAGAAGAGTCAGCCATCACTCACATTTGCTCACATGCAATGTTGTAATGCACTTTTGTTGCTATAACCCACTGATGTTTGAGGGCTTTCTGTAACAATAGAAAGAAAAAAAAAAGAATAATCATTCCACTATCCAAATTTACCTTCTGAAACTATATAACTTTGTTTTTGGTCAATGAAGAAAGAGATTATTGATGATTTCTAGTGCATTTTTGCCTCACTAGGAAACTATTAGTAATGTGCTGCAGTAATTTATTTCATGCTTTGGTTTAGCAAATGTTTTTATGATCTATCTCAAAATCTGGAATTATTTTCAAGGGTTTCAAATGAGTTTAGTATGTCTGAGCTCATCTTGATCAGATCAACACTTAATATTTTAATTAATGTAATTATATTTTTGGTTTAACATTTAGTTTTTCCCCATACTATACACATGGAACTTATTTATTTGACTTACAGAGAATATGACATCTGTTATAAAAGTGTGCAAATTGTGGATGCCTGGGTGACTCAGTCTGTTAAGCATCCAACTATTGATTTCAGCTCAGGTCGTGATTTCACAGTTCATGAATTTGATCCCATATCAGGCTCCACACTGGCAGCACAGAGCCTGCTTGGGATTTCTGTTTCTCTTTCTCTTTCTTCCTATTCCCAGCTCTCTCTCTCTCTCAATAAATAAATAAACTTAAAAAATAGTATAAATTGTGTGTACTAAGAAACAGAAAGAGGATTGTGGTTGGTGGGTCTAGTGACTATTCTCAAAAACGTTGCACTATATTCTAAGGCCATACTGAAGCCAAGTTGAAGGGACCCAATTTTGTTCTTTTTATCACTTCAGCCTCTGTATCCTGTTGTATATAGTCTGATATTCTACAAATTCTATATATTCTATATTCTCCACCACTCACTGCAGATATGCTCTCTCTCCCTACCTTTTTAGCTGACCTTTAATAATAAGAACATATAATCATAGTCATGTAATGCCCATTTATAATCTTTTTTATCTGTGAACAATTGGATAAAGGTTTAGTGGTAGGAAATAAGGTAACCATGTTGCTGGGAAGATTCCTAGGCCCTGAAGTAATTAAATTTGCTATGATCAGTTTACCAATAAGTGAGACTAGTTTCCATATTAGTTCTTACAGACAGGCTATAGGAAGAACTGAAGTTAATTGTTGGTCTAGAGCTGTTGCATAAAGCATATGAAATATGTAAATGGTTCATAGTGATACATATGTTTTTTTGTTTCCTTTCTTCTTCTCTTACATCCTTTCTTCAGACATTTTATTTTATGTGTGCTATGTACTAAGGAGTACTAGACACTGGGGATAAAATAATTAACATGGCAAAAATGATTCCTGTATAGGAAAAATTCAGTGTGCATTAACATAGAAACCCAAGCTATTATGGAAGTTCAGTTAAATTTTCCCTAAAAACACATTTGTGTTACAGACTGAAGGAGTTTCCTAGACAAAAAATAGATCGAATAGTGGTTTGACGAAATGACAGAAATAGTGGTTGAGAAAAGATAGTTTTAGGAGTAGAAAGAACCCTAAAAAAGAAAGTTTTTTTTTTTCTTTTAGAGGGACAAAAGGGGTGGCTAAGGGAGACAACGGCCTGAGATTAGGGTATTGAGAATGGTGAGATTTGATTCAGCTGGGGAGGATTTTGGATCATGTTTGAAGAGCATTCAGAAAACTTTGGAATAATTTAAGCAATGGAATAATATGAAAATTTCCAAAAGCTTGTGTGAAGAATAGAATTGAAAGGAAACAGAATGTATGCAAGAAAAATGATGATGCTCAAGATGTGATTAAGAAGTCACCTATATCAATTTGGTCATGCAAAGCATTTAGGTTCTTTTTAGCAATGAGAAAATTATAGGGTTAGGTAATATTAGTGACTCCCACATAAATTTGCTAGAAGATTACAGCGAAATGCAAACATTTTATGGGAGCATACATAAACAAAATAACCTGTTTTGAAAACTCAATAAATTCCCCATACCTGTCCTTTTTGGTTCTCCTAGCACCCCATACAAAAGCAAACAAAAGGTTCCTAAGGCCAATGAGATAGAATTTGAGACAGATTATTTTAGCCTCAGGGTCTTCAAAAGACAATTAACTGTCTTCAAAAGACAATAAACTCTCTCTCTCTATCTCTCTCAATCTGACTCCCTCTCTCAATCTTTCTCTCTTTATCTCCATTCTCACAGCACTTGTAGTTGTATTTGTGGTGAGGTTTTGCTGATTTCACAACAATATGCCACCACTGGGGAATTAATTCCTGATTAGGAGAACTGCCAATGCCTGACTGGCAGCCTTGACTTACACAAATTATATTTCCCTGCTTAATTATTTTAGGATAAAATAAGGACATTGTATTAGATTTCTAGCAGAGCAGTGATAGAACCTGAACGAGGGATGTGACAGAGCAGATAGAGGCATATTGAGATTTGAATATAAAATTTTCAAAGAATTGAAATAGACTGACCAACCTGAATAAGTGAATAGCTGTGTGGTGATGAAGAAATATTGGATTGTAAAGCAAGACTGTGAGTTCAAGTGAATCATGAAAGGGAATATGACTTATTTAATTCTTTCTAAGAGTTCATTACAAGGCCAAAATATAGTAATTGATAAAATATGGAGAGGTAAAGAAGTTGAGGGTGGATCATAACTTGTCCAAGATCAGTAGAGGTCCTAAGCCAAAATGTGTTTACTATCAGGATTGTCAGACCCTATTCAGAGCCACTTTACCAATCTACTAAAAGAAATATATACAACTATGGAAACCTGCTTTCAAAATCCATTATGTAAGGAAAATTTCCTGTAAACGTTATTGACTTACAAGTAATCCTCTATTGAAGGGTAATGTTACATATTACTTCATCTCTTTTTTTCCTTCTTCATTTTTTTAAAGTTAAATGCTTTGAATTGAACCTGTTCTATGGAGTTCTTGTCAATGACCTCATTGCTTCTATGTTAATTTATGTCATTTAAGAAAGAAATGGAAGGAAACCAAGGGAGATAAATAAAATATGTCACTGTGAGGTGCTATAAAGATTTTATTGCCACTTGTTTGAAAGGGGCCCACATAAAACAAAGTATTATACCAAATGTACGGAAATAAATCTTCGTTGCAGGGTATATGCCTAAACAATCAAGAAATATTACATGTATGTGTATGTGTATATATGTCTATATGTGCATATAATATATATGTCAGAAGTTAGATGTTACCTCGCAATTTTACTGCTTCAAAGAAATTTCATCTGTTTTATGCTTAGATTTGTTGTTTTGTTGTATAAAGGGGTTAATTTGTTTCTCTTACATTGACTCAAATTCTCTTATATTAAAATAATTTGCCATATTTAGTCAGTTATATCACTTAACACACAATATTTACAATATTTGAAAAACTTTCCCAGAAAAAACTTTGAAATTTTTATCTCTACTTAATACCAAAATACTCAGTACATTTGTTTTGTATTCAAGATAACAAACTCTCCTGTGTGATTTATGATTATATATTGGCCTAGGAAGAACAAGAGAGATTATATGATGTGGACGAATAAAGCCTTATTGATTTTTACACATGTAAAAAGCTAGAGAATTACAAGAAATTCCACTCATAGCTCATCTTGGGTTGAACATTGACTATGTAAAGCCACAATGCTTTAATGTAGATGGAGCTTATAGGCTACAAATGATTATTTTTAATGAGTTGGAATTTGTGGTTCTGGCTCATGGGAACTAGGGAAATGAATGTAAATCCTACATAGATGAATAAAGCAGGAAATGTCATTGATTTAAAATAAACAACAGTTAGCCCTCCATAATCAATTTTCAAAACACTGTATTCGGTTATTTTAGTTATGGTCTTAGTTGTTTCCTGGATGGGAAAAATGAACAATAAGGTGAATATAATCATTTGGCTTATGGTAAAATTGCTGCCATAGATTTTTGAGATTTTATTTGTTAACTGGATTAGAAAGAAAAAGAATTTGTTTGTTTATTTTTTAATTAGATATAGAAGATCTATAGCACTAGAATCCTGGAACATTTTTAGTCTCTGAACACCTTAAGGGTAGAGAACTTATTTTATTGGTCTTTATTTTCCTAAGACCTAATAAATAAATGATTATTCAAGTTAAAACATTCTAAAAATGCTTATTTTAAAATGTACATTCACATTTATAAATTTAGTTTTTATTTCTCCTATCACTAATCAGGGGTTGTTTTTCTCCCTTGACATGCGCCTTTTTATTTTCTATATCATATTAACTCTCATTATTTATTTTTTTGTTTTAAGTTTATTCATTTATTTTGAGAGAGTGTGTAAGCAGGGGAGGGGCAGAGAGAGGGAGAGGGAGAACACTACGCAGGCTTCGTGCTACCAGCACAGAAATAGATGCAGGGCTTGATCCCACAAACTGTGAGATCATGACCTGAGTTCAAATCAAGAGTTGGTTACTTAACCGACTGAGCCACCCAAGTGCCCCCATTATTTATTCTTTACTGTCTCTTTTCCCTTTCACCACAAGTATTAATTCTTGAGCTTTTTGTTTCCTCCAGATTTCTTCCAAATCATAGACTTGGTAACTATCCTTAAATACACACAATGCTTTTAGGGCCATTGTGTGCTATTTTCATTTCCTTTGTAGATTACACCATTAAAAAATTATTATTTATCTTGATTCTCTGGGTTCACTGAGTCTTGTGCTTCATGTGATGTTTGCTGGCTTCTGAGATGACTGAAAAGTCCAAGATGTCCTCTTTTTCCCAGCAAAACATGTTGGTGCTAGCCATCTTCTTAGGGATAGAGCAGAGGCTGTAAGCCATGGTTGTTGTCCATGTGGGCCTCTCCAAATAGCTGCTTTGGCTTTATTTCAGCATGGATTCCAAGAGGCTATGCCCCTAGAAGTGCACCCATGGGCAAGCAGTTTTCAAGTCCGCATACATCATAATATGATCTTTTATTGGCCAAAGGGAATCACATGTTATCTGGAATCGATGTGGGAGTGTAAGTAGCATGCTAGAGGGTGGTTTGTTGGGGAGTCCAAAGTAATAGTCCTTCGCAGTCTGGGATTTGGAGATTAAACAAATTTTGTCAATCACTGACTATTTCTTTAATAGTTTGAAATAAACAGTTGAGAAGAAATGATTTTTTAAAAAGCATGCAAATATTTATGTGTAATTCATAGGAGAAACCTAGAAAATGTCACCATTTGATGTCAAGCTATTATAGACCAAATATCCTTCAGAAGTTAAAATAATATTCAAGGTTTAATTATTAATGTACAAACTTAAGAGACAGGGGAAATAGAACCAACCTTTTTGAGCATCTGTGATGGGCTATATGCCTCTTACATATTATTTAATTTTCAAAGTAACTTTGTGAAGAAAATGTTAATTTCCCATTTATATTGAGAGAAAATTAAGACTCAGAGAACAGTAACCATCATATAGTTCTAAAGAAAATAGTAAATGATAGATTCAGAGGAAATCCTATCTGTCTCCCAAACCCATTCTCTTGTTACTACACCATGTTTCCAGAAAGAAGAAATATATTAAGTTGAGCTTTCAGAAGAAGAAATAAAAACAAACTTCGAGAAATTTGGGAGGAAACTTGCAACCACCTGTTAAATCCTCCATCATCCTCACCAGAAGCATGTTTGCTCAGGTTTGCTGTCAATGTTTTGTACTCTCAATGCAATCTTAGCCTACACTAATACAGGTTCCAAAAAGACTTTAGCTCATTTATCGTCAAATTAATTTTTGTTAGGATACTTAAAATACATGCTATTTTTTCATCTATGTTTTCTTAATTCTTGGTCATGTGTCTTTGTAGTCTGGGATTGTTAGATGGTGTGGAAATTTTGAAATACTTGCTAGAGCAAATTTAGACGAAAACCAAAAAATTAGATAAAATGCAATGAAGAAAGAGCAAAATAACCCAAAGGAGCAGTATCATTGTGACTCCTACTTGTATCCTTTGGAGTTTCAGAATTAACAGCCACAGCTTTTAAATCACACACACTAACTTTATTTCTATTAGATGACAATATCTATTCATCTTATGTGTGTTTGAGTGCTTGAGTATAAAGAATTGAAATGAATTCTGAAGTGTCTCATCTCTTCTAACCCTTAAAAGCAGCATTTAGTGCTTCAAAGAAGAAATTAAACTCTTGGCAAAGTAGCTATTCAGGATATTCAGTTTTCGACTTTCATGAAGCCATACTTCATTGAAGAGACATGCTCAAACTAAAAACTCCACTAGTGAAATAACACCCAAACTTACAATACAAATGATTTTAAAGCCCCGGAGAAAATCCCAGATAACGTTATGGTACCAGTCTCAAACTGGTCAATTTACTTTGGCTGCCTTTCAGTTGGTTAGATAGAAATTCCACTGACCTGAGCATTGAAACTAGCATNCGGTACCAGTCTCAAACATGGTCTTCTGATCAATTTACTTTGGCTGCCTTTCAGTTGGTTAGATAGAAATTCCACTGACCTGAGCATTGAAATTAGCATCCCCAAAGAAGTCTGATAAATAAGTGAGTAAGTAAGTAAATAAATAAATAAATCCTCTTTGCTAAGATTTTGTTAATATGAAAGCAGTTTCTTTTGCTTACTTGCCTGACTTAAATACTATTCCATGCTGGTGACAACTTTCTGAGAGAAAGAGGAGGGGTCCATTCTATGGCATTGTTTTATTTCCTTCCCCAGCCACTGTCTTTTAGAGAAGCAAAGAGGGGAGAGCAGAAATGGAGTTATTAAGCTGAAGAAAAATGTGGATCTTAGTCATCCTTTGGCTTTGTGTCTTAGCTGTACCCTCATGTGAAAAAATCATTTGCATAAGGCTAGCTTTGTATTGCTCTCTGCTGTCTAGATAAAGTAATAGTGACCCTTTAAGTGTATGATTTTAGTAGTTCCAAATCTGTAGGTAGCCTCTTAATTTATATTTTCCCCTTGAGATAGGATAAAATATGAATATGAGTACTAGAGACAGAATATTAAGTGACCTTAAAATGACTGGATGTAATATATTTGTATTTAGTAGTTATAAATGGCAAGCTCATTAATATTTACTGGAAAAAACAATGGACGTGTATCAGAAGTAAATCAGAAAAACTTTCTACATTAATAAGCATAAGGTTTATTTACTTTGAAAAGCCATCTGTGAACACTGAAAGAATAAGACAAGAAGGTTAGGAAGAGATAAAGCCGTGAAAAAGAAGGTTACCTCCTATTACACTAGAAACAACACTCTACTTGTAGGCACAATTGTCCCTAGGTTTTCAAAATATTTACAAGAAGAGATCTTTATTCTACCCCCTAGTAATGTACACATGTCTAAGTGGCTACACAGAGGATATTTTATATACTCCGCCAAATTGTGAGGCTTTAAAAATCTTAAAGTTTTTTAAAAATAGAAAAAGGAAGCATATATTTTTTAAAATGTCTAAAAGTACTCAAAAGATATTTGGACTGTTGAAATTCAGGAAACCAGATATCAGTTCTCTTTTTGCTTTTTACCAGATATTTAACCCAAATAGCCAACTTGTTGTAAAAGAGCAAATCCAGGTGCAGCATTTAGCTGCGACAACCAGTAGCTTTCCTGAAGACCCATCTGGCACGAACAGGAGGGATACGATGTGAAGAAGTATACATAAGGTGGCACTCTTAATCTTATTCATTCATTATAAAAGAATTGAGCTATATGATTGCTGATGAGGATATGAAGATATGCATGCTTCTTATCAAGTTTCTGTCCTGAGGGAAACAAATAGATGCAGTAAGGCACTTGCCTCCACAAAGGTCCCAGGAATACATTATGGGCACTTAGAAGCAATAGCAAGTGGTTGAAAACTAGATTTATTTTTAAAGGGAGTTACAATGGACTCTGAGCCATGTGAAATTTAAAACAAAATTAGAAAAAATGTTTAATAAACAGTTACTACCACTAATAGCAAGTAATGGCACAATGTATTATATTGCTTACCTACTACCTGACATTGAATACCTCTGAAAACAAAGGGAGTGAAAAATTGTTTGGAGCAGTAGTGAGGCTGTAAGCTCCCATTTCTTGGATTAAAAACCAGGAATTTGCCTGAGGACCTCATAGTTCTAAATTTTCAAATTTTGTACTTAATGTGTAGAAACTGTTTAGGTGTCACCATTCCGATCATTAGAAAAATACGTCATGACAAAAAAGTATGTAAGTGATAAAAATATAATGAAAACAATATGGTATTCACTATACCCCATTGTCATTGGGAAGGGAAATTCTCTATTGTATTTCCAAAGTAAAATGGAGCTGGATATATCAAAATAGCCAATGAATAGAAAGAAGCCAGCAACTGAAAATATGTCTTCTATGTATTATTATTATCATTAATTGACTGTGACATCTAAACTTTAACTTACTCAAATACTTTTGTGACACATCCATCCTAAGATGTAATTAAATTCTATTGGGTATTGAATTTGGATCTGTCATAACAGAGGCAGGACATCCATTTTGTACACTTATGCACAAGTTGTGTGATAGCACATTCATAATATTTCTAAATATCAGATCTAATTCTTGTTCTAGAAAGCCCTATTCCGAATGATGAATATAGATACATTTAATCAAAAGGTGTTTTCTAAAGTAGGGATTGGCAGTGGCTGCAAAATGGAATTGGTAGATGTGGATGAACACTATCTGGGACAAGACTTCTAGCATCACATTATGAGTGAGTGTAGATTTAGTTGCCTAAGATTTTAAGTGTTTCTTCAAATTGGCCACCTGATGTCAGCTCTCCTGTTTCTTTTATACTGTGCATCATTTCAAAGCAAAACAAGAATGAAAGAATGAGAAACAAAGGAAATTGAGTAGGCATATCTGACTATCTCTACATCTATGTTAGACTTATCCATTTCTACATTTTAGTTGATTATAAAATCCGTGGATAACATAAGGGATTCATCAAGCCTCGCTCACATTCCATTCTGATGGTTCCTCTAGGCAGTCTGCTCTTCTGACAAAAATGTTAACTTCTTAGTGTTTGGGTTACCCACAAAGAACAGACTTGGAAAATAGACTCCTATAAGTAATCTGTGGCCTCCATAACATCCATTTATCTTTGTGAAAATATAAGTTGCAAAAGTAAATTAAAAATGACTCTCCACTGGGTGCCCAGATTTGGAATTCTAGTAATACTCACTAATAGAAAGAAACGGCTGGTTCTTGGGTTGGGGAAGGTGATACATAAAATGAGCCTGGAGCATATTGTAGAAAATAAGGAAATGCTCATGCACTGACACAAACACAAGGTATGTCACAGGGACATGAGAGCAAACTGAAAGGGATCCTGATGGCCAACCTGAAACAATTTGAGCAAAAAATTCACACTGGATTATAACCGAAGGTGTAAAGTAAATATCTGTGAGTTCAGGGGCGCCTGGGTGGCTCAATCAGTTAAGTATCTGACTCTTGATTTCAGCTCAGGTCATGATCTCATGGTTTGTGAAATTGAGCCCCACATCAGGCTCTGTGCTGACACCAGCATGGGAACTGCCTGGGATTCTCTCTCGCCCTCTCTGCTCCTCCCCTGCTGAAGTGTTGTGCATGCCCTCTCTCTCTCTCTCTCTCTTTCTCTCTCAAAATAAATAAACTTAAAAAAAATCTGTGAATCCATGATAATACAAAACAAACAAACAAACAAATGAGGAAGAATAGACAAATTCCCTATGGAGCATTTCCAATAATTTTGGTTGATACATCTGCAAAAGTGGAGCACAACTCTCTGCTCATTACGTGTGGGCTGCACATCCTACCAAAAAGTACAATATGACAAAGGGAAAGGACTAGCTATTCAGTGGAGAAATCGGGAAAAAACTACATGTCAGAGGATTAAGGTCACAACACTGATAAGTAGTGTTTATAAAACGTACTCTTGGTGTGATGTGCTGACAGTGTCACTATACCTCAGTGGCCTTCTTTCCAGCGACCCATTACCCCAGTGTAATCATGTGAAAATATCAGATAATACAAATTGAGAGATATTCTATGAAATATCAGACTAAGAGTCCGTACAATTGCCAAGTTCATTACCAAGGACGGTTGTCACAGTATAGAGGTCCTGAAGAAGACATAATTATTATACGTATTATGTATCCAGAATGAGATCCTGGAAAAGGAAAAGAGCATTAGGAAAAAACTAAGCAAATCTGAATAAAGGATGAACTTTAGTTAAAATAATATTTCAAAAACAGTTCATTAGTTGTGACAAATGTACCATACTAAGATTTTTATGAGGGAAAGGGAGTGAAATATATATGGAAATTATCTTTCCCATCTTTGTGACTTTTTGTAAATCTAAAACCATTGTAAATTAATGTTATTAATATGTTAAAAAAAGGCTCTAAAAAGTGCAAATTGAGGTTGTGTCAGACTTAATTTGCTCATTACTGAGGGATCCACAAGGTGGTAAAGCTGGTTCAAAAAGAAAGATGAAAGTATTTATATTCACTGAAAAAAGTAAGTTTAAATAAGATTCCTAATTTAGATAAAAACTGGTATGTCTCCTACAAAGTAATAAAACTATAAATTTTGAGGTTTACTTTTTCTAAAAATCATTTACATCTTTACTGAATGATGTTGGACAAGAATTATTTGCATAGCAATTATTTTTTGTTTTTTTTTGTTTTCTTTACAATTAACTATTTCAACATCTTTCTTTACAGAGTTGTAAAATATCCCAGTCAGTAGAAAGTCAAAAAAGGGGCATACCTAGAGAGTCACATAAAGGGTATGAAAGATCCCTTTGCCTATTTTCAGGTTTTGATTATTTCTCATAACAGTTTAAACTGCTTGATTTGATTGCAAAGACAGAAATGATGTGTGGCTGATCTCTTACCCACTGTAGCATTATGTCTTACAGCACAGTTTTTGAAAAGCACATAGAAATTATTTCACAATTTTTTTAAAGATTTTTTCCCTGGAACATGAGTCATCATTTTCTTTTTAAGCCTTTAAAACAAGGTGGTGTCATCTCAGAAACGAGAAAAGTGTGTTCTACACATTAACTTAGTAATAAATACTAACATCTAATAAGTACATGATTCATTAACACCGTTTTCCTTTAACCGTCTCCTTGAAACAAAAAAAAAAAGATGTGCATTCAAAATATATAATTTGTTATGAAAACATATTGTTTAGAAACCTAAGTGTTACCTGAGCAAGCATTGATAATTACTAATTGGTATGCATTGAAGAATAACATGCATAATTCTGTAGAACACAGATCGTTGTAATAATGCTCAGAGGTACAGAAGAACAGACTAGTTCAACTCTGTCTGGTCCACCAAACTAAACAAGTAATACAAGAAGAGAAAGTACAAGGATAATACATTGCATTCTTAAAATGTTTGGAGAACGTTGCCTGAGAGCTGACAATTTCTAGGTGTAAGAAAATATTCCAAAGCTGAATTTTTTTCAGGGCAGTTCTAAAAGGTCAAGCACTGCCTTTTCCTGGTCTAAAAATGTGAGTCCGTTATTTTATGACAGATATCTATTGTCCAGGCAAAACTATGTGTATCTAATTGAGCCTGCAGGTGACCAGTTGCAGGTGCAATTGAGTGGTTAATTTGTACTCTTGGCATGAAGTTCAGTGGCTAATTATGCATTTAGCTGCTTGTGGGTGCAATTTAGTTTCTTTTGCAATTTTTATGCTGTTAAGTGATTGTGGGCTCAAACCTTAAACTTATTTGAAAGGATGCTGTGACTGAAAGGTCAGCTTCAAAAAAAAAAAATTGGCCACTATAGTAACTGGAATAACAATCTGTAGATTACTGAATTTTACAAATGTATCAACATGTAGAAGGAAATACAATTAAAAGAGTAAAGGGATTAAAGGAACCACATGGAATGACATAATTTCATTTATTGGCAGGCATATAATTTCCTTTCATTTTTACAGTTCAAAATATATTAATTATTGTCTGAAAAAATGAATGGAGTCTCTAAGACCAATGTCCCTGCTGAGTTCTTAATCAATCTTAATAAAAGAATGAAAAAGACCAATAGCCCTTATGAACATTATGAATTTTATGGATGTGCCAAAATGAAAATTTGTAAAAGTATATAGATATTATCATCTTAATTAAAAATAGATTTTTTTGTTATCTCTTTCTATTTATCTACTAAGGAACTTACTCGTTTGGGGAAATCATTCACCATTGATGTGTAACTAGATCCTAGTGTCTATTTTAGACTGGGAAATTTCTGGATGTTTCAGACATATTTTGTGTTTGGTTATCTAATTAATAAATGGACAAACATACAGCCATTCTGTTGTAAGTGTACTTCTTTAACTTACTCATGCAATTTTGTACAATAGTCATTTAGGGGAAAAATCTGCTTGGTCCTTTGAAAGAAGGTAGGAATTAAACTGTCATTGTGGATGTCATGTATAACGAGAATCAATTTGAGGTACTGGCAGGTCAGTATCAAAATGGAATAACTATCTATTGTATATGCAATATACTATTCCTTTGTCATCTTTAATTTCCTTTGTTTAAGTTGTGTTTTTCTTATAAATAATTCAAAGGGAAATTATCTGATCCTGAAATGGGTAAGCCAATTAATGATTGCCTCAGAGTATTTATGCATGTTAGACTCACAAGCAAATGCCAATCAATACTTAGAAACTATCAGTAACCTCATTTTGACTAAGTTAGAGAACAGTAGCTATTTGCTCTATGAGTATTATATCAACATTCTTCAGGTTTATAGGCACACATTATAATGATATATTTATTGCAAGGGGTTTTCTTATTATGTTCTGATGAGATATACTATGCAGTGTTAGGGGAAAGAACTGTAATATTTTATATAATAAAGAAAATAAAAATATTCTAATAAAATTGATCCTCTAGAAGAGGAAAAGATGTCCTCCTTTATTACCCTGTCATAGGGATATTCATGCAAATGATGAAAATACAAAGTAGTTGTTTAAATTGTAAATCTTTTTCTTTTTTCATTATAAGTGTGGTTAGGTTTTGTTCAACTGAGTCCTTGTGTTCAAACCCCTTCCACAAAATAAGGTTGGCTGCCTGTTCTAACACTATTCTCTCACTTCTCACTTCTAAGCTTCTATTTTATAGAGTATGCACAAAAAACTGTCTGCAGTTGTTCTTTTAAAAAATCTAACTACACATGCTTTGTGGAGTTCAATATAAAATGCTGGTATTCCTCTCTGAAGGTAATGAATTCAACGTTTCTTTATTTTCAGTTTGGCATTTGAAAATCACTACCTTAAGATCTGTTCCTTGATGTTCTTTCCCTTAAACTTCTTTTGACCTTCCAACTCAGCAACTAAAATATTGAGTCTGGAATCTGACAACCTCATAGGTATGTTGGACATTTCATAAAATAACATGCTGCCTGACATATGATAGAGCTCAAAAATATTTCTCAAGTTTGATTGGGATGTAAAATTTGAAGAAAATTTAAGTTCAAAAATAAAATTGAAATATTGCCTGAAGCATGAATTATGTTTAAAATATAAGCAATTAGTAAACTTTTACTTGAACTCCTCTGACATACACACAAATGCTCTTGATCAGACTTTCAAAGAGTTAGCGTATACAGTTTCTAATTTTTGGAGACTTTCTGTTATCTTCCATAAAATGGCTTGTCTAATTATGGTCTGTTAATCAGAGTTTTGTTTTGTTTTTTTCTCTCTTCCTGGTTGAGTGCCCACTCCCCACCACATCCTCCCTTTTTTCCTTATGGAAATGTCAGGGAAACTGAGTAAGGTTTCTTACGTAGGAAATAAATCTTGAACACTTACTATATGCCAGCCATGCCTCATACCTCTGCCAGAAGAAGAGACTAAAGTGAGCCCTTGACCTCAAGCTTGTAGAATATAACGTGAAAAAAACAACTCACTTGATTGTTTTAAGTTGCCAACCTGTTGGCACAGGTTGAAAGTGCCATGATAAGGCTCCCCATATAATCTGATAAATAAATAGAGAATCCCATCTCAGGTTCACAAAAGGTTTTGAGCAGGTATTTATTTAAGCAGAGTCTTGAAAGACCAGAGTTGGTTCAAGTTGAAGAAGAGAGGGGAATTATGTTGTAAGATGTAACTCTGGCATGGGCAGATCCACAGATCTGTAAAGAGCATGACTCATTATGGGACGTGTAATTAATTCTGAATAGCTGGTCCAGAGTAATTAAGGAGGAAGAAAGCTATGGGAGAATAGTCTGAAAAAGAGGGCTGGGAAGGGATCCTGAAGGATTTATATATGATGCTGAAGATCTGTTTCATTGTAAAAATAAAACGTAGTGTTTGAATAATTTTAAACAGAATCTTAGTAATAATTGATGAGAAGCAGGAAAAATGTTAGAAACAGATTAAATAAAAAAGCATACAAATAAAAACATAGTGATAATATGCAATTATTTAGCAAATAGAATGAAGAAGTCCTGGAAAATGAACCAAATTTGAATAAACAAGATAACAACCTATATTAACAAACTTCTTGATTTCTGGCTTGGGTGACATGGGGAATGGTGATTTAATTCTTAATGTAGGGGAAGCACGAAGAGGAAACATCATGGGAGGTATTAAGGATGAGTTCAGTTTGGTCCATTTCCACTTGAGAGCCTGCCAGGTCATCTGATTTTTAAGGAAGGAATTATGCTTGCAGTAGCTTAAACAAAGATATAATGGGAAACCAAAAGGGGCTTTTGAACTGAAGAGGTTTGTGATAAAATTTCTTTTTTTTAATTTTTTTTAATTTTTTTTTAATAAAATTTCTGATACAGAGCAAACTTTAGAATAAGGAATGTACGATTATCATCAGAAAGTCTGAGGCAGTGCAGTGTTTAAAATATAAGGAATATTTATCTTTTATCTTTATTTTTATTTTTTTTAATATAGGAAAATTTTAAAACACATATGTGGCTAGAACTCAGGTCTTATCATCAACGTCTGCCTGTTCTCTCATTACTGGTTCCAGTCAGCTTCTTCTTCTATTGTCCTCATTATCCCTGC
The DNA here is from genome assembly GCF_008692635.1 of Crocuta crocuta. Taxonomy (NCBI): domain Eukaryota; kingdom Metazoa; phylum Chordata; class Mammalia; order Carnivora; family Hyaenidae; genus Crocuta; species Crocuta crocuta. The sequence goes on from NW_027531334.1 coordinate 10,837,292, forward strand.
ACATACTTGCAGTTGAAATGTTAAGAATGCTCTCCTCTTCCTTATCTCTTATGCAGATTGTACTTATTTATGAGCCCAACCCAGGTCTTGTCATGTGTATGATAGCACAGACGTTCTTTACACTGTCATAAGTAGCTCTATGTATTTAAATCTTATTTTACCAACCAAGATATTAAGTCATAGGGATCTTCTTAAATATCTTTGTGTCGTCTTTAATGACTTCATGGGTCTAAACCTCTAGTAAGTCTAAATAAATATTTGCCACTTAAAAGAAATTTTGGACTAATGACCTAAAAATGGAAACAGAATGGATATAGAGGAAGAGGATCTCTCCCAAGATGAACCACTTCATCTCACTCACAGATTTGACTCTAACTTGGGGGCACATTCAAATATTTATGAAATAATACAAAGTATTTTGCTAATCATTTTAGAAAATCATTGCTTGAGGACCTGAAGTTGTTACAGAATTGGGAGAATCAATGTAGCTTCCAGAGAGTCTGAAAAGGTAGTAATGGAAACACGAGTATACAGGACACCTCAGTGTTTCTGTATTTCAAAAGATACTGTCTTCAAGAATAGCACTAAAGGAGATGTATAAAGTGGAAAGTCTAGTGACATGCTCCTAAGACGAGTGACTGCCTATCTTTTATTGCTTTGTATCGTTGTACTCGTTTATTGTTATAAGTCATGCTAGGAAGGGAAGCACTAGTTTCTCTTCTTTACTTGGAAAGCTGAATCTTTTTGTGGTTTGCCTAGGGTCACAAACTACTAAAAGTACAGAAAATCAAAAGTGGTCTTTTGTGCCGTTGTCTGCTATAAATGACACTTCCATTTGTGCTTCATATGGAGGTAGAATTAGTAATATAAGGGTAAAAAGCATGTCTATTGTAATTACAAAATCCAGTTGTCCAATTGATTAACAACATACTTTTTTTTGGCTTAAAACTAGTCATTTTTGCTCAGGTTGTGGCTGAAGTGCATTTTTTTATAATCCAAATTGTGAAGTACTAAAAAATAAGAGAACGTAAAGGAAACGCAGATAGACCTTTAACATAAATGGTACAGTTCTCAAGAACATGTTCCTAGCTTAAAACAGAGTAGCCAAAGATCTCTTTTATGAATATATTAATAATCATTCTTTCACAATTTATATGTATGAATACTAAACTGGAAAGATATAGCTAGAATAAAATGATTGAAAAACCAGGTGAACTTGGATAGTAATACTAGTATAATATTTTAGGTTGTTGATTTATTTTTTATTATAATCATTATTCCTAGTATCATCCTAAAGTAAAGCATACACCACATTTATTCTTTTAGTACTTGTTTGAATCACCTATAACCAATGACAGATTGGAAGGATTGCCATCTGAAGATAGAATTGCCTAAAGAGGAAAGTCTTTTTCAAAATGCTATTGAGGGAAAAAATGTGTAATTAAAAACAATGATAGACACAACTGTTTTATATTTCATAGAACTTTGTCCTTGACATCCTGTTTTCTTTGGACTCAGTATATAAAGTGCAGAATTAAAGTATATTGAATGAGATAAGAAAATAGTCATTTCTTGAAGGACTACATTTTTTGATATTTATATTTGCCTGTAGATTTGATGTTTAATCAGAGAAAATCATGGGGATTTTAGCAAATGGTGATTAAATGATATGAAAATGAAAACATCAGTAATGAAGGTTTATGGGAGATCAGATTTTATTAGAAATGATTTCCATATTATCTCTGATGTGACAGAATGATTATATGAAGCTTGCTCCATAGAATTTCCATTTTACATGATTTTACTCATGATCTAATTTGTGGCCCCATTAGTCAATTTTTCAAATGTTGTAAGATAAGGCACGGCAGGAGACATGAGTATCCAGAAGATATTCAGCAGTGTTTGGGAGCCATATAAGTGAGGTCTACTATAGGTTGTTAGATTTGATGATTAGCACCACATTGTTTACTGTGAGAGAAATTAAAACAGTATAAGAGAAATTAAGGAATTAGCACTAGGTAATCTAAGTACCTGACATTAAGTTTTTGATTGTCAAGACATGCATTTCAAAAGATATCGATCTTGAATAAACATATGACTTGCTATGACATAGCTACCAGCAAAACAAGTAGATCAGCAATTAAGCCACCCCCACCTAAGATGTTCCTGTTTCTAAAGCCCTAGGTAACCAAAGTTACTGACCTCTTGATTAACCAACAACTCCCTTTCTCCACTCTAATTGCTGCTTTTATGCTTTAGTATTATTTTTAAAATATTTATTCTGCAAAAGTTTTCTTTTTTTTCTGAGCATCGTTGACACACAATGTTAGTTTCAATTATACAACTTAGTAAATTGAGAAGTTTGTATATTATGCCATGTTCACCACAAGTGTAGCTACCATCTGTCTCATTCCGTCACTATTACAACATTGCTCACTATGTTCTTTTGCTGTCTTTTATTTCTGTAATTTATTCATTCCATAACTAGAAGCCTCTACCACTTTCTCCCCTTCACTCATTTTGCCCAACTTCTCACCCATCTTCCTTCTGGCAATAATCAGTTTGTTCTCTGCATTTATGCATCTAATTCTGCTTTTTGTTTGATTATTTATTTGTTTCTCCTCCTTCTCCCTCTCCATCTACCTCTTCTCCTTCCCCTTCCCCTCCTTCTCCTTCTCCCTCTAAACCTTCTCCTTCAGCCTCCTCTGCCTCTTCTTCTCCTTCTTCTTCTTCCTCTTGTTGTTGTTGTTGTTGTTGTTCTTCTTCTTCTTCTTCAATTCCATTGATATTTGTCTTTCTCAGTCTAACTTATTTCACTTATATTTCACTTAGCATAATACCATCTAGGTGCATCCATATTGTTTCAAATGAAATAATCTCATTCTTTTATTGGCTGCATTATATATATATACACATATATATTATATGTGTGTGTATATGTATATATATCAAGAGAGATAGCATAGATATATAATATATAGATAGATATACTGGAAAGTACTTATATTGTATTATATTATGCCATATTTTTCTTACATGTTCATCTATTGATGGACATTTAGGTTGTCTCCATATCTTGGTTATTGGATATAATACTGAAATAAACATAGGGGTGAATTTATCCTTTCAAATTAGCATTTTTGTTTTCTTTGGGTCAATACCCAATAGGAGAATTATTGGATCATATAATATTTCTATTTTTATTTTTAAGGAACCTCCATACTATTTCCCACAGTGGCTGTACCAATTTACCTTCCTATAATGTATTGTACGAGGGTTCCTTTTTCTCCATATGCTCACCAACATTAATTATTTCTTTTGATTTTAGCCATTTTAACATGTGTAAGGTGACATCTCATTGTGGCTTCGATTTGTGTTTTCCTAATAATTAGTGATGTTGAGCATCTTTTCATGTGTCTGTTGGCAATTTAACACCAAGCACAAAAATAAACTCGGAATTGATTAAAAACCTAAATGTGAGACCTGAATCCATAAATATCCTAGAAGAGAATAAAGGCACTGGTTTTTATAACATTGGCCTTAGCAGCAGTTTTCTAGACTTGTCTCCTAAAGCAAGAGAAACAAAAGCAAAAATAAACTTCATCAAAATAAGAAAGCTTTTTCACATCAAAGAAAAAGACAAACTACTGAATTTGGAATGGTATATGATGTAAGGGGTTAATATCCAAAGTGTATAAGCAACTTACACAACTCAACACACACACACACACACACACACACACACACAGATAATCTGATTAAAAATGGGCAGAAGATCCATTCTGATGCTATAAATTAGACAATAAAGAGTGAACTCAGAACCCTAGACATTCCACACTTGAATCCTAATAGAGACAGAGCCCAAGGTCTGAGAGAAATGTCTGTGGCAGTTTGCTAAAAGTAATACTGGCCAGGCAAGTGCCTTGGGCATTCCCAGCTTTAGGCATTACTACCAGTAGACTGGGACTTACACAACAGGTAGGTAGTAATTAGATAAATGTGGACACTGTGTGCTACTACTTCCAAATTTTATAAGTGAAATGCAAGAAAAACTAGGTAGAGGGACAATGATGTCAAGACAAATGTTGTGACCACTTACATTATCATTTTCATTTATTTCACTGAGGTGTAGGTGTGGCCCTAATTGTCCCTTTAAAGGTCAAGAGGAAAGTAACAGCATCAGATGGAAGTAAGGGTCACTCTATCCCCTAAAATCTAGAGAATTTAATCTCAAATCCAAGATGATACTCTGTGGAAAATACAAGGTAAATTACCAGGAGATTTACATTCTCCTGTCACCTCATGCTCCAAGTTTCTACTTTGATTGTTTCAGTATATGGAGATCTCATTATCTTACAACTGCTGCTTCTATCCCAGGACCTTTACTTGTTTACATAAATTAGAATTTGCTTATGGTCTTTGTGCATGTAGGACACTGTCAGTTTTGGAACTTACTGCAGTACAAATAACTTCAAATGGAATTTTTCATATCCTAGCTTTTAGAAGACACAATTTGGTCTCTAGTCTTTTCATATTTCTCCACTGACTGCCTTTCTACTTTTTTTCTTCTTCTTATATTACTATATGGAAAACAAACAACAACAACAAAACAAGAGGAAATAAATAAATCCAACAATATTTATTTATCTATTTTAACAGTCACTGAGCCCTCTTTTAGTTTTGGTGTTTCCTATGAGGTTCTAGTCTCTGTCGAACCTGAAGCCTGCCTTTTCATACATGAAAACTTTTGTTTTATAAAAAAAGATATTGCCTTTTTAGAAGAATCTGATAGCAGAGGAAATATCAACTCTCAACTGCATAGAGCAATTCTTTTTAACACTAATTTTAGCCCACACTTGATATTAAATTACCATTCTCTCTCTTGGATTTTTAAGTGTAAGATCTCACAACTAGAGACACCTCAGTTAAGCAAGTAATCCCTAACTCCCTGTCCTCCAATCAATTCTTTTTAATTGCCATTAGTATTATTATTATTTACACATTATGTTCCCTGACTACACTGAAAACTACCTGAGGTCAAGAATCCAACAAAATTCATCTATCAACATAAGGAGCACCCTAGGATTAAGAGGCCAATATGGAATGTATATACAAATATCATAAATAGGGAAGATAGAAGTCGCATGGTGGACCCATAACCGTCCTCTCTTTAGAACACAAACTAACTGGGGCACCTGGGTGGCTCAGTCGGTTAAGCGTCTGACTTCGGCTCAGGTCAGATCTCACAGTTCATGGTTTCGAGCCCCGCATCAGGCTCTGTGCTGACAGGTCAGAGTCTGGAGTCTGTTTCAGATTCTGTGTCTCCCTCTCTCTCTGTCCCTCCCCCACTCATGCTCTGTCTCTCTCTGTCTCAAAAATAAATAAACTATTAAAAAAAAAAAAAGAACACAAATTAACTGTATCTTTCTCTTCCTGTACATAACATCTCATGTATTACAGGAAGGATTCCATAAACACCCACATCCTCTCCTGAGTCTGAGGAATTTACAACTTCCCTGAGTCAACAGTTGTAGTTCTCTCACTGAGTCGAACATTCCATTAGAGCTCTAAGCAGTCTTTTTCACTCCTCACCTGCTTCATCCCCTAATCTGTGATTTGTTTTAAATAGATTGAAATATATTGTTGTAATACACAGAGCAGGAGTTTGGAGAAATGGGACAGCACAATTACAAGCAGGTAAATAATGTGAATTCAACCCTGTACACTTGGAAAAGAAAAAGAGAAACATAATAATGTCTGCAGTGGCACTGCTTCTATGTAGCTCTTCATTTAATGAATTTATGCCCCAGTGTAATCTCTGGGATCTAGTTCTATTTTATCAGTTGTGATAGTTGCCTTTCACCTTCTTTTTTTTTTATTTTTAAATATTTATTATTTTTGTTTNCACCTTCTTAATATCAGCATTTCTCCAAGTGAAGTGTGACTATGGTGTTAATTCAGTGTTTATAAAAAGTTCATTACTCTAGGGCATGTAACCCATGAATCACAGCATACGGTGCAGCGCGTGTAAAGAAACCATCTGTGTAGATGGGCATTTATTATAATGGTAAAAAGTTGGTATTTATTATGCATGAAATGTTGAATAACTTAAAAAGGATTAGATAAATATCTAAATATAAGACAACTATCACATGGCATTGCTAAATAAAGTAATAGTGATCAGATATACCAGTAAGAGAAAAAAAACAAAAGAAAACTGCCAACTGTGTTGGCATCAAACATGGATTCCCTGAGAGATTTTCAAGTATGATTCAAACCAAACACAGTTTGTGCTCTGCATATTGAATTTCCAGCAGAATCTGTAGGGTAAATATATTCTTCACTGTAACACTTGTTTTCCTCAATCCTTTTAAAGACAGTCATTTTGAAGCTCTATGATAAAAAGTTCCTCCATGTTATATATTGTACATGTGTGCGTGTGTGTGTGTGTGTCCACTCATGGATGGAGATGGATTTAATTTTTAAGATTTTAAAACAAAAACCCCTGTAAGTAAAACTCCTACACATTTAAAACAAAAAACATTTAGAACAAGAGTATCTTCTTGCTTTTTTGTTTGTTTGTTTACTTTGTATTTTTAATGGTGATTTGATACTCATGCCTGTGAAGCACTAATTTATGTGATACTTCCATTTTCGGTGGAAAGAAGGGGTGAAGGGGTAATGATTACTGACTTTGAATAAAATACTGTCTTTTAAAATTTATTTGTTTATTCATTATTTATTTATTATTTATTTATTTATTTATTGTGGGGGAGAGAACAAGTGGAGGAAGGGCAGAGAGAGAGAGCCTCTGAAGTAGGCTCTATGCTGACAGGCTGACAACAGTGAGTCTGATGTGGGGCTCGAACTCAAGAACGGTGAGATCATGACCTGAGCTGAAGTTGGGGGCTCAACCGACTGAGCCATCCAGGTGCCCCAAATAAAATACTGTCTTAAAGGAAAACCAAGCTGTTTGGGGTGTAATAGGCCTGAAACTTACAATTCTGTTTATGATTAGAAAAGACCCAGACACAACTACATTACTGTACCCTAGCTTGCTGTAATAGAATTATGGGGAGAGTGGTGTTTTAAGGGACCTAGGTAAATTTATAGACTGCTTTATCACATATCTGTTGTCTTAAAATGAAAAAAAAAAAAACAAAAAAAAGCCAACGTGGTTTAAAAGGAAGATAAGGGCAATGCACAACCAGAGTTTGAATTTGCCTGGAGGTTATGGATAGGAAGAAAGGTTTCATCCTTCTTTTTTACATCACCACTGTTTATATTCTGTCTCAGACACGATGTTAGTTTAATTTTGATATATTGTTAAATCTTAATATTGACATTGAAAACTGAATCTATGCTATTTCCCATAAGTTATCATTATTTCTAGATATCATCCCTTTCCCCTCTCACTGCTGCTGCTATGATTCTTCTCTATTTGTCTGAGCTCAAAACTAAAACCTCTTACTCTCCTAGTCCCCATCCTCATCCACATATAAGTTAGGTCTAAAAATTCTATGTCCATTTAAAATTTTACCTGCTATTCCATGGCCTAAATAACTACCCAATCTCAAGTTTCTAGTTACTGTATACCAACCTATCTGTACCCTTACTGTGCAGACTTCCCTCAGTTTCCTTCCAATTTATTAGTCACCTTGATGTATCTTTCTCAGTATTTTTTTGTAATGTTCTGCCTTTTTAATACCTGTAATGATTCTTGTTTTATGTCAAATTTGTTTTCAAGACCCTGTTCAGTAAGTTAACCATCTTAATTTTTTATTAGGAAATGTGGAGTATCTCACCTGTCACAGGTCAGTTTCCTCACCTGTAATGTAACATGTGCCATACTTATGTTTACCTTTAGGTAATAAGGTTGAAGTAAAGTTCATGAATTCACCTCTCAAATTGTTATTATTTCAAGAAAGAGTGAAGAAGACAGTGTTTGCTATAATCATGGTCTTCACAATTCTTTAAAGAATTTAAGCAGTATTGTTTTTTATTTTCCTAAGCTGAAACATATTACTTATTATATTAAAAATTAACATTGTTTTAAACATGTTTCAATATTAATATTTTAGAATTTTCAAAATATTTAAATTTATTCAACAAATATATATTGATAACCTATTATATGTCAGGTGCGTTACTAGTCATTTTTCTGATCGTAAGTAATGCATAGAGATAAGTTTACATTTTAGAAAACAAAAGTAGATGTAATAATCAAGATCATTTCCATAGAAATAGTACTAACAGAATTTAAAAAACACGACAGATGAACATCGAGTAAGGGAAGGAAAAATAAGATAAAAATAGAGGGAGACAGATCATAAGAGATTCTTAAATAGAACAAACTGAGGTTTGTTGGAGGGAAGGGTGGGTGAGCGGATGGATTAAATAGGTGATGGGCATTAAAGAGGGCATTTGTTGAGATGAGCACTGGGTGTTATATGAATCCCAGAATCACTGGGTTCTACTCTTGAAGCCAATACTACACTGTATGTTAACAAAATTGAATTTAAATAAGTTAAAATATATTAAACAAAGAAAGAAGTCCTAAGAGAGAGTAAAAGAAATAGGTATAGCAAAGAGCTGTAATGGTTGGAGGAAAGAAGTAGGTATTTTCAATAGAATAGTCTGTAATCACCCTAACGAGAAGAGACTGAACTAAAATGTGATGTTCAAAAGAAGCCACTTTTAAGGAGATCTGAAGAAAGTCCATACCAGACACAGACAATAAGTATGTTGTCTTTGCACCAATGCCCTTCTCTCTGTTTCTGAACATGATATAGAGATGACAAGGAATTCTAGGGCAGAGTCTTGAGACATGCCAACATTCAGAATTTGATTGTTTGCAAAGAGGAAACAATGGGAGAAGAAAGGAAAGCTAGTGAAACAGGAAGAAAATCAGAGTAATATGTAGTTATGGAAAACACAATCCAAAAATACCTCAAGAAAACAGAGTGAAGTCCAGTTATGTTATCTATTGCTTAGAGTTTGGATCAGGTACAAACTGAAAATGAGCATTGGATATTATAACATGAATGTCACTGAGGACTGACAAAGAACAGTTTCTTTGAATCAGAGAAGATAAGGTGGGAAGATTGGAGACTATATGAGATATTGATTGTACCCAACTTGAGTTTTGTTTGGGATATTTTACTAGTAATTATGGAGATGAAAGAATTTTCAAAGTAAGTAATGTGATCAAAAGAGATCTAAATGTAAAATTGGCTGTAAGCTGATGGGAATGACTCTGAAGACAGGGAAAAATTGGTGATATAGAACATAAGCAATGTAATTGAATAACCAAACTATTGAGTTTTCTAGAGGAGATAAAATCTAGAAATCAAGTGAATTGAAACTTGGAACAGAGAATAGGAACAAAGGGATAATTATTTTGTACAGATGTAAGTTGTTAACTCACTTAATTGTGAGAAGATAAGGATTTTCCTTAATTTCTTTATATATATATTTTTTTCAGTGAAATATGAGGCAAAATCATCAACTGAAGAATGCATCAGGGATTGAGTAATGATTTGGTAAGGAATAGGTGGTAGGAAATAGCCTTCTCAGGGACTGGGAAGGAAAGCTCACCAGGCAAATATATATGTAGGCTGCTGACAGTGTTGAGTGCTCATAAGAGATTCATGATTATGAATTTCAAGTGAGACTAGCCAGCACTGTTGTGTCATTTTTCTTTAGAAATACTGACCTACAAGTGGGGATGTGCAGAGTTGAGATTTAAGGCATAGATAACAGAAGAGAGTTGTTTTTCTTGAAATATGGTGTCCTGATGAATATAAAATATTCCCAATTCCAGAATCACACATTTGATGTATTTTACATTTCAGTTCCAGTGATCTTCCTCATATAGTTATGCTTTTAACTCCAACAGACATCATTAAAAAATAATCTGATAAATTCTGCATGTAATTATTTAGGTCAGTCATTCAAAACATTCATACACCAAGACACAATTTAAAGAAGCAACAAAATCCTCTAAAAGATCCCCAAATTTAAAAGGCTTCTTTTGGTATAAATTATTTTTTTCTATATTTTCCTAATTTAGTTTAATTTTAAATGTATACAGAACATACTTGGATCATGCATCATTGATTCCACAGTGGACTTCATAATATTGGAGCCTGTTGAAGTAACTTCATCTTTCACCATAATGAATTTCATTAAATATTTATAAAATAAAGATCCTAAGTTAAATCAACAATATTTAAAAAATAAAATAAAGATGCTGCAAGAGAACAATTTTTAAAATCGACTTTAGCAATATAACTTTTAAATACAGAGCTATAGAAGAAACAAATTATTTTTAGCCCACAATTTTAAACTTACAATAAAAAAAATTCTAAGATTTTATAGTATTTGAACCTGAAGAAATATATATATTTGATTGATAAAAGATTGGCTTCATTAAATTATACCTGCTGATATTACAGTATATCTTGTTTCCAAAACTATATTTTGAATGAGACAGAAGTATAGTTTCTAAGTGAATAAACAAATTGTTTGCACTGTTTGCTAATTTTCCTCCTGTGTTGTGGAGGAGAGTAGCTTAGATAATTGATTTTGAAAGCAAGAAGAGTTTGCCTGCTGGTCTCCAACAAAGAATTCAACTAAACAAACCATGCTGAAGATGGATTTTTATTTATCCCCTATATTTATCTTTCATTTATTGATCTAATCTATGTAAATCAAATCTTTACCTAAGGGCTACAGAGCTCATACCCACGATGGAAATCAAACATTCAACCTGAAGTCAATTCTCAATTACTCAGTAGCTTGTTCTCCAGTCCAGTGCAAGGATAATTCATGCTTCTGGCTGTTCCTCCTCTCACAGTGCTTGAAATTTGGCTGCTTTGCTTTACCGTGATTTTTGTCCCTTAGAAGATCAAGAGTGATGGAATGTCAAGTGTATCACTCTGGCAACCTCACCTTCAGATTTTAAATTTCCAGCTTTTAACTAAATCAATATTTTGGTTAACGAGTTTACCTTTGATGTCACATGCTTTCTCTGTCTCAATTATTTCCCAATTTATAGCCTCATGCAAATCAGCCACATGCCTTGATATAAAAAACAAATTGCTGTGTTTATAACTCCTCTGCTTTTCCTAGCATGGGTATTATCAACTATTAATGATTCCTTTCTTCTAGATTCTGCCACTTTTAGTAAATATTTTAGGACTGTTCTGTAGGAGCATTGCTATATACTAATAGCTGTATTGGAGCACATTCACCAATAAATTGGTGAATGATATATACCACTAAAATTAAAAATTAAAATTCTTATATCATACCAATCTACTATTATTAGCAAATATCTATTTATTTGGCTTTTTGAAATACATAGAAAGGTAATACTTCATAGCTGTTATTAACATGTAATTTCCTGACTTGAGAGAGATATATTGTTGTTTTCCTTTTAAGAACTTGAATTTTTAAAAGGAATCTTGAAATCTAATTGATGGTGTTATACCCGAATCGCGAGTCCCCAGAGACCTCCAAGGAGCCGACACCGATGCAAATACAAAAGGGTCTTTATTACAAGCTCGAGCAGGGGCTCACCTGTCTACCAGCACAGTGGCAGCAAAGTGAAGCCCCGAACAGTGGCGAGTAGGGTTTTTATGGGGGAAGGGTGGGGGTGTTACCGTGCACACGTTGNGTAACAGTTTTGACCGTTCAGTATCTGCGAGGCGTTCGTTACTTTTGGCCAGACCCAATCATGACCTTTGAGAGTCTTTTAAAATGACCAATTATGAGGTGGGCTCAGAGAATCTACGTGGGGCTTCCGCAAGCTGTGATTGATTGGCAAGTTTGTACAAAGTAACTACCTGCAGTTCCCAGCCCTGACTTGTCTCCAAGACTACAGGAATGTTTCACATTTCTTTTGACTGGCAGATCCGAGGGCGGTCCGAGGGTGGCTAAGGTTGAGGCTTTTCCTGGAACTGGGACTACGTGCAGCCTGAGATTGTTTCTAATGGGGGACTTAATTTCAGGCTCCTCAATGGTAAGCTCTGGAAGAATGAAAAGATTTATAGAAAAATCTATCTACCAAGCTCTTCTCAATCATTTTCATCAGCTTGACTCCACCCTACCATTCTCTTTATTCTAGAATTATCTTTTCATTCGGCCTCATTTTGCTTCTATCGGGCAAAATCTACTATACTTCCATTAAGCTTCAAACTCATATTGTGTATGATGAATTGCTCTACCATTTCAACAGATAAAAATTCATATCCATAAATTGAATATATTATGGGAGAAAGGCCAAATAATTTTATTTCATTTCAGGAGGGACTTAGGTGTGGTATTTTTTCCTGACCGTGAAATTTAATTCTTGGTCATTTATAGTCATGATAGTCAAAACAACCACATCAAACTTCCTTTCAGACATTTCTGTAATCACGTACATTTTATACTACTTATTTTTTTTAATTTTTAAAAAGTGTTTTTATTTATTTTTGAGAGAGGGAGACAGTCAGAGCACTTGGTGGAGCAAAGTGTCTACTTAGGCAAACTGAAGAAGTTTTATCTACATGCATTATTACTTAAACTATTTTTACTCTTTGATCAATTCTATAACCTCTGTATTTTTTAAAAAGACTGTGTTGACTATCATTTAATTGATCTATATGGAGAAAAAAATCAAATTGATTCATTGAACAAAGCATAATATTAAGTTGTTCAGAGCAATATGGGAACTGTAAACATCTAAGGAATACAATTTAAAAAATACATAGTAACATGAATAATAGATTTACATGTAAAAATTATTGTCATATTTTATCTAAGGATTTAGAGTTAAAAGTAAATTAATTTCAAAGACCAATTTAATGTCATGTATGGAAAGGATTGGTTTTATTTGAATTTTTACATATTATTCATCTTGTAAAAATGTATACAATTTTTGTTATAACATTGTATGAAAGGATTGGGTAAAAGTAGGTTTCAAAGGATTGTCTGTGTGGCTCAGTTGGTTAAGCATCTGACTCTTGGTTTCAGCTCAGGTCATGATCTCGTGCTTCATGCGATTGATGCCTGTGTCAAGCTCTGCACAGACAGTGCAGAGCCTGCTTGGAATTCTGTCTCACCCTCTCTTTCTGTCCCTCTCCCGCTCACACTGTCTCTCTCTATAAAAATAAATAATTAAGCATTTAAAAAAACAGTATGTTTCAGATTCCACAAGATTCTAAAGGAAATTAGATTGGGTAATGCTATTATTTGTTTTTTGTAGAAGGTTTATAGGATCATATGAAATTCTAATTAGGAATTTTAAATTATAATTAGGAAATTCAAATTCTAATTTAAGATTCATGGAAATCCTAAATTGACAACATTTATGTACTGTACTGTCTAAATTTAGTTGACATGCTACAGTACACATTTTTACCTAAAAATGAAATATATGGCAAAAAATATAACCAAAATCTATCTTTTAGTCAAACTCTTAATAAAGTAAAGAAGAGGGCTCATAATAGTGTATCTTTGGAGGTCAAATTTGCTGAGTATCGTACCATCTTTGTATATCATTAGAACATTATTTAAGTTTTGGAACTGTCTGCTGATGCTCCTGACTCTATAAGGATTCGACTTTAGTTTTAACAATGTTCCCAAGCAGGGAGCCTAATATTTGTAACATTTTGGTTAATTTCATCATCAGCCCTTAATTTGACTTCCAGTTAATTGTGAACTAAGTTTGCCAAGAGGCAATAACAAACACTTTTGCTGTTTGGCTTACAGCAAAACTGGGAATTTCTCCATGATGCAGATGGATAAGATAGGAGGATAATGTGGATCAGTCAGAGTTACTGTAGCTCTCTTGGGCTAAGGCATTAATCCTACTCAGGCCATTATTATTCTTTTTTTAAGTACAATTTTTTTCACAGGAGGTTTTGTTTACTTATTTATTTTTTGTGTATGCTGGTCCTAAGTGTTTTAAAGAAAAGAGAGACAAAGACAGAGACAGGACAGAGACAGAGATAGGGAAGTAATGAATGGTTTAATTGATTCATTTATTGGATCAATTTATGAATCATAAATAGATTGGACCATTTATTGAAGGATTGATTGGATCCTTTAGTGGGAAGGAGGATAAAGACCCTCAGCTCAGGGACTATAAAAAGACCACAAAATAATTTAACACAAATGATGACAAAATGTCTAATAGCAGAAGTAAAACACTCTCTTAACTTCTAATAATAACATGTTTTCTATAAATGAGAAATCACAAAACTCTGCATATGGTTAACTAAAGTGTTTGTTAACTCTGTATGAAAATTAAATTCAGGGGCACCTGGGTGGCTCAGTGGGTTAAGCGTCAGACTTGGTTTCAGCTCAGGTCATGATCCCACGGTTTGTGAGTCCAAGCCCGCATCAGCTTGTGATTATCTCTCTCCCTCTCTTTCTAGTTCTCTTTCAAAATAAATAAAACTGAAAGAAAGGAAGGAGAAAGAAAAAAGGAAAGAAAGAAAGAAAGAAAGAAAGAAAGAAAGAAAGAAAGAAAGAAAGAAATTTAAATTTAGGGCTACTTCTGTGGTTTTTTAACTACATTTGAGTAAGACTCAAGCAAGCATCTATTGAATGTTCAATATTGATTTAACATTGTGAAAAAGTTTAGGCATATAAAAAGTTTTAAAAATATTATTTCTAGTATTGAAGATGAGGGGAAAAAGATTTATTCAATGCTTGTTTTGGTCCTGGTTAATATAATTAGTTATGTTGGTTTATCCTATGGTGTGACATTATCTATGTTTAGTAGGTATAATTTATTGTTCTTGGAAAGAATTGACAACAATGAATTTATTTTTCATTACCAGCTTTGGGTAGAAGTTTTGGGGTAGAAGTTTAAAATAATTACCCATAAGTACCTGTTGAATATATTTTGCAGGAGTTAGTACTATAACGTAGTGCTCCTGAATCCCCTGGGAAGCTTTTGTTTGTTTTCTGATTTTTATGTTTTTGTTTTTTAATTAAGCACCTGTGTTCTCCAAACAAATATTTTAAGGATATTGGTTTGGTTTTGTTTTCTAATATGTCCTCTACTATCAATTTACTAAGTACTAATTTTCTAAGTTACTGATGCTATCAATATATAATTAAGGTAATACTTTATATATTTATGCATATAAATTTATGTATACATTTATATGTAAATTATCTTTGTAATCACCTTATTTCACTTTATTTTATTTTCTTTTCCCTCGGTTAAATAAATCTAAGAGACTAAACACTGTATTCATGGAAGGACCTCAGAAGGTTTCTAGTAAGAAATTCATTTCAACTTTATTCAGTCCAGTCTGAGTTGATATAGTATAGAAAATTTTTATTGAAGCATTGCTGACAATATTTTTAGACACACAATTTTAATAGTGAATAAAATAATAAGTGTGCATCATGTAAGAGTGTCACATAGCTCGTAATACAAAAATGGTAGAGAATATTCTGGAAAAGGATAGTATGCATCTGGAGAATCAAGATAGAAAAAATATATTTACCCATATGCATAGGATCAGAAGAGTCAGTAAGATGAATGAATGCAAATGAGACATTAAAACATTGGTGAAGCAAGCTCCTTGTAATAATGAGGAGAAATTATCAGGGAAAAGGGAAAATTCAACTCAATTCATCAAATATATTGAACATCTACTATTGAAAAATATTGTGCCATTTGATGCCAGCATTCTGAAATGAGCTTCTAAAGACACAGATCTCATCCTTAACAAATTTTTACCTAATGCAATAGAGTAATATAGAAGATGATACATAAATAAGCAACATTTGGTACATTTAGTTTTAAAGAATACTTTGGGGATTCTTTCCAAGCAATGAAAGAGAGTATGTAGTACAGAATGCATGGTTAATTGACAATGAAAAATAATATTTAAATAAATAAAGTTGAACACTGTATTAGAGCAATTTCATAGACTTGTTGGGTAGTACACAAGACTGGAATAAAAGATGCATTATTTTTAAAAGAAATAAATCAAATAGAAGGAAGCCATGATTTAATATTACTGGGCATAATAACAGAGAAATCAAAACAATCAAACAAAAAACAAGCAAACAAAAATCCCAAAGTATAATCCTTGCCCAATGGTTCTCAATAGTTGGCATCTAAATGCCTGTTAAAAATTCAAACACAGGGGTGCCTGAGTGACTTAGGTAAGCATCCAGCTTCAACTCAGGTCATGATCTTGCGGATTGTGGGTTTGAGCCCTGTATAGGGCTCTGGGCTAACTCTTCAAAACCAGGAGTCTACTTCCAGTTCTGCATCTTCCTCCCTCTCTGCTCCTCCCCTATTCATGCTCTGTCTCTCTTTCTCTCTCAAAAATAAACATAAAAAAAGAATGTGATAAAAATATTCAGACATAAGATTTTCCCCCTCAGAGAATTTGATTCAGCAGGCTGAATCAATCTGGAATTTTTAAGAATTAATAAAAATATTTTTATTTAGGTTATTCATGCACCAGACATTTAAAATCACTTCCTAGAGGAATTCTACCAGACATTTAAAACAGAATCAATACCTATTCTCAAACTATTCAAAAAAATAGAAGCAGAAGAAAAGTTTCCAAACTTATTCTATGAAGCCAGCATTACCTTGATTCCAAAACCCAATAAGCACCCCATTAAAAAGGAGAATTAAAGGCCAATATCCCTGCTGAACATGGATGCAAAAGTTCTTAACAAGATACTCACAAATCAAATTCAAGAGTACATTAAAATTATTATTCACCATGGTCAAGTGTGATTCACTCCTGAGCTGCAGAGATGGTTCAATATTCGCAAATCAATCAACGTGATACATTACATTAATAGAATAAAAGATAAGAACCATATGATCCTGTCAATAGATGCATTAAAAGCATTTGACAAAATACAGAATCCATTCTTAATAAAAACTGTCAAGAAAGTTGGGATAGAAAGAACATACCTTAACTTCATAAAAGCCATATATGAAAGGAACACAGCTAGTATCATCCTCAATGGGGAAAAACTGAAAGCTTTCCCTTTCGATCATGAACATGACAGGGGTGTCCACTCTCAGCACTGTTCTTTAACATAGGTTGGAAGTCCTAGCCTCAGCAATAGGACAACAAAACCAAATTAAAAGCAAAGAAATTGGCAAAGAAGAAGTTCAACTTTCACTCTTCGCAGATGACATGACACTCTACATGGAAAACCTGAACTATTCAACCAAAATACTGCTAGAGCTGATACAGGAATTCAGCAAAGTTGCAGGACATTAAATCAATGTGTAGAAACCGGTTGCATTTCTATACACCAATAATGAGGCAACAGAAAGAGATATCAGGAAATTGATCTCATTTATAATTGCATCAAAAACCATAAAATCCCTAGGAATAAATCTGACTAAAGAGGTAAAAGATCTGTATGCTTAAAACTATAGAAGCTTATGAAAAAAATTGATGAAGGCAAAAAGAAATGAAAAAAACATTCCATGCATATAGATTGGAAGAACAAATATTGTTAAAATGTTAATAATACCCAAAGCAATCTACACAATCCCAATTAAAATAGCACCACCATTCTTCACAGAACTAGAATGAACAATCCTAAAATTTGTATGGAACCACAAAGTCCCTAAATAGTAAAAGTAATGTTGAAAAAGACTTCCAAAGCTGGAGACATCACAATTTCGACTTTAACCTATATTACAAAGCTGTAATTATCAAGACAGTATGATACTGGCACAAAAACAGACACATAGATCAATGGAATGGAATAGAGAATCCAGAAATGGACTCACAAATATATGGCCAACTAATCTTCAACAAAGCAAGAAAGAATATCCAATGGAAAAAAGACTCTTTTGCAAATGGTGCTGAGCTAACTGGACAACAACATGTAGAAGAATGAAATTGGACCACTCTTACACCATACATAAAAATAAATTAAACATGGATGAAAGACCTAAGTGTGAGACAGAAAACCATCAAAATCCTACAGGAGAAAACAAGCAGCACCCTCTTTGACCTCAGCTGCAGCAACTTTTTACTTCACATGTTTCTGAAGGCAAGAGAAATAAAAGCAAAATTGAACTATTGGGACCTCATCAAGATAAAAACTAAAAACCAGCTGATAGAGAAGATATTTGCAAATCACATATTTGATAAAGGATTAGTATCAAAAACCTGTAAATAACTTAACAAATTCAATACCCCAAAATCAAATAATCCAGTGAAGAAATGGTCAGAAGACACAAAAAGACACTTTTCCAAAGCAGACATCTAGATGGCTAACAGACACATGAAAAGATGCTCTGCATCGCTTATCATCAGGGGAGTACAAATCAAAACCACAATGAGATACCACCTCACACTGGTCAGAGTGGCTAAAATTAACACAGGAAATGACAGATGTTGACAAGGATTTTGAGGAAGAGGAGCCCTCTTGCACAGTTGGTGGGAATGCAACCTGGTGCTGACACTCTGGAAAACAGTGTGAAGTTCCTCAAAAAATTAAAAATAGAACTACCCTATGACTCATAAATTGCATTGTTAGGAACTTATCCAAAGGAAATAAATGCATGTCATGTAATACTACTCAGCAATGAAAAAGAATGAAATCTTGCCATTTGCAATAATGTGGATAGAACTGGAGGGTATAATGCTAAGCAAAACAAGTCAGTCAGAGAAAGACAAATGTCACATGATTTCACCCAGATATGGAATTTAAGAAACTTTGCAGATGGTCATAGAGTTAGGGAAGGAAAAATAAGGTAAAAGCAGAGAGGGAAGCAAACTATAAGAGTCTCGTAAATACAGAGAACAAACTAAGGATTGATAGGGTGGGGTAAATGGGTGATAGTCATTAAGGAGGCACATGTTGGGATGAGAAATTGGTGTTATATATAAGTGATGAATCACTGAATTCTATACCTGAGGCCAATACTACACTGTAACTTTTGAATAAATTTAAAAAGATAATAAAATAAATACAAATGCAAGTTGAAAAAAGTTAAAGATTAAGAAAAACCATAATGAAAACAATACCCTAGGATTTAGGAATGCAATTCACAAAATATGTTTAAAAAGTAAATAAATAAGAGTTCATTTCATTGATTAGTGATTTCAAAAGAGAAGTTCAAGAGCTATATTAGTAAAAATACAATTTTGACAATACAAAGATAAATTACCTCATTTAATTAGAATCTAATGGAATCATTATGTTTACACATGAAACTAATTGATTACCTGATTTTAAAAGATCATGTATAAAAACGTTAATATGAATAAATGATATAAACTCATGAAAGTGACATCTATAAGAAGATAAAGGGAAAGGGCAATGGAAAGAAAATAGTTTGAGAAAGAGATTCTAAGGAAAACAAACAAAAATATTAGTTCAGGAAAATGGTATAATAAAGCTATCTCTTATGTGGAAAGTATAACTCCAACCTAAATAACAGAGAAATAAAGCCAAATATACTTGATGAATTCATGAGACATCAGAGTTGTTTACTAAAGAGAAAATGTTTCCTCATTAATATGTGACATATAAGAATTGGCAGGACATGAGAACTATAAAATGAAATAGAGAAACCATCATTCACAATTTTTGCAATCATGAACTGCAAACATACCACATGACTGATTTTTGCCAAATTCTCTACAATTAAAAGTTGTTTGAAAACTACATAATACTTAATATTAAATACTGCATTGCCAAACTGGAGTATTTATCCTTAAAATGTATGTATGGACACCAAAGGAAAAATTCAAAGTTGATAAAAAAAAGAAAACAGTTATCATTAGGAGCTACCTATAAGAGTAATTCTGAAACAAACTTCACAGAACACTAATATTTCTCTAAATGTTAATAAATATACTCATAAAAAGAATACCTTGTTCAAAAAAGTTTGTAAAAATCACTCTAGGCTCTATTTTTCTTGCATATGTATTATTCATATTAACATAAATAGAATGCCTGCAGTTTGTAAAAATCATCACTTTTTAAGTCGTTTTGTAATGACTAGAATGTCCTGAATACTTAACCATAGAAACAGAACTTTGCTTCATTTTGCATAGGATATTAGAATACATTGTATCAAAAATATTAAAATACACTGTAGTTAGTGCAAATTATACCACACTAACATTATTTTGTTTTTTACGTTTGTGTATCACAGAATTATTGGTAGAGCAGATGAACTCACAAATAACATTGTGTGTTGAATTAAAAAAAATTCCTGATAAAAATCTTTTATAAGTTTCTTGATATGGCTAACAGAGGCACAGTTTTATCAACTCATATGTCCCTCATGGCTTTGACACCAAAAGTTAATTACGATTGACATCTAACTAGGAGAAGGATTTATTTTTATTTTTATTTTTTTTTACAAATAGTTTATTGTCAAATTGGTTTCCATATAACACACAGTGCCTATTGCCACAAGTGCCCTCCTCCATGCCCATCTCCCCCCTCTCCACCACATCCATCAGTCATCAGTTTGTTTCTCAGCATTCAAGAGTCTCTCATGGTTTGCCTCTCTCCCTTTCCCCCACCATTTCCCCCCTTCTTCTCCCCCATGGNTCCTATGTTTTTTTCAACTAAAATTTTTTAATTTTACCATTATTATTCTAAAATCTTGTTCAGTTATTCTGTTTATATCTGTTTTGAGCAGTACATTAGCTGTCATTTCTTTTTGGAGTTTCTTTGGAGGAGAGCTCTTTCATTTTGTCATTTTAGTTAGCTCTCTGGCTCTTGTTAGTTTTAATGACCTCTTATGCTCTCTGCACCTATGAGCACTGCTGTATCCAAGAAGACTCTTTGACTTTCCAGGGCCTATCCTTTCAGAGAGTGTTTTTTGAATGGTATCGCTTGGTCTCTCTTGTTGGGACCTTGGTTATTTTATTTTCCTATTCGTAGTGATATTTGGGACTCTCCACCTCATGTACTCTGTCTTGTTTCTTGAGGTAGCCATTAGAAGTCTTTCTCAGTGGATTCTGCCTCCTTTTTCTCCCAATCTCTCAGGTTTTGTAAGGTTTCCGATGGCTTCAAATCTTTTCCATGTGAGGTATGAGCACGAGTGCAAGTATGGAACTCCTTACTTCTCCACTATCTTCCCCCTCCCTCGAGAAGGATTTATTTTTAGTGACATTTTACCAATCTCTGCTCTTACCCTCTTCCATATTTTTTAAATGAAGTGGAGAAAAAAAAGAAGGTAATCTTACCAATTTTTAGATTAAAATATATGATAGAAATGCTGTGATTTTCGAATAAAATCTAAAATGAATAAGGTAAAATAATAGAGTAAATTCTGGAAATTAAAAGCTAAAGATGAGTCCTTAATATAAGCCTGTTGCACACTAATGAACCATGTTAAGAATCTAAAATATAAGCAAAATAGACAGATTGTAAATGGGTTTCAAAAGTTGAAAATGTGATCCAGTCAAAGGAGATTTTACCGGGTTATATTTTTCCCTTTTGTCCTTAGATCTGCCCCCAAGGGTAGGGAGCTATTGTAGGCACCTCGGAGTATAGTATTGCAAGCGAGAACACATAACATTGAGTTTCCTAGGGATGCCATAACAATGTACTACAAATAGGGTGGGTTAAAATGACTGAAATTTGTCTCACAGCTTTGAAGGCCACCAGTCCAAAATCAAGGTGTTTGTAGGTTCACTTTTCCTCTGAAAGCTGTAAGGGAAGAAGCTTACCCCACCCTCTAGTTTTTGGTATTTGCAGGCAATCCTTCATGTTGTAGATATATCACTCTGGTCTCTGCTTCCATCATCAGATGGTCATCTTCTCCCTATGTGTCTCTGTCTTCAGAGACATGACATTCTCATTTTTTATGTGTCTGTGTATAACTTCTTCTCTTTTAGATATTAAGCCAACAAATTAAAAAAAAATTCCAAACATATTGAATTAAGTGTCCACTTGATTCCAATAGGAAATCCTCTAACTTAGATATTTATTACATCTGCAAACACTCAATTTCCAAATGAAGTCAGTTAACAAGTTCCTGGAGTTAGGACTTCAATACATTTTGTGAGGAGACACAGTTCGGTCCACATACTCAGAAACCTCATCTTTATAAAGAAAAGAAATAGTAAATGGGGCCTGCTTAAATTGAAGACTGTGGAGAGACTCCTGGAGAGGAAACAGAGAAGGTAGGTACCCTAATTCTATGCCTGAATAAGAACAAAGTTTGCATTCATTCACTCATGGGCTTCTCATACATAGCTCACACACAAAAATGGCAAGCAACATAAAGTCTCTGAGAAGTGCTACTATTTATCCATGGCCCAGGTCTCAGATTAATCTCTGAGTGGTGTATGCATGGCACAAATCCAAAGAGGTATAGGCTTTGAAAAATGAACTACAAATTGTACTGCCAGAGCTTACTTTCTGAAGCTAATAACTGATTTCCCAGTAAAGCAAAACAAAACAAAACAAAACACCAACATTCTCCTGAGAAGAGACTCTGCCCAACATAACATTCAAAACATACAGGATATGATCCAAAATTACTCAACATCCAAAGAACGACAGATATCTAACCAATTCTTAAGAGAAAGACAATGAGATACTGAACCTGAGAAAATCCATGTAGTGTAATTATAAAAAATTTAAAACAGCTATTGTGAATATGCCTCATGAAGTTAATAAAAAATTAGAAGTTCTCAGTAGAGAAATAGAAACTATATATAAGATGAAAATGAAAATGTTAGAATAAGAAATAAATATACAAAAGTTTTAAAAAGTCACTCACAGGACAGAATAACAGAATGGAAATGAAGGAGGAAAGAATTACTGAACTTGAGAAGAGATCAATAGAATGTATTCAGTCTGAAGAAGAGAAAGAGAAGTTTGAAAAAAAAATGAATAAAGCCTCAAAGACCAATGCGATACTATCAAAAGAGCTACTATTCATGCTGTTGAAGTTCCAGAAGGGAAGAAAAAGTATTGTAACAGAATTCTGTTACAATACTTTTGTATTGTATTGTATTGTATTGTATTGTATTGTATATTGCTTCAATAATATATATATACAAACAATATTGTATTGCATTGTATTGTATTTGTATACAATAATATATATATATATTATTGCTTTAACTCATTATTGAAATAATGGCCAAGATTTACCAAAATTTACCACTTAGAGATTCAAGAAATTTCAGTGAACTCCAAACAGGAGAACCTTAAAAACAAAACAAGAAATAAACACACACACACACACACACACACACACAGCATAATGAAACTGCTGAGTATCTAAACTTAAGAGAAAAAGGCTTAAAAGCAGCTAGTGAAAGTGACACACTATATACAGGACAATTCAAATAGTTTCGGATCACTCATCAAAAATATGGAGACCAATGAGAGTGGCACAACATCTTTTAAGCTCTGATAGGAAAAAAAGTGTTCAACTGCAAATGCTATATCCTAGGAAATATCTTTAAGGAATTAAGGCAAAAAATAAAAAAATAAAAAGACGTTTCCAAAAGATGAAAAAAAAAAAAACCTTACAGATTTCACAAATAGAAAACCTGCTCTATAGATACTTCTAAAGGAAGTTCTTTGAAATACAAGGAAATAATACCAAGGAGAAATATGGATTAATATGAATGAGAGAGTAGAACAAGAGAAATACTAAACAGCTGGTAATTTTCTATTTAAGTGATATAAACACATATATGTACAATCTTGAGGTGAGGTGTATAATGTATGCATATGTAACAGATAGCATAAATATATGTCAAGTACATAGGAAGAAGGGAAAAATCTATATGATTACACACCTTCCATACTTTAATAGCAATAGTATAAGAGGCAGAGTGTGAAAAGTTTTCTATGTATATTTAATGGCCAGAGAAATGACAGCCCATAAACTAATATGTAATTTAACATTATTCAAACAATCCCAAAGATATCAGAAAAGATGGAACTGAGAAACAAAGTAAGAGAAAACAAATGGTAAATAAATGAATTTAGTAGCTCGATTTTCAAGCATATCAATAAATAGATTAAAAAGTGATTGGGCACCTGGGTGGCTCAGTTGGTTGAGCATCGGACTTCGGCTCAGGTCATGATCTCACAGCTCATGAGTTCAAGCCCTGCGCTGGGCTCTATGCTGACAGCTTGGAGCCTGGAGTCTGCTTTGGATTCTGTGTCTCCTTTTCTCTCTGGCCCTCCCTCATGTGCATGCTGTCTCTCTCTCTCTCTCTGTCTCTCAGAAATAAATAAATGTAAATTTTTTTTTCAAAAATAAACAGGAATTGTCTAAATACTTCAAGTAAAAAGCAATATAGCATTCAAAATGTCCAAGGTAAAATCCAACATTCATACTATGGCACAGATTGAGTTGAAAAAAGACACAATTTAAATATAAGGACAAAGATGAATCGAAAGTAAAGGGATAGGAAAAGATATAGAATGTAAACAGAAAACATATGTCTGGAATGACTTCTAAAATATAGTTAACAAGTCTTCCAAAAAAATTTTTTATTAGAAAAGAGATAGAGTGACATATCAGAGTAATAACAAGGAACATATGTATCAGGAAGATTTAACAATTGAAAATATATTGTATTAAATAATAGAAGCTCACCTGAATGATAAGTTGACAATATAAGGGAGAAATAAAAGAAAAAAAATCTGCCATCATAGTAGTAGATTGTAATATGTTGTGAAGCAAAAGAGAAAAACATTTTTTTAGGGCTCTATGAAGAAATTTTAACTGAAATTTGGAAACTTAGTAAAAGAGTAAGACTTGGAAGATAATTTATTACTAATTAGATAGATAACTCCAGAGAAATTTACCTCTATTGGTGAATGTGTTTATATTTCAAGTGGTAGTCAGAGCTATGACCACAAGAGACAAAGCTAGGTTGTAAAGCTGGGATTTATATTGGTTTACTCTGTTCTTCTAAAT
This sequence comes from Crocuta crocuta, assembly GCF_008692635.1. Taxonomy (NCBI): domain Eukaryota; kingdom Metazoa; phylum Chordata; class Mammalia; order Carnivora; family Hyaenidae; genus Crocuta; species Crocuta crocuta. Next base: position 10,862,217 of record NW_027531334.1, read on the forward strand.
TCATCACTTTGTTCATGGCTTTAAGTGAATGTACTGTTTACCAAAGAGACCTTTACCATTTCTGCTTAAAGTGGCTGCTAAAAATGGAAATGTGTTTATCTTCTATTTGCAATAAGTATTTTAGTATAACTTCAAAAGTAATGTAACACATCATTTATTAGGTAAAACAATGAGGATGGTAATTATCAATGAAGTGTGAGATACTAAAATATGGACAAAAGATTTTACCACCGTACTAATGCAGAACAGATATTTAATAATAAAAATTTGTTTTAAAGGAGGATCTAATGATTTCTGGGGACATCTGGGTGGCTCAGTCGGTTGAGCATCTGCTCAGATAATGATGTCACAGTTTGTGAGTTCAAGCCCCACATAGGGCTTCCTGTTGTCAGCCTGTCAGTATAGCGCTCACTTTGGATCCTCTGTCCCCCTCTCTCTGCCCCTCCCTCACGCTTGCACTCTCCCCCAAATAAATAAGTATTAAAAAGTAAAGGAGGAATCAAAAGGAACTCTCTGATTCATTTGGTAACTAAAAAGATGCATGTGCTTGGTATAAATACATGTACTATTTGTTTATAAACAAAAACTATTTTCTACAGCCAGTAAGAGAATGCTACACAAATGGTTCTAAATAATGTGAGGACCAAAATGGGGGCATGTGGGTGGCTCAGTCCGTCTAGCATCTGACTTAAGTCGGGTAAACCTAGGTCATGATCTCATAGTCTGTGAGTTCGAGCCCCGCATCTGGCTATGGGACAACATCTCGAAGCCTGGAGCCTGCTTCAGATTCTGTGTATCCCTTTCTCTCTGCCCCTCCCCCATTCGTGCTCGCAGGTGCTCTCTCTTTCACTTTCTCTCTCTCTGTCTCTCTCTCCCTTTCTGTCTCTCAAAACATTAAAATATATGAGGACCAAAATGCAAGTCTAAGTAGCTGCAGTTTACAAGGAATATCATAAGAATGGGGGTATTTTTAGCAGCCTGTACACCCTGAGATATTTAGAATACTGACCAATAAGAATTAAAGAATCTTTGATTTAACTTATATGCTTCCTTAGTGCCTGGTAGACTCCATTTGCATCTTACATTGCATACTAAATACAAAGTTTCTATCATATGGTTAGATTTCTGAGAAAGTCAGCCATAAATTAAATATTAAAATATTGCCACACATTGAGAAATAAGCATTCATTTGTAATTCATTTGAAATATGTGTATATATATATATATATATATATTTAAAGCCAACCAACTGAAAACAGTATGTACAACTGAGCTAAAGGAACCAAATCTAGAAATTAGAAAAAAAATGTAAATAGGCAAACTTTGCTATCAGAAGACATTTATAATTATTATAAAGAGATCTGATACCCAACAAAACTTCCGAAGATATCGAGGAGAAAAGACTTGAGAATATTCATTATGCTTTGTTTAAGAATAAGTAACGTGGAAATATATATGTGTATGTATACATATATATATTTCTTTCTGCTTCTCTTAAGAGGTTTTTGGCTGTAAGTAACAGGAGAGGAGAGGGGTCTCATAGCACAGTACATAAGAGCTCCAATTTCCCAGTGTGGCTGTTGGCCATTCTTGAGGTGATTCATCCTGCACTTCCTTGATATTATAGGTAGAATATTATAGAAAAAGTAGTGATGTATGCAATAATATGCTCCACAAGCCCTGCAGAAGGCAGACTGTTTCTCTTTATGTATCTCTTGTCAAACCTGGGTCGTTTTATTGTCAGTCACTTCTAAGGAAAATAGAGAATAGATATGTGCCTATTAGATTTTTGCTCTTTAGGCATATTTGTGAACAAACTCTAATTCTACCACAGGAAAGAAGGAACTATTAGTTAATCTTCAGGTAACTAGGAAAGGCCTGCTGTGTTATCAGAACATGAGCTAATAATAAAGGCTTTTAAATACAACCATAGTCTAAGTTTTATCTTGAAATGAGACTGAATTATGAACAAAAGAATCAAAACAAACCTTGGAATGAAAAGTGTGGCCGAGGTTGGAGAGTAATTAAATAATTCCAAATAAATAGAAATTTGGAAATCTCAAAGAGCTAGCAAGATAATAAGGTATTGGAACAGAGGAGTGTAAAAAAACAGCAGAGGAACTTTTAAAACTTTATATCATTAATTTATCTACCATTTCTATTATTTAAAAACTTTTCTTGAGCACTTTATAAACAGTACAAATCCACAGCATTAGGTAGTCAATGATCAATAATATATTATTATTAGCTAGTCAATGAGGTTCCTGCCTCATTTTTGGTATAGTGGGAATAGAATCTACATGAAGATAAAGAAACAAACAGAAAATAACTTATAAAACATAATAAACAATACAAACATAGTGCTATAGTGCACAGATGAAGAACTGCTTGAAATAATGACACTGAGAGACTCTCAGAGAATATGGCAAATATGGAATCAGCTATTCAAAGAACCAGCGAGGAAAATGTCAAAAGATGTAATATATTTGCTAATGTGAAGGAACAGAAAACTCACAGAAGCAAATAATTGAATGAATTAGGTCTACTACACAACGACCAAGGAGAATAGTGATCTATGAAGAAATTAGAGAGGTTGTAGAATCTAGATCATGAAGGACATAGATCATGAAAAGCAGTTTGGATCCTATCTTCACCCAAGGAGTAGCTGGAAAATGATACAAATTTAATATGATAAACCAGAAAACAAGCATTTAAGAAATAGGACAACTTAGGACAGTAGTTAATATCTAGGCAAATTAGTTATTTTCTTCTTTCCTTTGCCTTCTTCTCTTTCTCCAACTCCTTCTCGTTTCTTCTTATTTCTATCTCCTATCTTTCACTACTGCCTCCTTTTCTCTTATTTTCCTTTTCTTCTCCTTCTTTTGGTCCTCCTCCTCTTGATTTCCTTTTCCTTCCTTTACTAGGAGAAAGTTTAGGAACTTTATTAATCTGTGTATGAAATCTTGTTAGTTGATTCCATCTTATTTGGTTATGGAGGTTGGGATTGTATGCCAGCATCAGTGAAAAGTGTTGATATATAGTGAAAAACACAAATAAGACACCTAAAAGGAATGCATACAAGAGGGGTCAATATACAATTTATATGCACACTCTTTTATGGATCCTAACTTACTTTCATATTTATAAAAATCTAGTAATGACTTTAGAGATTTAAGGCAACATTGAGGTGTAGGAAACCTGGCAGTATTCAATAATTTATCTAACTAAAACTATTTGTTCACAACCCACGTCCTAGACCTCATACCTAGGGTCTATCACTGAATTTGTTATTTAATTGCCTACTTCTTAGAATCCTTATGGGATATGTATACATCTTATCTACATGGAGACCCCTACTTACCTGAGAGCATTTATTTTGTAGTTTATACTACATTCAGTAACACCATGCAGTATAGAAGAGCATTTAGTTCTGAATAGAACTAAATTTTGGAATCAAATGACTACATACTCATGCCCCATTATAAGTTCAATATAATTAGGGAATAGGTCACATTAATCTTTGTATACAACATATACTAGCTTATTGCAAGAAAAGATAAGGCATTATACTTATTGCTTGAGTAAATGAACATATGTAACCAACTTGATGTTTCACCTTTCAGGAAATATTAAATAAAACACATCGTCATAATCATCAAATCATAAAATAATGGATAGCTACTTTTTTGTATTTTTCTTTCCCCAGTTTTCTGGAAAACTCTACAAAGAACAAACAGAAGTGAAATATTTGGTTGACTTTTGGAATTTACCTAAAAAATGTGTCCAAGAACAGGAATAATGTGTTCCAATATTTCCTCAAGTGTAATCAAGATATCCAGAGAGAGACAAAATTCCAACTGAGGCTGTCACTAGGAAACAAAATGTGGTAAGCATCTTTACTCACCATCCCCAAATTAGAGGGCTCAAGAGTATGAAGAGTAGTATGGGAGATTCCCTGTGTTGCTTCAGAAGTTCGCAAAAATTCATAAATACGCTTACTTACATGAAACATTCAAATGGTATGTAAAAGTTTATATGGACTACCTTCTATCTGTTTTAAAATGCACGATTAATTCTCAATTTACCATAGGTACCTGGTAATACAGTTAGAATTACAGTTTCAGTATTTTAATCTCACATTTTAATGTGAAAATGAAATAATATATTGCTGTCAGTGAATTAAGTTATGGTAAGCAATTTGTCAGTAATAAATTTGGGTAATATATCCAAACGAGAGATTCAGCTTTACAATTCATGTTTGCAGCATGATTAAGTCCATAATGAACCATTTGATTCGCTTGATCATAGTTTTATTTAGTATCCAGACCTAAACTAAGCTATATACAATTGATTGAGTTGCTTGTATTATAATATATAAATATTGAAGCCATCATTCAGATCATGCTGTACAATTTTTCAAAAACATTTAATCATACATCATCTGTGTGCATATGTACACATATATACATATACCTATACTTACACACACACACCTAAAACTGACAGAATTTTCAAACATACTAAAAAGTATTTAATCATGACATGAGACCAAAAAGAATGACAAATGTCCATTACATGGAGATAATGTGGTTGGCATATTTAATTAATCCTTTCAAGCTGAGATTTAATTTGGAACAGGGGAACAAAGTAGAATAATCCATCATTTTCATGTAATCTAAAGAGACATGAGAAAGAGGAATTACAATTAGTATTCTTCATAGGTGTAGCAGGTAGGAAGCATATTCTTGGAAAGGAAAGGGGAAATGGCTTTTTTCTTCTATGAACTATAGTAATTTGTTAATATGTAGTCTCTCTCACCTTGATTCCTAGAGAATAAATATTTTCATTAAGGATGGAAAAGGTATATAACAAGGTTAGTTCTATTCTAGAGATTCTTCTAATAGTTCAGTTACAAAAATAGGAATAGTTAATTGCCCAATTCACAGAACTCTATTATATATGTTGCATATATCAAGCTGTGTATTTTTACCCATTTGGAGTCAGTCAAGTTTGAAGCCAGTTGTACTGAATTGTACCGTCATGGAAAGGGAGGTAGGCAAAGAGATAGAGTGGGTAATAAGGTAAAGAATTATCTAAGTGCAAAAGACACATAAGCCTTGACTGTTTTGTTTTCATTTCTGTTACTCTGTGAGACATGAGACGTCACCCAGCATCTGAATGAGGAAGCTTTATTTATAAGGATGAACTTGGATAGAAGTTTATAGGTTTCTATTTCTTTTTAAGAGTGATTTTGCTGGTTTGAACTAGGTCTCAGATAAGTTTTCAGTTGCATTGTTTTTCTTGTAACAGTTGCACTTCCTACTTCTATGCTGCTTCAATAGACATAAACTCAGTTTTAATTGGTAATGCAATGAATTCACTTCTCTATTTTTCACTTCAAGGCTTATCTTTATTTTAAAACATGCATCTTTTATCAAAAGGGTATGGTTAGGGTGGTGGAAGGGTAGGTAATAAAGCATATTCCAATCAAAGTCAAAGAAGATACACCTTCCTAGAGTTAAGAAGTCCACTCAGATTTCAGGATGATATGTTGCCTGTTGAGGGAAGTAGTGAATTCCTGAGAAAATAGTTTGGGCAAGTTACATATTTATGCTTAATTATTGTTTTCAACATAATTTTACTTCCATGAAGATATTTTCACTTTAATAATCTAAACCAAGTTCTCAAATTCCTTGTGTTAAGGAGCAGTGAATAATGCCTTAATTCTCAGCATTCCCTTCCAACAAAGAAATAGACGCCTGTGCCTCCATGTACACAGACATTTAGCCATGTTTTTTAGCAAGTTATTCTCTTTAATAAGATGATGCAATGCTGCATAAAATATCTACATAGTGTCATGTTTCCCTTTAGTATGATTTCAATAAGACTTTGTATTTCTTTGCACGTGTTCACAGGGCTGTTCCATTATGATGTAGGTGATGAATGATATTTACTTGAATGACAGACCCACTTGGGTACTGTAGATGATGTGGAGGTCCTACTGCCCTATATGTCCCATTGTGAATTTGAAACAGTATTGGAGATTTTGTTGTGGTCATTTTTAAAAAATTTCCAAGATGAAAAGAACAATATATTTTGATTTTTCTTCATGCAATAACTTCTCTATGATTTGTTCTTACATCTCTTTCCTTTTTGAGATGATTTATGCTTTGATGGTCATCTACTTTCTCTAATTACATCACATAATTAATCTGTCCCTTTCTAGCACTTTATACATATACCTATTTTGTGGTATATCATTTTACTCAGATTTCTTGGTTGTTTTTTTTTTTTTTGCATATCTTTGGTATTTCTGTCTCCTAGAAAATACTTGTACAATAATTCAACTTTATTCTTCTTGTTACATTACCAATATATGATTAATAGAAAGCATTCAGTTAGCTTAATTAAAATGAAATTTGAAAATAAAATTACTAAATATTAATAACACATAAACTTATAGGAAAAATGTTATAATTGTTTTGGCTCAGTCATTTAGAAAGAGTATGTATGTGTATATGTATATATATGTACATAAATGCACATACTCCTTTTGATGAAAACATTGGCAGAAAGAGGTCAGAAGCAGAATAATTCAAATAAAATCTAAATGCCACTGTTGATTTTAGAAAATTATTGGTATGCAAAAATAGACTACTAATCTTTTTCTTCATAATATTTCTATTAAAAATAGAGTTTGTACTGTGATTTTGAAAATGAGTATCCTTTGGAAATACTAGAATATTGCCTAAGATTAGATAGGGAACCCTCTTTTTCTGAAAACAAGTCTTTAATAATGAATATAAAGAGGGGGGAAAAAGCAGAAATATTGGTAAGATGTTATCTTTTTTATTTAATTTTATGTCAGTGAAGTAAAAAAGATAAAATTGGGAACAGAAGAGAACTTCTACAAAATCTCAAATTTCAATTTGTATTCTCAGATGAAAGGTATTGCATCCACAAACAAAAATATGAGGCTATAAAATAAACAGTCATAGATTTTTCTGGTAGTGATATTCCTTTCACTATTTTTTTAAGTTTATATATTTATTTTTTGAGAGAGAGTGAGAGAAGCAGAGAGAGGCAGAGAGAGGATCTTAAGCAGATTCTGTGCTGTCAACATGAAGCCTGAGGCAGGGCTCAGTCTCACGGTTTGTGAGATCATGATCTGATCCGAAATCAAGAGTCGGATGCTTAACCAACTCAGCCACACAGGGACCCCTCTCTTCCTGTGTAGAATTAATAGCATTATTTTTAGGTATTCATTCTACACTGGGAGTGTAGAATGACATTATTAGAATAACTTTGGCGGATTTGACATTGATTTCATTGCTCCATAGTTTGAATTTTTTAAAGAAAATACTCATTTTGCAAATGGAAAAGATGTTTTTAAATTCCGTAAGTTCTATGAAATAAAAATGTCACAAAAGTCTTTTTTTTTTTTTTATGAAATGTCCAATTCAGATTTGTTTCAAAAAGTGGAAGTTCAAATTCATCATCACCTCCACGGTTTCTGATGTGTCATTGCAGTGTAATAACTAACTTTGTCCCAAATTAATCTACAATAATGAAGCTGGGTCTGGTGCAACACATATACACCAAAATCTGGCCCTCAACCTCACCCTTGGACCATTTTCCTTAAGTTTTCTTTTCTTTTCCTTTTTCTTTTCTTTTCTTTTTTAAAGTTCTTTTCTTTTTAAAGTTTACTTATTTATTGAGAGAGAAAGAGAGAGAGAGAGAGAATGAATGGAGGAGGGGCAGAGAGAGGGAGAAAGAGAAAATCCCAAGTAGGCTCCACACTGTCAGCCTGTAGCCCAATGTGGGGTTCAAGCCCATGAACCGTGAGATGGTGACCTGACCTGAAGCCAAGAGTCAGGCACTAAATCAGATGAGCCCCCAGGTTTTCAAGTTTTCTTTTCTTTACTTGTCCGTAGACAAGTAAATACTTGTGTATTTATCTCCCAACTTATTTTACCAAGGTCACTTATCTTTTTTTGTAGGAGGACATTCATTCTGTGTTTTGCAGGCTACTGATGTTGGACATAAAATGGAGTGAGTTTTGTTCCTGAGCATGAAGTAGAGGAGAATGTAAAGACAGAAACACTGATCATTAATACATATTTTCTTTTCAATTTTAATGCAGAGAAAGAAGTTATGTGTAATAAAAAGAGAAGAGGTAGTAAATAGAATGAGCTCCGAAAGGTTGTAAGATGGGATGAGAGTCAAGGCTATGATGGGGAGGGATGGATTAGAAATGGATAACAGATGGAAAGAGCAATCATTCTATGCATTAGGAGGGGAGCAGTAAAGTGGGGCTGAGTCCATCTGTAGATTTGCAGGTGGAAGTGGTTCAAACTTTCATCTCATTGCTCAACTCTTTTCTATGAACATTATGCAAACACACCAGCTAAAAATAAAATTGGATGTATAGGGTGTAACAAATGTTTGATAAGAATGGAAAAATTTGAAATATCTACTATGTAAAGGGGAGAAAAAATAAACATAATAGGATTGCCAGCATCCAATTTATGTTGAAGATCATGAATATATAGAAGCACCCATCTGTGAGTGTGGGTAGATTCCACTCTGGATAAGGCTTAGGTTCAGAGAGTATGGAAAGATTTATTTATGGTTGGAATTTTCCTTTGCTGTGCTGAAAAGGCAATGTGATCAATACAAGAGTTGATAGCATTGGATAGAAAAACGTAAACTGGAAGGATGGAAATGGTTCAGGATTAATCAGAAAAGAGGAACTAATGGTTTGAAGCTTTGTGAGGTCAAAGAGCATTGGTATTGTGAGAAGCTATGTGAGAAAGTTAGACAGACAGGAACTTGTCATGAGAGTGGACTACCTGAATATATCAGTTCAAAGGTAGAGTTATGTCAGATGACTAAATATGTCCCAGATGTGAGGCGCATGGGTGGCTCAGTCAGTTAAGCCTCCGACTTCAGCTCAGGGCATGATCTCACAGTTCATGAGATCGAGTCCCATGTCAGGCGCTGTGCTAGGCAGCTCAGAGCTTGGAGGCTGCTTTGGATTCTCTCTCCCTCTTTTTCAGCCCCTCCCCCCCTTATGTGCTCACTCACTCTCTCTCTCTCTCTCTCTCTAAAAAATAAACATTAATTTTTTTTTAAATGTCCCAGATGTGTCCACAGCAATGATTGGTTTAAGTTGTTTTGAGTCTTATTCAACCACAAACCCCACTTGATATGTGTATACTTTTTACTCATCTAATCAATATTTCTAACCAGTTTGTTTAAATACCTTCTCTCCTTCTAATAAAACTAGATGTTTAGCATCAGAGCCAATATCATTTTAAGCGATTTCAGAGACATTTGTCCTGTGTGACTTATCAGCCAATTATTTTTTACTATCGCTGGATTTGTATCAGGCAACACATTTCTAGACTCTGATCTTGCAAACCTCAAAGAGAAAGTGAACTCACAGTGATAGTCATACAGCAAGCACGACTAACCATTTACATGTAGGAATTATATAACACCTGAGGAACTGTGCTGCCTTTACACTAAATATCTGACCTCTATGTGTTATAAAATAGACAATTATCAACTAGTGGCACATTAGCCACTGTAAATGATTGATTAAATAGAGAATATCTCCTCTGCTGTGATAAACTATTTCATTAAAAAATAAAGGCATGCAAGATCTTTAAAAAAAAGAAAGTCATATAAGATCTATGGGAAAGAGGAGAAAAGGCATTTTATATAAGGAAAACAACCTTTATCTTCCTTACTAATTCCTCAGATCTTTAACTTTACATGCAGCTTCCAGGTTTTCTCTATGTGTCTGATGTTATGACAAAGATATTTGTTCTCTAACCTCTGGTGTGCTCTTTCTCTTCCATCCATGTTACTGCTGTCTCTTTGCCTTGCATCGTATCCTGGAATTTCAAACTCTCAGATTTCATCCATAGGAAAAAAATAAAAGAGCTACGGTTCCTCCAATTCCTGTTTATCATTATTTGAGGACTACTCAATTTCCTTTTTCCACTGTAAAAACACCTCAGGGTATCAGTTCATCATCAACAATATCTGTATTTTGTTGAAATCTGTCTGGACACTTCTACAATAAAAACTATGAACTGTCCACACAAAGTAGAAACAATTATTCCTTTAAACAAATGTTAGCTTATTGTTTGTGTGCCAAAAAGAAATCTTTTTCTATAAGGCTTTAGAGTGGTCAAATACAACCAAAAGTAGGAGAAATCCCTTACATTACAAGTTTAAAAAAATTGTACATTGTTTCAAAGTTCATTTGGGTGTGGAAAGAGAAACTTCAACTAAACTATGTGTTTAAATATGTTTTTTTGTTTATGTTTTAATTTTGTTTAAATAAAAGCGTTACAAAATTTGGAAAGGTGGTTGGTTGTGAATTGGGATTCTATTTCCAGTAGGATAAGTCTCAACTCTTTGCCATGAAGTTGAGTATAAATTAACTTTTTTTTCCTCCTATTTCTGAAGTAATAAGTTAGTACAATGTTGTTTTCATGTGTTTTCAACTGCTAAGGAAATGTTAAACATGGAGTTAACTGTGCAGACTTCATCAGTTCAAGAAAGAAAGTTCTTTCTGGAATCTTTGAAGGTAAATGCACCTTAACGCTGGTGTGCAGACCCTACCTAGTAGCTTTAAATTAATTTTTTTTAATGTTTTATTTATTTTTGAGGGAGAGATAGAGACATGAGCAGGGGAGAGTCAGAGAAAGAATAAGACACAGAATCTGAAGACAGGCTCCAGGCTCTGAGCTAGCTGTCAGCACAGAGCCTGATGTGGGGCTTGAACCCATGAACTGTGAGATCATGACCTGAGCTGAAGCCAGATGCTTAACCAACTGAGCCACCCAGTTGCTCTCTATCTCGTAGCTTTAGATGTGTGCAGCAAGAGGAGATTACCCCTCACTCCTGTCTTCTCATATTTCTCTTGAAATGAACTGCTACTATTAATGGAAAATAGAATTATCCACTTTGAGACACACAGGAGTTGCAGATAAATTGTAGGCTGTGATGTTGATATGAAAAATACCATTCAAATTTTATGATAAGGAAACTGAGAGTCAGAAAGTGTAAGTTTAACTAACTAGTACTGTAGGTTCAAGATGCAAATTCAGGCCTATCCATCTTTCTTGAAATTATAGTTTTTTTTATAATTTCCGTTGGATCTCAGCTGAGAACTATTTCACCCCTAGTGCACATTGGCAGTGTCTGGAGACTTTCTTTGGTTGCCACAACTGGAAGATGCTCCTGGTATCTTGTGAGTAGAGGTCAAAATGCTGTTGAACAATGCATAAGACAGCAGCCCATCTCCACCCCCACCAAAGAATTCTCTGGTCCCAAAAGTCAATAGTACCAAGTTGAAAAACCCTAACTTAAATATTACTGATGTATTTCAGTATATGGAAGGGACCCATACTTACAGAACATTGTAGGAACAGGACAAATCTTTCATCCTTGAGATTGCACACAAGCTTTGATGAAAAGCAAACTTGTTGCTTGAATTTCCTAGAATAAATAAGGTCTCTCTGTAGTGCTTCCCAGAATATGCAGCTACATTTCAAGGGCACCACTACAACCCTTACTAGGTCTCTAATCAAGTGGGAGAAACTAAAGCTATGGGTTGTAGCTAGGTCATTCTTTCCAACAAACTAATTAAGCTTAATGCATGGTATTCACACTCTATGAGAGAAAAAAGTTTCGTTTTTGATCACAGGCTTCCTCTGGCTTCAGCAGTATTAAACGATACTCTGTGGAGACAAGCCAAAGCAAAGAAAGGAATATAGGTTTAAACAACTATAAATGAAAAGTAGTTTCCATTTTTGGACAATACTCCCCACAGGGCTATATATAAATCAAGATGCCCAAATAGAGGAAACTGAAAATTCTGAGCGATATGTTTTGCTCATCAATCAAACAATCTTAAACAGAACACAAGTCATTGTAGACAAAATCAGTTATCTTTTAGTGAGAGTTAAAAAAAAAAGTCTTTATCATCAAGAACCTTCTTTCTTCTTTAACATATCCCATGGCCAACATACACAGTGTTATTTTATGAAGGTGCTCTCTGTGGTGCACTGCATCACTGAATTTATCACGAGTATACTTAAGTACAATAAAATGATTGCGGCTTACCTTTACTTCTGACACATAAAACTTATTTTAGAAATAACTTAGAATACCCGCTAGAGAGGAATTGAATTTTCCTTTAAATATTTAATATTTTTAAAATTAAAAAAATAGATAAATGTACACCATAAAATTTAATGAAGGACAAGAAAAAGTTCAAAGGGTACACAAATACACACAGAAGTTATCCATTAGTTACCTAATCAGAAAGAAAAATTATTAACTTGTTCATTTTTATATAAGGTTATGCTCAAAGTACAATTTTAAAATTGTAAAATTTTAAAACTTTCATTTAATGATGTTACAAATATTTCCTAAGTATATAAATATTCTTTGAAGTATTTTTAAATGCCTATCTAGTATATAATCATTTAGAGAAACTAGGCACACTTACCGCAAAAAAAAAAAAAAAATAGAAAGTATAAATTATCCAATATAAGAAAGCCCATCTAAATACAATAATTTCTAATAACTACTGGTACTGTTTTCAAGTACACACCATACTGCCTTATACATCTATGTTTCTTGAAATATTTTATCAAAAAAGAAGTCAGAAGGGCACCTGGGTGGCTCAGTCATGTAAGTGTCTGACTTCAGTTCAGGTTATGATTTTGTGGTTTGTCGGTTTGAGCCCACATCAGGCTCTGTGCTGACAGCTCAGAGCCTGGAGCCTGCTTCAGATTCTGTGTCTCTTTCTCTCTCTCTGCCCCCCTACAATCCCACTCACACTCTGTCTCTCTTTCTTTCTCAAAAATAAATAAAAACATGAAGAAAACTAAAAAAAAAGAAGTATATGTAGACATAAGAGTTTCTCACTTGCTTTTTTCTACTCAAAATAATATCATTAACAAACTTAAACACTTCAAATATTCCCTAAAATACAATTTTAATGACTATGTGGTGTTTTATTGTATGTTTATAATATTGTTTTCTTAATAAATTCCTTTTTTCAAATTTATAATTTCATAATTTTCAAATTCTAAAGAGTGCTTCATAGAACATCCATATAGCAAAATCCTTGGCCATATACACATTACTATTTTTTAAATAAATCTCGGGGAATGATATTACTCAAATAAAGAGAATGCATCTTTAAATAAATTTTTATATATATTGACAGAGTTCTTTTCAAAAAATTTTTTGTGCTAATTTATATTCCCAAAAGCATTTCAAATGACTGGTGAATACTTCAGCTCTCTCCAGAGTAATAGTGTTGTGGCTCATTAATTAAGCACCCATGCATCTGAGAATTCTATCTGTACACCATATAGCATTTAATAATTACTTTAAAAATACAGTTCCTTCTTTCAAAGTGTTTACTACTTAGGAATATCAAATAATTAGTTGACAATTGTGAAGCAGCAAATGAAGTTCAAGAAGGTTGTCTTCTAATCCTTTCAAGAAATATATACTGATGGGGTGCCTAGGTGGCTCAGTCGGTTAAGCATCTGACTTCGGCTCAAGTTAAGATCTCATGGTTCGTGTATTTGAGCCCCACATCAGGCTCCGTGCTGACAGCTTGGAGCGTGGAGCGTGTTTCAGATTCTGTGTCTGCTTCCCCCTGTTCACACTCTGTCTCTCTCCGTCTCACTCTCCAAAGTAAGTAAATACTGAAAAAAAATTTTTTTAAAGAAATATATAATGATAACATGATTGAGAAAACTATTTCAAAGCAAAAAAAATAAATATATTTTGAAGACATTTGTAGCTTTAAATTGACATAAACATCTGGAAAAGACATTCCAAGTAGTATGAATGGCAAAAGCAAGTATTTAGAAATAGCAGTGAATATGTGCTAGGGATCTTACAGAGGTAATGCAGCATGGATGGTTGTCATTGGAACCAGTTACAGGTGTAACTGGAATTGTGGGTTTGTGAATTGTAGTGTAAGAATTGTGGGAAAAAGGGTAAAGATATATCTTTGACAAATTTGGCAAGTCTACCCAGGGGCCCACCATCAAGCCTCCCCATGAAGAAGGAAACGGGGAATTATGGCTAAAATGAACAATAAATAAAGCAATCTTGAAGAAAGCAATTAGTAACAGATCGGTTTATGTCTATATTAGAAAAGAGGGAAATAAGGAAATAGATGGAAATTTATTAGAAAATAGGGCCCTATTCCTTTTCTTACTGATGGTGGGAGAGCTATATGCGCAGGTGTACACATACCTGCAAGTGTTTTTTTTTTTAATATTGGCAGAAACAGGTTATTCTGCCTCAAATTTCTATTTCATGGAATAAACATTCACTATCAGCAGATATGTAGTATATATGAGTACATGAGTATTAAATTTCAGAACAAAAATATTAAATATTCTTGTCACATTTTAAATTAGCAAAATAATGATATGGTAAAGATAGGATTCCATTTCCTTTTTATTTTGGTTCATTTTGATGTGAGATCTATTATAGATACATATTTTCTAGATCTCAAAGCAATGAATGCATAATTTGAAAAGTTTGGAAAATACAGAAATTTATAAGAAAAAACATAAAATACCCATAATGCAAGTACTTAAACTATAAAAGTACGAATATTTCACATAATGAATGTGTGTTTACCAGTGAATGTACATTTACCAGTGTACCCAGTAAAGAGATTAATTTAATTTGAACTGTTTGACATAATTTGCTTAACCGACTGAGCCACCCAGGCGCCCCTTGACATAATTTGCTTGTTTTAATCTGGATCTTCTGAGAACAATGTCGATGGGATTAGACCCATAAGAAATGTATTGGAGAAAACAATGCTGAGGAACAATGTAGAGCCAGTAAGTGGGTGTTAGGAATGTCATTGGACCATGATGTAGTTTGAGTCCAGTACAAGAGAAAGGGAAGAAAGGAAGGAAAGCAGGGAAAAATGCCATAGACTACAATGTTGTTGTAAGTTTTGGCAAGTCTGACAAGGATTCCTAAATTCCTAAAACATAAGTAGCATATCTCTTAAGTATAAATTTGTCTTACTATTTTTGATCATGGTCTGTCATTGGTGGGAGTAGCTTGTAGGAAGTGCCACGTTAGCACAAGCTCACTGATCGATCTCAGATTGCAGCAGCCGGGGCAGCAGGAGACCTGACAGGTGCATTGTCATGGCTTCCATATTGCTTTACAAAATGTTTACTATTTTGAGTAGTGGTGGTGTTCTTAAAAAATGAAATCTAACTTGAGGCCTCCTGTGAAGATCTTCATCACCTTAGCCTTCTACTACCCTCTCAGAAAGGAATCATTAACAAAAACTTGGTGATGAAAACTCTCACAATCTTTTAATGTAATCTTAGTATGTTGTTATAACCACAAGCATTATATAGTAAAGTTTTGCAAGTTTTATCATATTATATAAATGATATTTTACTATGCATATATTGCTACAAAATGATTCTTTCAATGAATTTTTAAGGATATATAAGCACTGATGCATGCAATTATAGTTCAATATTTTCACTGCCATGTGGCTGTCCATTATATATATACATATTTATCTTATAGAAGAATAATTTATTAATTATTTATCATATATATACTTGTTTATATTATAGATATCTATAATATCTTATAGTTAATTAATAAATTATTTATCTTATTAATAATCTTATTAATACTTTATCATATATACTTGTATATCTTATAGAAGAAGAATTTATTGATGGACAATTAGATTATATTTAGGTAGTATTTTACTCTAACAAAAGTATGGTAATAAACATTCTACTGCACATATCGTTGTGTATATTTAGAAGCATTTTTCTATGAAGACATCTAGCAGTAAAAATTTTGAGTTTCAGGTTAGTTTGTTTTGCTATTTATTTATTTATGCCAGTTTTTTAGATGAGTTCATGTCTAACATTTTAATGAGCATTTTATTTACTACTAGTTATGTTGAACATTTTTATTTTCTGTGATTTCAATTGATATTTTTCCTTAATGAATTGTCTATCAATATTCTTTCTAATTTGCTCCTTTTTTTTCTTTTTAACTATTAGGCAACTTTGAATATTTTTTTCTTAACTATACACATTGGAAGTACTTAATTTCTCATAATACCCAGTGTTGCTATGATATAAGCAGCGGATCTCTATACTCCTAAAGGGTACAGATGTTTTGAAATACAATGTGATGATATTTAGTGAAGCTGATGATATATAAAGTATGTACATATAGTACTACCAAACAACTCCACTAGTGTATATGTGTTTCCCCTGTCAATACTATAATAATATTAACAGCCATGTTATGAAAAGATATTCAAAGTAGCATTTTTAAGGTAAACAACGTATATTGAGTATTCTTTATAATTTATCTTTTTAATCTTGCAAGATCTACCAGAAGGTAGATTTAAAAAAAAAGAGAGACTCTTTTTAGAGCTGTGTTAGGCTCACAGAAATATTAAATAGAAAATACCTAGAGTTCCTACTTACTGTCTCCCAAAACACACACATAGCCTACCCCACTAATAATATCCTCTAGCAGTGTACATTGTTTTATAATCTATGAACCTGCATGGACATACCATTATCTTTCAAAGACTATAGTTTAAATCAGGGCTCAAACTTGGTGTTGTACATTCATTCTACGAATTTAAAACTGTATGATGCATTTTTAAGCCATTATAGTATCATAAATAATAGTTTCACTGCCCTAAAAATCCTGTGTTCAGCCAATTCAACCCTCCTCCCGCCAACCCGACAATCACTATCTTATTACTCTTTCCATAGGTTTACCTTTTCCAGAATGTCATATAGTTGGAACCATGCAAATACGTAGTCTCTTCAATTTGGTTTCTTTTACTTGCAATATGTATTTAAAGTTCCTTCACATCCTTCTAAGACTTGATAACTCATTTATTTTAATTTATTTATTATTTATTTTTGTTTATTTATTCATTTTTTGAGAAAGAGAGAGCATGAGCAGGGTAGGGACCGAAAGAGAGGGAAGAGAATCCTAAGCAGGCTCTACCCTGTCAGCACGGAGATCAGTGTAGGGTTTGAACTCAAGAATCATGAGATCATGACCTGAGCCCAAACTGATTGGGATGCTTAACCAACTGAGCCACTCAGGTGCCCCCTCATTTTTTTAAATGCTAATAATATTCTGTGGTCTGAATGTACCATAGTTTATTTATCCATTCATCTACTAAAGAACATCTTAGTTGTTTCCAAGTTTTAAAAAATAAAGCTGCTATACATACTTTTGCGCAGGTATTTGTGTGGACAAAGTTTTCATTTCATTTGGGTAAATAACAAAGAGTTCAATTGCTGGATCAGATGATCAGAGTATGTTTTGTAAGAAACTGCCTAAGTGTGTTCCAAAGTGACTGTACCATTTTGCATTCCCACCAGCAATGAGTAAGAGACAGTGTTAGCTTCACATCTTCATCAAAGTTAGTGTTGTCATTGTTTCAGATTTTGGCCATTCTAACAGGTGTGTAGTGGTGTCACATTGGTGTAAGAGTACTTACTTATTCTTATATGAGTTTGGCAGATTGTATCTTTCAAGGAATTTATCCGTTTCATCTTTGTTATCAAATTTGGGGAGATAGAGTTGTTCATTGTAATGTTTTAAGGTGTTTATTTAAATTCCAGGTAGTTAACATACAGTGTAATATGTTTCAGGTGAACAATGTAGTGATTCAACACTTCCATACAACACCTGGTACTAATCACAACATAGTAATATATTACTACACTTAATCTCAATGGGGAAAATAGCATTTGTTTAAAAGTTAATATATCTGTAATGTCTTAAAATGTCTATCAATATATCTATGCAAATTTATTTTCCCATGATCCTTCAATGAATTTTTCACACAATAAACCTAAGTGAACAAGCATAATAAATCTCTCTTGCACATGATGTTGAGCAAAACCAAGCAAACTGCAAAAGAATATAAGAAACATTTTTTTAAAAACTCAGACATTAAATATATTTAAATCTGTGCTATGTTTAGGGAATGGGGTTGTGTTTCATAAAAGAGAGGATACTGATTACTAAGAAAGATAAAGGTAATATATGTATATATGTATATTTAATTGGGGAGAGATACATGGAAAGCTTCAATATTTTAATATATTGATTCCTAAGCTACAGGTTAAATAAAATGGTTTTCATTATCTTATTTTTATAACTTTTAATCTGATATATATTTCTTTTTAAGACAGACTTCCAAAAAAAGTTTTAATAAATATCATTTTGTAATTAGTTGTATCTTATTTATAATCTTATTTGTAATGTTTATTTTAAACTTACAATTTGACTCCAGATATAATTGTTTTTGCTGCATGATATATCTGTTTTTATTTTTTCCATAAATTTTTTGTTCTATCACCTTAATAATTGTTACTTCTTCCCTATTTATGATATGATCTTTATTAGTTAAACATTAATAGCTTCTATTTCTTGGCTATGAATTATACCATGATACTTATGAGGATATTATCATTGCAATCCCCATTATTTTAATTATTTTAATTGTAGTGTATTTTAATATCTAGTGGGAAAAGCTCTCTCATTCATTTTTGAGAATGATAAATAGGGCTGAGTTTATACAAATGGAATTAAATTGGTCATTGGGGTTATAAAATAAAGAAATTCATAGTGTAGGAGATATAGAGAAAATATGTACTAGTATATAATTTGAAATTATTGGAAACTGGAATTAAATATTTCAGGTTGGACATTGATATGTTCACCTTTTCACTGATTTTATGTATCTCTTTATTCATTTTACATATCGAACAGTATAGATATAGCCTTCACAACCACTAATATAAAGGTCAAAATTATGAATATATCACAAAATCATCCATTTTAGAAGAAAGCACAATATTAAAAATATGGACATTGGCGTTTCACTGATGTTCTACAGTAGTTATGGAAAGAAAATGAAGGATATTTTTAATGATAAGACAGTTTGGGGTGGGAAGAAAGACTAGAAAGAAGGCCAAGAAATATGCTGTGGAAACTGTCAAACATTGAATTATTCTTCTACAATTACGTCCCTGCAAAGGCATGTGGATCATTAGACGTTCTCTGATAGGAAAGACAATGGAGGTCAGCTTCTCCTTGTCTTTTATAGAACAGATAGTTACACTGTTATGAATTAAGATGAAAGATGATCGTCATAAGTAAATGACCAACTCATAACCATCACAGTCCTGATCATGATTATGATGATCATGATGATGATTAATATAAGATTATGAACCTTATGGCTATATCTGGACCTGTGTGAAGCATTGTTTCTAGTGATCTATTACAGTTGGTTATACCATAATACTAATGGAGCTACACTTGTGGATATTAAGTCAGTTTAGTGAAGCATAAATTTCTTGGTTTTAGACTCAGGAACCACAGTCTTGTCTTGCCAGCTATTTTGTAGTTGAACACTAGAGACATTTACATAGAATGTGTGCATAATTCAGTAAAATCAATCAGCACCACAACAAAGGATAGGAAAGTAGAGGATTTTTTGTGAAAAAGTTAATAAGAGTCTTAAGAAATGACAGTCATTTTAGAATTCTCAAAATCTTATAATACATTTGGTACATTAATTTTTTAATAATAGAATTATGTACATTAATAGAATCCATAAACATTATTAGAATAAATTTCACATATAGGGCTATATGATCCTGTACTTAAAGGGCTCAGTAGTTCTGTCAATAATTTGAATGTAATAATGAAATGTATGCTCATAATATAAATAGATAAAACTGATAGGGCTAATTCATATCTTCAATTACAAATGTGGTGTTAACAAACTTATCATTGGTCTGAAAATAAAGCAAAATAAAACCATAGCAACTAGTACGAAGTTCAAAGTAAAAGATTCCAATTTATTCTAAAAATTCTACATAATTACAGAAAGAAGCTAAGTAGGTAACATAGGAAAAGATGAAATTTAAAAAAATAGCCTGAATACATGGTTAAACTTGGCTCAGGCCCATACAAAATTGAGATGTCTACAGAGAATTGTATCTTCAAGCTAAGCCATACGACAAAGAGAAATTGTGAATATATAGACTATGAGAAGAATTTGGTATGATGTGACAAATTTTTAAATGGCTTTCATTTGGGAAAATATTTTGTAAGTTCTATAGCCATTGAGAGGAAATTACAAATAAATGATTTCACTTTAGTATAAGAATTCCCTATAAATAAAAGTATCTAAATTTCATTTATTCTAACGTTAATGTGCTCCTCTATGAGGTGGTGAGCAACCTATCCCTGAATGAACATTTATTCACTCAACAAATATTGGTTGCTAGGCACTATTTTGTCTCTGAATAATTTGTCAGTGGACATAAAGATTATAAGTTAGTGGGACAGCTAGCTAAAGTTAGTAACAGTGGAAAGTCCTCTCAGTGTGAAGGAATGATTCTATGATTGACAGTAAAAACGTATTAAATGTTTCTCTGTTTTTCTGCTTTTCTTTTCTTTAGTTTTTCTTCTGAAATTGTAAATAAAAGGATTGTTCTGAACATATAAGATAAAAGTGAAACAACAGCCCAACTCCCTGAGCTTCTTGATGCTTTGTTCTGTGTGTTTGTTTTACTTCTTTGGAGAAGGGAGGTGAAGGGGAAGGCTAAACTCCTTAGGCAACACCTAACTCCAAAGTTCTAGGCATAGGATTACACAAACACCACAAGGAAGAATACTTTTTAAAAATAACATTTTATTTTATTTTTTAATGTTTTATTTATTTCTGAGAGAGAGACAGACAGACAGACAGACAGCGTGAGCAGGGGAGGGTCAGAGAGAGAAGGAGATACAGAATCTAAAACAGGCTCCAGGCTCTGAGCTAGCTGTCAGCACAGAGCCCGATGCAGGGCTCAAACTCAGAAACTGTGAGTTCATGACCTGAGCTTAAGTCAGATACTTAACTGACTGAGCAACCCAGGTGCCCTAAAAAATAACATTTTATACCTAGTAATAAACCTAACCAAAGATGTAAAAGATCTCTATGATGAAAACTATAGAAAACTTATGAAGGAAACTGAAGAAGACACAAAGAAATGGAAAAACATTCCATGCTCATGGATTGGAATAATAAATATTGTTAACATGTCATTTCTACCCAAAGCAATCTACACATTCAGTGCAATCCCAATCAAAATTGCACCAGCATTCTTCTCAAAACTAGAACAAACTGTCCAAAATGTATATGGAACCACAAAAGACCCCAAATAGCCAAAGTAATATTGAAGAAGAAAATCAAAACGGGAGGCATCACCATCCCAGACTTTAGCCTCTACTACAAAGCTGTGCTCATCAAAACAATATGGTATTGGCACAAAAACAGACACATAGACCAATGGAATAGAATAGAGAACCCAAAATTGGATCCACAAATGTATAGGCAATTAATCTTTGACAAAGCGGGAAGGAGTATCCAATGGAAAAAAGACAGCCTCTTTAACAGATGGTGCTGGGAGAACTGGACAGCAACATGCAGAAGAATGAAACTGGACCACTTTCTTACACCATACACTAAAATAAACTCAAAATGGATGAAGGACTTGAATGTGAGACAGGAAACCATCAAAACCCTAGAGGAGAAAGCAGGAACAAACCTCCTTGATCTCAACCGCAGCATTTTCTTACTTGACACATCCCCAAAGGCAAGGGAATCAAGAGCAAAAATGAACTATTGGGACCTCATCAAGATAAAAAGCTTCTGCACTGCAAAGGAAACAATCAACAAAACTAATAGGCAACCGATGGAATGGGAAAAGATAGTTGTAAATGACATATCGGATAAAGGGCTAGTTTCCAAAATCTATAAGAAACTCAACAAACTCCACACCCAAAAAACAAATAATTCAGTGAAGAAATGGGCAGAAGACATGAACAGACACTTCTGCAAAGAGGACATCCAGATGGCCAACAGACACATGAAACGATGCTCAACATCCCTCATCATCAGGGAAATACAAGTCAAAACCACAGAGATACCGTCACCTCATGCCAGTCAGAGTAGCTGAAATGAACAAATCAGGAGACTCTAGATGCTGGTGAAGATGTGGAGAAATGGGGACCCTCCTACACTGTTGGTGGGAATGTAAACTGGTATAGCCACTCTGGAAAACATTTTGAGGTTCCTCAGAAAAAAATAATGATAGAACACTCCTATGACCCAGCAATAGCACTGCTAGGAATTTACCCAAGGGATACAGGAGTGTTGATGCCAAAGGGGCACATGAACCCCAAAGTTCATGGCAGCACTTTCAACAATAGCCAAATCATGGGAAGAGCCTAAATGTCCATCAACTGATGAATGGATCAAGAAGATATGGTTTTTATATACAATGGAATACTACATGGCAATGAGAAGGAATGAAATCTGGCCATTTG
The DNA here is from genome assembly GCF_008692635.1 of Crocuta crocuta. Taxonomy (NCBI): domain Eukaryota; kingdom Metazoa; phylum Chordata; class Mammalia; order Carnivora; family Hyaenidae; genus Crocuta; species Crocuta crocuta. Next base: position 10,884,705 of record NW_027531334.1, read on the forward strand.
CAGCAACATGGATGGAACTTGAGGGTGTTATGCTAAGTGAAATAAGTCAGGCAGAGAAGGACAGATACCATATGTTTTCACTCATAAGTGGAACAGAAGAAACTTAACAGAGGACCATGGCGGAGGGGAAGGTGAAAAATAGTTGGGGAGAGGGAGGAAGGCAAACCATGAGAGACTCTTGAATACTGAGAACAAACTGAGGGCTGATGAGGGAGAGGGAAAGGGGGGTGATGGGCATGGAGGAGGGCACTTGTTCGGATGAACACTGGGTGTTATATGGAAACTAATTTGACAATAAACTATAAAAAAGATTTGAAAAAATAAATAAATAAAATAAAATAAAAATAACAATTTAAACCAAATGTTAACATTGTCCCTGGAAGAGGTGAGTTTTAATTTTTTTCTACCTAGAATCAAATTATGTCTATTGACATACAAAGTAAATAAACATAATTGAATTTATATGCTAGGATATATGTGTTATTGTTCTATGTAGAACATTTTCATTTTGTCTGTAATGAAACAGTTGACAGCTCTAGGACATAGACATGTTTTTTAAAATAAGGTTTCTGTAAAAAATTGTTTTGAAGGCTAAAATACAATCTAAAACATTTTCTATAAGTAAGCCAGATTTGTCATTTCAGAGGTTTTATTTTCCTTATTTTGGCATTCCTACACAGCATGGGAGGCAATGTAGTGAAAATCTTTGCCAAATGACGCACTTACCATCCATCCACAGGGAGCAGCTCTTAGATTATCATCCCCATAGCAATCCTAAAAGGAGTCATCTGGAACAAAGGAGAAAGTCGAAGCGAGCCTTTTGCTTTCTATAATTCTTTACACCTCCCATAATCTCTAAGTATCCTTCAAATGGATGATTTTGGAGGAGATGGTGGTATTTGACTATGATCTGTGGGGCTTCCTGTGATTATGGCACTTTAAAAACCAGGGGCTTTGCAATAAAAAAGAATGAAATCTTTCCATTTGCAACAACATGGATGGAACTAGAATGTATTATGCTAAGGGAGTAAGTCAGTCAGAGGAAGACAAATACCATATGATTTCACTCATATGTGGAATTTAAGAAACAAAACAGATGAATGTAGGAGAAGGGAAGGAAAAGAAGATAAAAACAGAGAAGGAGGCAAACCATAAGAGACTCTTAAATATGAAGAACAAACAAAGGGTTGCTGGAGGGCAGGTGGATAGGGCATAGGCTAAATGAGTGATGGGCATTAAGGAGGGCACTTGTTGAATTGAGCACTGGTGTTCTATGTAAGTGATGAATCACTAAATGCTACTCCTGAAATCATATTATACTATATGTTAATTAACTTGGATTTAAAGAAAATTAAAAGTAAATAAAAACAGGGGAAGCTTGAATGCCTTGCTCCTCAAAGTGTGGTCCCTGGACCAGATGCATCAGCATCCCAGGAAGTTTGTTAAACATGAAAAACTCAGGTCCCACTGCAGTCAAAATGAGTCAGAATCTGCGTTTCCAATGAGATCCCCATTAAAATTTGAGAAGTAGTGCTCTAATGTGCGCCTTTTGTCTTTTATCAAAGGAAAATGAGCGTAATATAATTTAAAGAGAGTCTAAGAAAGTTGTGTGTAGGTGACTTTTAGAAACTTTCATTTATTGTTTATGATGCCTAATGTTCTAAATCTTTGCAAACATCATCTCCTTTAATTCTCCCCATATGCTTTAGGTTGAAAACTATCATGGACCATTTCACTGAAGGAGTAACTAACTCTTAAAAAATTTAAGTATATTGCCCAAGACCACCTCGCTAATGAGAATCAGAATCAGTCCTCAGATTTCCTTGCTACTCCCAGTTTTCAAAATGTAGAGCCTTAAACTGATAATTTGCCTCTTCTTCATTTTCCCACGGACTTTTTGATGTGTTAACTTATGGACAGGTGAAAACAAGGTTATGTTAGAGTATAGTAAGCTTGTAAATATTTTTCTTCTCAGTTTTATCTTCACACTAATAGCATATTCATATTAATTAAATTCTGATAAAATAAAATATTAGAAATATAACTAATAATGGCAGGCTCTAATTAATCTTAATACTTATTATGACATGGGTCATTGTCAAAAAAACTACTTTATTAAAAATAGTTTTGGGTCTGAATTTTTTTCACATGATTAAATACAAGCTGCAAGTCAACATTTAATTTTATAGGCAATTAATTAGTCCATGGTATATTTAATGGACTTTGAATGGCATAATCATTAAGATCTGAACTAGTACTATTTGGATAATGACTTTTCCCCCTTGCTAAACGTATAAACTCTTGCTAACTGTGGTAAATATGGTGAGTAAACAATGCTTAATTATTACAAAATATAAGGTCATGGATTTCTGTTTTTTGTTCCTCCTGATTTTTTTCCTTTCTGATGAATGTACAATGTATATTTCACAACTGAGTTTCACCCAAAAAGTAAAATAGAAAATACATATTTACCTTACAAATGAAAGACAAAAATCTATGTAACTCAAACATAAACAACCAAATTCATTTACCAAATTTGCAAAACTCTACACTGTTATTGACCTCCATGTTGCACTTGGACATACTAAGAATGTAGAGCAATGACACTATTAAATGTTCCATAGCATATCCTCTAGTACATTTACTAGACATGATGACTTTTTCCCTTAAATAGCTTTTATTTAGGTAAAACTAAGAGAGCATAAATCCAATCAATCAATGTAGAATTCAAAACCAGTATCCATTATATAATCAGTGCACTCAAGTGCATTATTTGCTTTCAATATTATATCCAAAATGTGCAGAATATGCTCCAATTAAAAGGTGCTGAAGACAAGGCCCCTCAGGCATTGTAAAATGTTTTTTTTTTTCTGTTTTTTAATTCCTTCAAACTTTTCTTCAAAATATTTTTATTCCTCTCAGGGTAACACACACACACACACACAAACAGGTGATCTCATCCTCCCTACCTTAATTTTTCTTAGTTATTTGCAATTTTTAAATGCAAAAAAACCATGATATTATCCATTGATTACTACATTTTTACAGAAACTATGTGACATGTTTTAATATGCATACCTTCTATTTAATACTCAAAACAGCCCTATAATGCTATTTCTTTTATTCTCCTTTTTTACGGTCAGCAATAGAGACCCAAACTAGCTAGAGACCAATAACTAGCTCAACATCACACATCTAAATGCCAGGAACACTGGCGTTTTAGTTTCCTCTAGAAAATGTTCAATATCTATATTAAATTTTCACACTATTTTAACAATAATTTCAAGTATTATGCTACTTTTAGTACAATTATAATATGAATATGGTGTATTGAGTCTCATAAAAGTTGTCATAAAGCACTATAATGGGTATCTAATCCATTTTTAGGTGCATAGGAATCTCTGTATGCTTAATATCACTAAGTTCTATAGTGTTTCCTGAAAACAAGAGATAACTCATACATAAACAACAAGTGGAATTGACATAGTAGACAGTAAGAAGAATAGTAACATATTTTTGTTATTTTTATTATGAAATTAGTGCAGAACTGTTAATGAAATTCATTTTTATGTATTCTACCTTTAAACAGATTTATCTATTAAGATAAGTTGGTAAGTTGGCCAAAAACAAAAAATCCGTCACAAAATAGTATGATTTACTCCTTACTTAAAAAGTTCTGGTAACATTTATTGTTCTTTATCTCAGGAAATACACACTCTTTCAGAGGCATAGTTGTGTCATCCTGGAATGCTTTAGTTGCACAGACTCAGGTTAAATTTCTATAATCATATAGCTTGGTAATTTAGAGATAGAGAAGTAAATTATTTCCCAGCAAAGTTAACATGATTAGAGTTATACCTTTCCTAAAACGTAATTCCACTTTGTCCATGGCATTCTTCTGCCCCTGGTCAGTGGGGAGTTATTTTTATTGGTTTTACAATTTGTTGATGATTTGTGCAGCAGTTTTACTCATGCAGGATTCCTCAAGGCCAAAGATTATATGGGCAACACCAGTAACTTCATGGGTCACCAAAGAAGCAGATCTTCTACCACCTCCTTTTGCCATCAATAGTGGGAATTAGAAAAACCCAAACTCAGTGCTGGTGGTGTAGTATGTGACCACAGAATGGAATTAAGTCGACAGTATGCAAACAAAATCAACCCATGTGCTGTACTACTTAGGGGAAAAAAAGTCTCTAGATTGTAGTACTATAAAGATTTTAACTCTTTTAAAATAGTAATTTGATTGTTGTTATTGAATATTGATAAGCATGTATAAAATACTATTTCTAACATTTGTCAGGGGAAAATATTTCTCAGTATTTAGTTTAAGTACAGGGATTACTAATCTCACACAGGACTTGTGTGAACTAATTCCCAACTCTATACTTCTTACTCCTCCTTAGTAGGTATATATTCCTTGAAATTTTTCTCTATTGTTTGTTGTTCTTTATTATTTTATCTCAGATATTTTTCATCAATCATATTATTTTATGATCTGTTGGACTTTAGAAAAGTGGATTAAATAATATATATATATCTGTAAGATAATCGATACTTGCAGAGTGATAAGAGAATATATACATCAAAATGGCAAATCATGTTGGGAAAGAGCAGGCCTTGCTCAGAAAACTAATATGCAGATTATTAGGGGATAGTTTTCCATGTCTCTTAGATGTCTGCACTTCCAATGAACAAAGCACTGATTTCTCTTTCTTTTGGTACGTTGTTTTGAAGTTTGTATTGTATTGTATTATATTGTATTGTATTGTATTGTATTTTTAAGTGTATAGTCTTAGAAAAAAGAATCTCTCTGGAGCTAAGGACAGTTTTGCTTACAGTTTCGGAAGATAAAGATGCCATCTTCCAAAGCAAAGTGTAGTAACATTTACTGTTAAGTTTAATTAAGGTAATATTTAGTTTCCTGGAAAAGTAGAGTGGAGGCATGCTGGCTGTCCGTTATAAAAAATTCTGCTTCTTAAGCTCAGGGCTTCTCCCCTATATCACAGCTACTATATGTGTAGGTATCATCTGGATATAGTTGAGGTACCCTGAGTGAACAGCGTTCATACACTGATTGAAACACTGATACTTTGAGTAATAAATTCCTTTGTGTCTGACCAAAAGACACAAACACACAAAGCAGACCCAGACCTCTAAATGCACAGAACAAGGTGGTAATTGTAGGGTAGGGGGCAAATTAAGTAAAGGGGAGTGGGAGGTACAGGTTTCCACAAGAAAAAGAAAACAAAAAGAATATTAAAATTATGGAATGCTCTACTGAACATCTAGCTGAATGTCGCAGCTTCAGAAAGTTAAAAATCAAACAATATGTAGGGAAAGACAACTATATACCCACACACACACATGCATAGACACTCATAAGTATAGATATAGAAATGGTTGGTAGGTAAATGGATAGGTAGGAGGGATGGAAATAACTGCTGTATAAGGAGGGATAGAAAAGAATGTCATGTTTCAATAGCAAGGGCCAAAGGCCAATGACAGCTTAAAATAAAGGGGAAAAAAGCTACTAAATCAATAGGGTCATTGCTGAATTAAACTAAAACATTCAGATATACAACAAACTTACATTTCTAAGATAAAACTTTTTGTATGAATACTTTGGAAAACATTTTAAAAAGCACATTTTAACCAGTAGAGAATCTTATTAAATAATGAATGTGCATGCCCAATGGATAGCTAAGCAAGAAAGAAGATAAGGGACATATATTTGGGAGCAAAAAAATTCCTTAGAACATACATTTGTATGAAGATTATGGGTAGAATGGGTTAAACATCTCAAAACGGTTTTGGAGTGAAGTATTCCTGAGTACACATCCTAGATGTTCCATTCACCAGTGTATATGTTTGAAGTTAACTAAACTTGAGCTTTAGTTCTCTTATCTGTGAAATTCAGATACTAATAGCTGCTTATAGGTTTATGGGGAGGATTAAACATATAGCTCCTATTGTATTATCAGATGCCACACACACACACACACACACACACACACACGTTAGNAATCTCTCTGGAGCTAAGGACAGTTTTGCTTACAGTTTCGGAAGATAAAGATGCCATCTTCCAAAGCAAAGTGTAGTAACATTTACTGTTAAGTTTAATTAAGGTAATATTTAGTTTCCTGGAAAAGTAGAGTGGAGGCATGCTGGCTGTCCGTTATAAAAAATTCTGCTTCTTAAGCTCAGGGCTTCTCCCCTATATCACAGCTACTATATGTGTAGGTATCATCTGGATATAGTTGAGGTACCCTGAGTGAACAGCGTTCATACACTGATTGAAACACTGATACTTTGAGTAATAAATTCCTTTGTGTCTGACCAAAAGACACAAACACACAAAGCAGACCCAGACCTCTAAATGCACAGAACAAGGTGGTAATTGTAGGGTAGGGGGCAAATTAAGTAAAGGGGAGTGGGAGGTACAGGTTTCCAAAGAAAACAAAAAGAATATTAAAATTATGGAATGCTCTACTGAACATCTAGCTGAATGTCGCAGCTTCAGAAAGTTAAAAATCAAACAATATGTAGGGAAAGACAACTATATACCCACACACACACATGCATAGACACTCATAAGTATAGATATAGAAATGGTTGGTAGGTAAATGGATAGGTAGGAGGGATGGAAATAACTGCTGTATAAGGAGGGATAGAAAAGAATGTCATGTTTCAATAGCAAGGGCCAAAGGCCAATGACAGCTTAAAATAAAGGGGAAAAAAGCTACTAAATCAATAGGGTCATTGCTGAATTAAACTAAAACATTCAGATATACAACAAACTTACATTTCTAAGNGAATATGAAGCAGGCTCCAGGCTCTTAGTTGTCAGCACAGAGCCCAATGTAGGGCTCAAACCCCCACAGACTGTGAGATCATGACCTGACCCAAAGTTGAACACTCAACCGACTTAGCCACCCAGGTGCCTCACTTCCTCAATTTTTTCTAAACAGTTTTTAAGAAAGTTTATTATTGTGTGAATTCATTCAATAAAACAACCTAAAATGCACAAGACATATTAATACTCAAATCTCTGAAATGAATTCATTTATAATCATTTTTCTTGTACTCTGGCTTCCNACATGCATAGACACTCATAAGTATAGATATAGAAATGGTTGGTAGGTAAATGGATAGGTAGGAGGGATGGAAATAACTGCTGTATAAGGAGGGATAGAAAAGAATGTCACGTTTCAATAGCAAGGGCCAAAGGCCAATGACAGCTTAAAAGAAAGGGGAAAAAAAGCTACTAAATCAATAGGGTCATTGCTGAATTAAACTAAAACATTCAGATATACAACAAACTTACATTTCTAAGATAAAACTTTTTGTATGAATACTTTGGAAAACATTTTAAAAAGCACATTTTAACCAGTAGAGAATCTTATTAAATAATGAATGTGCATGCCCAATGGATAGCTAAGCAAGAAAGAAGATAAGGGACATATATTTGGGAGCAAAAAAATTCCTTAGAACATACATTTGTATGAAGATTATGGGTAGAATGGGTTAAACATCTCAAAACGGTTTTGGAGTGAAGTATTCCTGAGTACACATCCTAGATGTTCCATTCACCAGTGTATATGTTTGAAGTTAACTAAACTTGAGCTTTAGTTCTCTTATCTGTGAAATTCAGATACTAATAGCTGCTTATAGGTTTATGGGGAGGATTAAACATATAGCTCCTATTGTATTATCAGATGCCACACACACACACACACACACACACACACACGTTAGTATCACTTCTCTTTGCGTTTGTAATGATGTCACTAGCTTATAAGTTGATAAAAAAAATGTACCTAAATTTTTTTCTTTTTTCTTAATGTTTATTTATTTATTTATTTATTTATTTATTTTTGAGAAAGAGAGCACAAGCAGGGGAGGGGCAGAGNACTTTTTGTGTGGGTTTCGTATGAATTGACTCATTCTTAACATTCTTATTATATTTTTCTCAATGAATTTAAAAGCAACCATAAAAAGTCACACAGTGGAAGTAACCTTTCAAGTATATTGCTTTTCTCACAAAGAATGTAACACAATGCTATATGGTTGCTTAAAAAATACAAGACTCTACTTTTTCCTCTGTGTTCTCAACAGAACCTCTACATTGTCCTATTTAACAGTTTCTAGTTGACAGTCAGCATCATTGAATTCTGGAGGTCAGTCAGGCCTCTGGCATCATATGCTTGCCAATTTCAAAGCTAATTTGCTGAGTTTATTCATATATATATGTATATATATACACACATTAAATATATATACACTCAAATATTAAACATATATTTTTATTTAAAAATTGTTTTCAATGTTTGTTTATTTTTGAGAGTCAGAACACAATCAGGAGAGGAGCAGAGAAAGAAGGAAACACAGAATCTGAAGCAGGCTCCAGTCTTTAAACTGTCAGCACAGAGCCCAAAGCAAATCATGAGACCATGACCTGAGCTGAAGTCAGCCCCTAAACTGACTGAGCCACCCGGGTGCCACAATAAACATATATATTTTTAAATAGCCCCACTTCCTACACAGAGTATTAAACAAAAGGATGAACAATGAAGAATAGAGACTATCACTAATTGTATTTATATTATTGGTGTTGGAGAACAGAAAAAATAATGGAAGACTTTAATAGAACATATTCCACTCAAACCTTTGTGTTTGTGTGTATGTGTGTATGTGTGCACACACATGACAAATACAGATTGATTATTTGATCTTCTTTCCTTCCTAACTACCAGAACATACATTTAGTTTGGGGACAATGTGCTCAGGTTTAAACTAATACTACATTTCTCACCATTATTTGTAGCTAAAAATAAATGTGTGACAGAATAATTCTGACCAAAGAGATGTCAGTAGATGATACTGAATAATGTTCCCAGTAAATATCTTATAAACAATTAAAAAATTTTAATGCTTATTTTTTGAGAGAAAGAGTGAGAGAACACTAGTGGAGGAGGGACAGAGAGAGAGAGGGGAGACACAGAATCTGAAACAGTCTCCAGGCTCTGAGCTATCAACACAGAGCCCAACTCAGGGCTTGAACCCACGGGCTTAGAGATCATGACTTGAGCCCAAGTCAGACGCTCAACTGACTGCCACCCAGGCATCTCCCTCCCAATAAATATCTTATAAAAGAACATATTTAGTTGATTGATATTATTTTATTTATTGTCTTAGTCTTTTTTGTCTGCTGGAAATATAGATATAGAATGGAGGTGAAGAAGTTTCTTGGGAATATGAGGTAATAAAATAAGGAAGGAGCCAACACACTAAAGAAGACACAGCAGATACTTAGCAGATTGAATCATTGATAGCATCATGAAGATCTTAGTTCAGTCCTAGATTGACTCTATGTTTTTCACAATTCTTTTTCTCTAAAAGCAAATTATCATTCTGGTTTTATGGATACACTATTTTATTGCTACTGTTAAAATGAATTTTTGTCATTTTTACCTGGTTACATTTCTATATATGAATGATAGTGGTTTTATAGTTTCAATTTTATATTTGGCAATCTTCCTAAAATAATTAATTTTGTGGATTTCTCCATTTATTATTTTGGTCCTTTTAATTTTGTAGTACTATTTATACATTAATCTGTGAAGTAATTATATCTTTATAATTATGACTCATCTTATATCTTTCTGTTTTTTCAGAAATCATGCAATGTTCTTATCAAAATTATTTCTAAGTACTTCACAATATTTTTCCTGAAACTGTTCTATATGAAATATTTTGTCCATAATTTTTCTAGGCTGTTATGATTAATAAATAAAAATTTTAAAATTTGGATCCTTATAAATCCATCAATTTTATTCATTGTTTTTACTGCATGTCTTGGGTTTTATAGGTAGAAAATTATATCATTGATAAATATAATTTATATTTATTATGATATGGCATGATTAAGTACCAAATATTCATGTATCTTTTTATGGTTTCCAGTGATGCAACATTTCATTTCAGAGATTCAAATATTAAAAAAAAGGACAACTTTTTTTCTTTCAAGATTTTAGAAATTTAATTTTTATTATGAGTCCCCATTCTTCCCAGATACCAAAACTTAACTCAAATCATCTCAGGAAGTTATAGAAATGTCTTTTACTGTTAGATTCCAAAAAATTATGGGAATTCTGCCACCATTCTCTCTAGCATATTCCATTTCTCAGGGATCCTTTAATTGTTCCTCCACAGAATAAGAAACCTCTATGCACACTTGAGATAGGGAACCTCTGACTCATTAGAATTCTTTATAATTTATTGCCTATGCCTTATAAACCACTGAAGACTTCGGTATTTGAAAGACAGATTCAATCACAGACTTTTCTATCCACTCAATTTATATCACAAACATCAAACATCATCCTTTCTCAAAAACATCAAATAAAAAAATGCCCTCTCACCCGTTACATATATATGTTATGCCTTAATGTACAATTTTTCCATTTTTTTCTGTATGTGTGTATACACACACATGTATGTATTACATATATATGTGTATGCATGTGCATATATTAGTTGCACTTTTAAAACATATCATAGAGCAATTATAATTATCACCATTGTCATGGTCACAATTATCTATTAAGCACTTAGTTTGCTCTGGATTTTTAAGTACTATGCAATTATGAAATATGAAATTATTAATAATGATGAAATTTCATATATTTACATTTAAGTTAATAATATTCTATTAGCTTTATGTTTACTACTTCTTTATTCACACAATTTTTGCTGTTGTTTTATCTTTTATTATTTTATGCATTGTCATTGGTTTGCTTTTTTACAACTAGATAAAACTGAGGTATACCACTTGCTTTTATTTCACTCTCTCTGTGTTCAAAAACCTTGTATTTACCTGTATTTCGCTAATTAGTGTTCTAATTTCTCTCTACATAGGAAGGAATTTAAAAGAGTTTGACTTTAGTTACCTTAATCACTAGACCATTCAATTAGTTTTTGCTGATGTAAGTCCTTTTGCTCCCCATTATAATCTTTTTACTATATATTTGCTTTTTGGCAATTAAATTAAATCTTATACCTTCAGGTAAAACAATTCTTTAGACTTTTCTTGATTTATGCCATTTTATTAGTTGGTAAACGTTATCACTTTTTGGCCATACTCTTTCATTCTTGACTTTAGTATAAGAGTCAGGTCGAATACTACTCCTAATAATATTTTATTTTCCAAAAAACATAAATTCATAATATTTTCCATCCTATAATTGCTTTTAAGTTTTGCATTATAAATTTTGAAAATATGTCTGCCAATACCTACTGCCTTCACGTAACTACCACTAGAGGTGGGATAACTTTTGTATTTACTACTTCTTTCACAATTTTTTTACTTCATTTTTTTTTCCTTTACAGTAGGATCAAAATGTTTAATCTTACATTTTATGTTAGGATTTTCCTACCTTTAGCCATGGACATATTGCTCATGAAATCTGAGTTTTCTTATACTCTTTCCCTAGTTCCCTGAATGTTCTTTATATCTTCTTTATAATCTCTGAAGTGAATTCTCTCTTAATTATCATCTTTCTGAACATCAGATAGACTTCTTATTCTGATATTTTTCCTTATGGGTGTCAGTTCTAATTTTCAAGGAGGTCATCCTGTTGTTTTTTCCCCCCAATATTTATATCATCTATAAAGGCACCTAGATCACCTGCTAAGGCTTAAGCCAGTTACTCCTGTCACAGACACCATCACCTTACTAGGGGTGGGGGTCGTTCCTCAGCCAGGTGCAAAACCTGAATCTTAATCACAAGCACACCAGCAAGCTATTCAGTTAGGAATGGCTGATGGAGAAGACCCAGAACACACCTGAAGTAACTGCAGGAGTCACAGAGCCTGTCCCTGATTTCACATGCCAGTGGCTACCGGAGCCCATACAATGCCAGAGACCTATGCACCTGGGCCAGCTCCACTGCATAGCCTGTTGACCCAGGGCCCCGGGCTTCCCTGTCTACACCGCCAAGAGCAAGGGCCCTGTCACCCAGTGGCCAAGGAGGCGGTGGGTGAGGGCCACTGAACAAGTCCTTCCACAGCCCGCACCTAGGACCTGCACTGCTGCCAGAGCGTCTTCTGCTCTCACTCGCCGCTGTTTTGTGCGCTCAAAATGAGCCACTTTGGAGGGCCCGCTTTGCGTGTTGTGAAGCCCTGAGAGCTGCTTTGTGGTGTCAGGTGGCAAAGGACCTGGTCACCATGTTGCCCTTCACCAAGGACCAAGTGGTGGCCTGCACCATTGCCACAGTCCTGAGTCAAAGCTGTGGCCTTGGACCTCTAGTCTTGAGGACCTCGTGGGCCACGGCTGCCACAGGTGTCAGAAATGGAATGGAAAGGGGGAGAAAGACCCGGGCAACTCTCCTCTCTGCCCACGGGGGCTCCTCCACTTACAGCACCACCGAGGCGGCCAGGACACGCCGGCAGCTGGGAGCTCACTGAGGATGCGCTTCACGCTCAGGTGCAGCCAACCAGGCAGCCCTTAGGTCACGCCCCCAGCCTTCAGCACCTGCAGGCGGGAGACTCCAATCATGGCTCCCGCCCTGCTGGCTGTTTGGCTCCTGTGAACCCCACGCCCAGTGAGTGGCTGAGCTGAACGCTCCCCGCAGTTTTGGCCTGGGCAACACCAGCCTGGGCAGCAGTGGAGGTGTGCTCGAGAGTGACCAGCCAGGAGGCCCGAGGCTGGACGGCCCATTGGCCCCCGCCTAGGTGTGGGCACAATGCTGTGTATCCATGACATGCCACTGTTGGAGGCCCTGGAGTGCACCAAGTGGCCCAGGGCAGCGGGTTCTCCTTTTCCTGATGGGCTGTATTGTCGCCTCCTGCTGGGAAGGTCTCATCTGCAGTTGGGCCCGGCCAAGACTGTCCCAGAGAGGAAAGGAGGCCCAGACAGGAGAAGGAAGCTGGTCCACATCACCCAGCAAGTCGGTGGTAGAGGACATCTCCTCCCAAACCAGGTAATTCCCCAGGTGGCACAGTGGTGTGAAGCCATGAATATTGGGTCCCCCACCGTGTACTTCAGCCTCCTAGGCCTGACCCTACCCGTTGACCTTACTGATGTGTTTATTACCAAGACTGACCACAACCCATAAACTTCCAGGGTACCCCATCCTTGCGGACAAATACGGGGAGTGGACAGAGGATCCACTGTGTTGTTGCAGTGGCAACATGGCCTCTGTTTGTCTTCATTCACTTTCAAGAACAATGACCCCACACTGCATCAGTGTTACCTTGTTCCCTGTCCCCAGCATACAACATGTCAGTCCTGGGGCCTACGAGAGGAGTCCTAAGAGCCCAGATCTCTGCGTGTGCACCTCTCTGTCCACTGGGCAGAGCAGAGTGTGGTCTACCGGTTGCTACTCCTGTCTGTGCTGTTCAAACAGTATTAAATTATGGAAACCCCCCTGGGCCTTCACTCCCCCCCTCTTATTTATACTAAAATTCTCTGTTTTTGAAGTTGTATTCGTGATATAAATTTCCTCTGGCTCTTTAGGATGATGTACTCTTTCCTCATGCTTCAGTTTGTACTGCATACTTGTGGTTTTAGGTGCTTGCCAAATGATTAAAGAATTGATAAAGCTTTAGAAAAGTTCATAGAAGAGGTTACTTGTTGATAATATCCATTTTGCAGCTAAATAAAAAGTTTGATGGGAACAGGTCATGTGCATAGTTGTATTTATTTAGGAGGCATTCACATAGACTAGTCCCATAGGACAGATATCCTAACACCTTCCTTCCATTCTGTATCCAGTGGATTATATGGGGAAAAAGAAAAGAAAGAAAACAAATTATGGTATTCCAGAACTCTTATAACTCCTTTCTCTCTTGTCTACAAATATTACTTATGGAAGACAAAATTCATCCTGATCCTTGTTCTTATCCATCCATTATCCTGACATAGGACAGTTTCCCAATCTACCATAATATCTCTCTACCTCTCCTATCCATATATAAATCCTGTATCAATTTCCCCCTTAACTACAGTCCTCCACCCCTAATGCTGTGAACTTTTCTCCTTGCCTCTGCTTTTAACCTTCTCCAATTTGTTCTCTACATCAAGGGCAGAACATATTTACATAAAATGTAAATCCATATATGTCTTATGTTTGTTGAATATCCTTTATTGGCCCACCTAGTGACCTAGTAAACTAATAAAAATGGCACAGGAAATGAAGATGACAATGGATTCTTATCTTTCCCTCCCCATCCAAGTATCTGATATGTGCCTATTAACACATAAGGTTTGCTTATCTCTTAGGTATGTACTCTACACTACAGTGATAGTGCCAAGAAGTGGATAGACGTGGAGTATTAAATTCTGCAATCTTCATTAACCCTTCCATTATAATATCCAGAATATACAATCTATGTAAATACAGAGTAATTGCTTTACTCAAGCAGCTTCTAAACAAATCTTATAGCCTTCTTCAAGTCAGATTGCTAACCTGAGATAACTCACACCTGGGATTCTTAAATCTCACAAAAATTGGAACTCTTAGCTAATACTAAAGTTTGCTAATAATTTCAAATTTTCAAAAGTAGCAGTAAATGTGAAACAGGTGAAGAAGTGTAGGACTCCCAATAGTGCTCCCCAGATTGTGTCTTGCTGTATTAGGATGTTTTTATTAGATTTGTTTTTAACATCTTTCATCCCTAAATGATACACACAGGTCATCATTTACACAAATGTGAGCTATTTTGTTCATGAAACATCTACAAGTTATACTCTGGTAATTACATTGTTTATATTACATTTCTCAAGGAATTTCACAATAGAACCTAAAATAACATGTTTATTCTTCATAAGCAGTTCTGAACAGGCTAGGCACATCTTGGGAAAGCATTTCAAATTTAAGGATTCTCCTGTTACCAAGAACCACACATATGTGCTTACCAGAAGGGCTGTAATTAGCATGTTTGCAAAGGGATTGGACCAGGTCATCTTTCTGTTTTTCTTTTTTGTAACATCCCTGCAGATAGAGACAATGCGCTCTGTTTTCAACATTTTATTTTCCACGCAACAATCTTCTAATATGTAGAAATTCCATAGCATCCATAGTTGATTATAAGTGATTGTTTACCTGTCCACCCCACTCCCATTCGATTATATATGTGAAATTCTACAGCATATCATTTTGTACAGGTGCTTTATAAATGTGTAATTGAATGATCATTAAGAGTCTCAGCTGGATGTCTAGGAGTCTCAGAGGATGGATGGAGACCATGGCATTTATGACTTTTATAGAGTTATCTGCTCTTATTTCGAGACTACTTTCAGATTTATTTGATAAAAAATAAAAAGTGATAATAAAATTATTACTATGTTTTTAATTTTTTAAAATGTTTTTAGAGACAGACAGACTGTGAGTAGGGGAAGGGCAGGGAGAGAGGGAGACACAATTCAAAGCAGGCTCCAGGCTCTGAGCTGTCAGCACAGAGCCCTATGTGGGGCTCAAATCCATGAACAACAATAATAATAAAAACTGTTAATTGCAGGGATCATTTAATAGTCAAGTATATTAATATATTTTTAAAAAGAACCTCCTAGTTTTAGGGAGTCCAACTATTTTTAAATTGTGTATTTATAGGAGGAAAATATACCTGCATTTAATATCAAATTGCATTTTTTTTGGTCATGATACTGGTTGCTCTATGTTCTAAGGTTTGGGTTCCCAATTTATCATGTGAATTGGGAAGGAATAAACTCTCTGTTCTAATACTAAGGTCTATGCAGATCTTGTCCTTTTCCATCTTTTCTGTCTTTGATCAAAATGAAAACTCGCGATAGGTGAATTCATATATTTTGACTTAGAGAACTTAACTGCTTTAGGAAACCCCATGTTCAAATCAAAATTACAATGAGTTATCACCTCATACCCATTAGAATAGCTAAAAGCAACAACACAAGTATTGTTGAGGCTGTGGAGAAAAAGGAACACTTGCACTGTAGGTGGGAATGCAAACTGGTGCAGCCACTTGAAAACAGCATGGAGGTTCCTCGAAAAATTATAATAGAGCCTACAGTAGAACCAGAAAGTGCACTAGTAGGTATTTACCCCCAAAATAAAAAAAAGAAAACATTAATTCAAAGTAATACATGTACCCCTATGTTTATTGCAGCATTATTTACAGTAGGAAGCTTTGGAAGCAGCACAAATGTCCATGGATAAAGAATATGTGGTATATATATGTGTGTATATATATAATACATATATATGCACATATATATATGATATGGTATATATATGTGTATATATAATACATATATACACATATATATGATATGGTATATAGATAGATATGTCTATACATATATACATATATGTATATATATCTGATCTATCTACAATGGAAGAGAGTATAATGCTAATCAAAATAAGTTAAAGACAAATATCATATGACCTCACTCATATGTGGAATTTAAGAAATACAACTAATCAGCAAAGGGCGAAAAAAAGAGAGAAATGAAAAAACGACTCAATTTTTTTTTTAAAGTTTATTTTTGAGAGACAGAGTATGAGCATGGGAGGGGTGGAGAGAAAGGGAGACACAGAATCTGAAGCAGGCTCCAGATGGGGTTCAAACTCACAAACCAGGAGATCATGACCTGAGCCGAAGTCAGAAGCTCAACTGAGTCACCCTGTGCCCCAAACAGACTTTAAACTATAGAGAGCAAACTGATGGTTACTTGGGGGTGGTAGGAGGGGATGGTGATTAAAGAGTACACTTATCAGGATAAAAAATATTTTTAAAGAATGAAATTTAATTTTCTGATGCTCAAATTTACATTTTTAATGGTTAAAACAAGTAACTTTTGAAAAAAATTCATGTCATATTTAAAGCTACATGACTATTATATAAAAATTTTGCTAAGCAACATTCTTTAGTAAATTAAATATATGCAGCCAGAATAAAAAAAGCAAAAAGAAAAACCTCATGCTCTAGTGAAACATTACTGTGAAAAAAGAAACTACCATTGATTTTGACAATTTCCTTGTTAATATAAAGTCATTAAAAATGTTTTTCCTTAAAAAAAACCCTTCAAATTACTACTTTGATTAATTGCCACATTTTGAATAATTAATTTTACAAAACACTTGAGGTGTTTGGGGGAAAATAGAATTTTCTTTGTAGTTCATTAATTATTTTTACATATTTTACCCCATTTTACCTATTTACTCTGTAAACTATTTTTAAAAATTTTTACATCTTGGTTGAAAATTTTTCATTAATTTGGATAGATTCCTATATATGTTTATATATGCGTGTGTGTGTACGTATGTGTATATATATTAACATATCTCTTGAATATCAAATTCTAGGAAGCACATTGAAATTGTTTTCAATATAACTGAACTTAGAAAAAAAAGCTTTTTTTTTTTTACTTGAAGTCTAGCTGACACACAATGTTACATTAGTTTCAGATGTATACCATAGTGATTCTACAACTCCATATGTTGTGCTATGCTCACCCCTAGTATAGCTGCCACCTGCCAGTCTACAAATCTATTATAGACCATTGACTATTCCGTGTGCTGGACTTTTCATCCCCATGACTTGTTCATTCCATAACTAGCAGCCTTTACTTCCCACACTCTTCATTTTTTTCCTCCCATCCCGTTGCCCACCTCTTTTCTAGCAGTCATCAGTTTATTCTGTGTATTTATTGGCTTGTTTCTGCTGTGTTAGTTCATTTGTTTGTTTTTCAGATTCTACATATAGTCATATAGTATAGTCATATAGTATTTGTCTTTCTCTGTCACGCTTTTTTCATTTAGCATGATAAGCACTAAATCCCTCCATGTTGTCACAAAGGCAAGATCTCATTATTTTTTATGGTCGAGGGATCGTCCTGTGTGAGTATGTGTGTATCACATCTTTATCTTAATTTTCTTTCATTTTGGAAATTTAAGCACTTGGTTTTAATAAAAGACTATGCCAGATCCTCTAATATTTTTTATTTGTCTTTATTATTCTAAACTTTTGTTGTTGTTGTTAAGCTATAGCAGTGCATTAGGAGGACTCTATTGACCCAGTCACATGGACACATATTGAGGCAGGACACTTTAAAAAATTATATTTTGGGATAAAAAATTCCTCAGTATGTTCAATTCAAGACTATGTATCAAATATTGTAATAAAAATGGCTTCCAAATAAAGAAAATGCCCACATTTCCAATCAACATTTAGATATATAACTGAATAAGATGTCTATTTAAAATACTTAATTTATTCATCTTATACATCCAAGTATATATGTTGTATCATCTATGCAAAGTTTATTCTCATTGCATCATTTAACATATGATAAATTGTCTATCTACTTTTAACTATCTTATTTTCTATAATCAATTATTACAAAAATAATAAAAAATCAAATGCTGTTTTAGAATCTCTGTTATCAGCTCTTGATTCATTTCATACAATATTTCAGAGAATACCATTTTTACTTCCTTTTAAGATGTTTAATATGGATATTTTTCTTGTTGAATGTTTTTTAATCAATGTAGTAATTTATGTACTTGATGTATCCATTCACGCATCATTAAGATAACTGTTTTTGTTTTGTTTCATTTAGTGTACCTTATCATTGTGTATTCATGATTACCATATTTTAGTAGAGAATGTGACTTATTTTAGTAGAGAATAAGACTTGTTTCAAGTGACTTAAAATGCTTGTTTGCAATTACATCAAATACTTGAATTGTTAGGTTGTATACTTGAGATTAAATGACCATCTGAGTTGTGTTTCCACGTCCTTTTATCTAACACCGTTTTTAAAACAAATATCTTTTTTCTTTTTTGCAATTGTGTAAAATTTATTTTCCTTAAAGTACTTCATCTTCTTTTTTTTAAACTTTTATTAGTTTTTTTCATCCATATGTCTTTTATTTTATTTATTTTATTTTATTTTTTTTTTACAAATAGTTTATTGTCAAATTAGTTTCCACATAACACTCANCTTCATCTTCTAATTAACTTAACATTAAAAGTGCAATCTTCCAAGTTAAGTAATGTAGGTAACAGTATTTTTCACCATCCCCCAGTTTTCCATTCTTAAAAATTTACTATCAAAGTATAATTGACCTACAATGTTGTAGTCGTTCTAGGTGTATAACATAGTGATTTCACAATTTTGTCCGTTACTCAGTGCTCACCATGGTAAGTGTTGTCACCCTCCATCATATAACATTATTACAATATTATGACTATATTCTCTGAACTGTACTTTTCATCTCCATGACTTATTTATTTTATAACTGAAACTTTATACCTCTTAATCCCTTTCACCCATTTCACCAATATCCTACCCATCCTCCGTCTGTAATCACCAGTTCTCTGTTTTTGTTTGGTTCTTTTATTTGCCTTGCTTTTTAGATTCCACCTATAAGTGGGATTATATGATATTTGTCTTCCTCTGTTTTATTTTATTTAGTCTTTCTCTGTTTTATTTAGTATAATATGTAGAGGGTTTTCTGTCCATCCATGTTGTGGCAAATTTTATTCTTTTTTTTTTTTTTTGGCAGAGTAGTTACATCGTGTGTACACACACACACACACACACACACACACACACACCTTCTTCAGCCATTCATTTACTGATGGACACCTGGGTTGCTTTCATATCTTGGCTAATGTAAATAATGCTACCATAAACATATGAGTACGTATATCTCTTCAAATTAGTGTTTTCATTGTCTTTGGGTAAATGCCCTGTAGTGGAATTCCTGTATCATATAGCATTTTTATTTTTAGTTTTTTGAGGAACATTCATTTTGTTTCCCATAGTGGTTGCATAATTTACAACAAATACCTTCTTTAAATGTAAAGACTAGCACTGATGAAAAGTATTTCTAGTTATTGTATTTTCCCTGAACAATATTTAAGTTTCAAAATAAAGCATTCTTTTTTAAAACTCTCATTTATTTTCATATTTTAACATCCTTCAAACTGAGATATTTCTTATATTCAATGGCATGTCATAGTTTAATTGCAATCAGTTTTTTCCTTTCTCAGTATATAGAATAATGTGCCTCTTATAATGAATGTCATTTTACATTTGATGAACTAGAGTAATTGAGTACTTTGCAAGAAGCAATATATATAATGAATTCCTCTTTTCTGAGGAATAATGATAATATACTCAAGTCCATACATCTGGTAGCAAAGCTCTCATGGTGGAGGATAATTACACTGTACTTAATAATATCTATAATAGAAGCATGAAGGAAACTGCTGGAGTCTAGTGAGGGGCTGGTGAGAGAGTATCTCACTGTGGAGAGAGGAAAGACTTTAAACCCAAGATGATTTTGAGATTAAGTTTATAAGATTATGTTTTATTAGGTAGAAAATATGAAGAATGAAATTTGAAAAACCTGGAAATAGGCATGGAGACCAAAAGGGGAATGATAGTATCTAGATGTGCAATTATTTTGACTAGATTACAGGGCAAGGAAGAATATTGTGAGAATAATCTGAAAAAAATTATATAGGAGTGTATTTATAATNCTTTTGGTAAAGGGCACAATGGAACAGCTCTAGTATCTGCCATATGACTTAGAAAGATCAGTATGAAGACAATGTGCAAATCAAGAAGAGACAGGATAAGGCCTTCATAGAGAAGCAGTGTAGCAAAAGTATGGCTGTACTGCGAGACACTTGAAGAATATATCTAGAATATTTTATAGTAGACTAGATGAAGAGATACAGAAGGGAAAGTTGAATGGGAACATTTAGGATTTGGAAAATATTAATTGAGATAATAGATAAAGGAGTAGTTTTAGTGAGAATGTGTGTGTGTTGTGCTAGGTGTAGAGATATTCAGTATACAGAAAAAGTGTGAATTCAAAGATACTGACTTCTACTTAGTCTCATAAAAATAATCATTGGAACTATGGAATACTGTACAGCATAAATAACACCACAGAGCTCTTAAGTTAAATGTTGCTTAAGTTAGTTGTTTCGGGGATATTTCTGCTTCTGGGGAGAATTAGAACAGCATTATTTTAAGAGTTACTTGAATGGTGGTGTTTTGTGTGAGTGGAAAAGTGTAGGTAAATTTTTAGGTTTTGTTTTGTTTTGTTTTTACCATACTTCACCAAGAGGAGCTCCACTTGTGTTTAATTTATTTCTCTGTGTGTTCCTTGGTATGATTTCATTAGTAAAGGTTAAAAGAGAATGGGAGAAAGTACAGAGATTTCTCATACCCTCCTGGACCCCCCCCGACACACACATGCATAGCCTTTATTATTATCAATATCTCCCACCAGAGTTATATTTCTTACAGTTGATAAACCTATATTGATGCATTGTTATCACTTAAAGTTCAGAGTTCACTCGGGATATATTGTATGAATTTGCACAAAAGTATAATGACATGAATCCACCATTATAATACCATAGATGAAAGTTTCATTGTCCTAAAAATACTCTGTGTTCTGCCAATTCACTCTCCTCACCCCTCACTCTTGGTAACCACTGATCATTTACTGTCTGCATAGTTTTACCCTTTCCAGAATGCCATGTAATTGAAATCATATAGTGTGTATATGATGATATTGAGTCTTCCTATCCATGAGCATTGAGAATCTCTCCTTTTGTTTAGTTCTTCTTTAATTTCCCTTATCATAGTTTTTAGTTTTCCTCATACAAGTCTTAAACATATTGTTTAGGGTTTATATTGGATTATTTCATTTTTTTGGGAATGCTAATATAAATGGTATGTTTTTAATTTTAAATTCCACTTATTCATTACTGATATATGGGAACTTGACTTTTATGGATTTACCTTGTCCTGTTACATTCCTATAATCACTCATTAGTTTCTCAAGTTTTTTTCTGCTCTTTTAGATTTTATTCGTAAATAATCATGTTACTTAAGAAAAAGGATAACTTAATACCTTTTATTTCATTATTTTGTCTTACTGAATTACCTAGGATTACCAGTACAATTTTTTTGGAAACCAGTGGTGAGAAGGAACATACTTGCCTAGTTTATGTTATTTGTAGGGAAGCTTTAATATATACCTTTTCTTTTGGTAAAAGGGCACAATGGAACAGCTATACTATCTGCTATGTCACTTAGAAAGATCAGTATGAGGACAATGTACAGATCAAAAATCTGTGGCTTTTTAAAAATAGATATGCTTTATAAAATTGAGGAAGTTCCTTTCTATTCCTTACTGAGAATTTTTATCATTAATTGGTGTTGGATTTTTATCAGATAATTTTTCTACATCTATTGATGTAATTGTGAATGTTTTTGCCATTTGATATGATGCTTATAGTAATTAGTTTTCAAATTATGAACCAGCCTTGCATACCTGGGGTAAATCCTACTTGATTGTAGTGTATGATTCCTTTTATACAGTGTTGGATTTGACTTACAAATATTTTATTGAGGATTTTTTTAAAGGTATTGTGTCTGTAGTTTCCTTTATTTGCGATGTTATTGTCTCCTCTTTGTATTACAGTAATGCTGATCTCATAAAATGAGTTAGGAAGTATTTCTTTAGCTTGTGTCTTCTGAGAGAGATGAAGAATTGGTATACATTCTTCCTTTAATTAGTGAAATTCACTTCTGAACCCATCTGAGTCTGGAGCTTTCAATTTTGGAAGGTTATGAATTATCTATTCAATCTATTTATTTGGTGTTGGCTTACTCAGATTTTTTTAATGAAAGAATGCTAATCTGTGATTAACTCCAACTCTTTAGCTATTTGACTTTTAAATAAATAGACCTGTTATAGTGTTTGTCAGATTATTGACTGTTAATATTAGCTATAGTATTATTGAGTTACAGATATTTTCCTGCATAATTTGTAGGAGAGCAACATAGGAGATACTCAGTAGTAGGATCAAGAGGTGGCCAAGAGTATTAATTAGCAGCCACCCAGAATCACCTGATAAGAAATTTTTTATTTGTATTCAGGAGTTTGAAAAAGATGAGTTGTCTGAGTCTAGAGAATTCACTGTGAACTCTTGAGTGACATGCAAAACAGAGAGTTCCATTTTGGTACGGTAGTAGAAACAGAACCAATTTTGTGATCCCAGCTGCTCCATCTGAATTTATGAAAAAATATGCGTACAAATTAAAAAAAAATTTTTTTATTTATTTCTAGGAGAGAGAGAGAGACAGCGTGAGCAGGGGAGGGTCAGAGAGAGAGGGAGTCACAGACTGAAACAGGCTCCAGGCTCTGAGCTGGCAGTCAGCACAGAGCCCGATGCGGGGCTCAAACCCACGAACCGCGAGATCATGACCTAAGCGAAAGTCGGACGCTTAACCACTAAGCCACCGAGGCACCCCGAATTTTTAATTTTAATAGTGTAGTATAGATGAAAATCTAGAATTTTAAAAAAGAAAAAGAGAAAAAAAAACACTAATGAAGAAGAAAAGCACATTCATTTCTTTATAACCTTTTTCAAACAAGTGACCCAGGGCCTTAATATTACTTCTGTCTTTTGCAATTCAGAATTTTTTTTTCCTGAAACACTTCCTTATACACTATTTTCTGTGCTCTGTGCCTACAACCTATCCAGTTAGAACCTGATTAAGAGAAGACAGATGGTCAAATAACTTTTGAAGCTCAATAGGTTCTTTATATAGCTTCAGTCAAAAACATTGACCCGAATACTGTCTTCCTTTTTAACTGAAATGTTAAAAGCTATTTCAGGGATTCTTTTTCTATTTAATTATGCTTATACTTAATTAAATCTACATAATTCTGCTGATTTCCATCATTATAAAGTATTGTTATAAGCATGGAGAGAATAAATAGACTTGATTCTATCAGGAAAAAATGAGCAAATGCTGAGAGTTGCTGATTCTTTAAATTATTTTATAACTTCTATTTAGTAAAGAAATTAGCTCCAAAAAATACTTATATCCTTGCTTTTCCTCAGGCCCATGCTCAAGTAAAGATAAATTGGCTTATCTCTAGAGCCTACCTTAGGTTGAGTGATAATTTTCTCCTCTCTCTCTCAATTTTCTTTACTCTTTTTTCCTGACCTACAGTCCTCTACACACCCCAAATTCTAATGCTTCCTCCTGATTTTCCAGAGATTCTACTGTGATATATGTTGTTCCCTATCCTGAATTCAGACTAATCTTATTTCTTATCTCATGTCTTGTACTGTAGATTATTCATCCTTACCCTATGTCAGCAATCAACAGTTCAGTATATAACTGGTCAGAGACTCATCTGTCCCTGTGTACTATAACCCCTTAGAAATAGTCCTCTAATTGGTTATTTTGGGCTGTTGGGTACATAAACATATTTTCAGAGGTTAATGACTTGTGTACAAGAATTTATAAGAAGATTATATTTCAATGATTATCAATAATAAGCATAGATATGTGCTTATTAATATTATTGGGATAAATACCGAGTTTTTCAGTATCTTCGAGAATTACTTAGCTGCTCATTACCATCATTTTTACAATTTTCACAGGACCAAAAATCCTCTATGCAATTGTAGTTAGTTCACTAGCAAGATAGTTAGCAAGACCTGTTTATTCGGATTCCTCTCAGCATCTGTCCATGTTTGAGGATAAGAGTGCTTTTTTTTCTTTGCATATGGGAGGGCACATGAGGAGCCTATGACCTGGTTCAGGGAAGAAAAGAGGGTTCAAAGAGTCTTTCTACACCTGATATTTCTCAAATTCCTTCAACATAAAATGTTCATTATGCCAAAGCATCTCATTTTGTGAGTAATGTATTCTGAACCCTGACATATTAAATTCAAAGAAATCAACTCTGTCATCATCAGTATTGCACATTGCTAGCCAAAGTAATATGTCAATCATATTTCTTTAGTACTAACTTGTGAATACTCATTGGCAATAAGTATTTTGGTCAATATAAAGTAAATAAAGATTATGTTTCTTTTTCTATCAATATGGGTTAGATATATATTTAACAGATTTTGGTAAAGCCATAAAGCTAAATTTATATTCAAGTGAATGAGGCAGTTTTTAAAGATATCTTACTAACATTAGCCTTTGAGAGTTGCTCAAAGAAGAGTTTTGGCTAAATATAAATTGGAATTATCCTGAATTAGCAAATATATTTTCAAGTTATTAACACTATGCTTATGTTAATAGCCATTTTCTGACTTAATTTTACTGAAGTCAAAGAATAAAGAATAAGAATAAATCTAGGCCTGAACATGGTGCTATTGTTTTTATTTTTGAACTTCATATTAGCAGTTAGTGAATTGGTTTCAGGGGGAAAAAATGCCACATTAAATAATGCATGTTATTGAGTTTGGTTTTTTTTTTAGAATTATTTGTATTTATAATTTGTTTTGTTAAAAAAAGTTATAATTGCTTTTTATCTACTGTTAGATTCATACATTTTAAATAGTATCAAAACAAATGTAACACATATTGACACAGAATCCAGTAAAATCTTTGCATTGCATTTCATTTGGATATACCTAAAGTTTGAAAGACAATGCCTCATAGTTTGCAGATAACTGGATTGCTGGTTTCTTAGTATGCTAAATGTCTCAATCAGTAGAATTGACTTTTTTTTTAACCCTTTCACTATTGTTAGCATTTAAGTACAGAACAGTACATTTATAGGCCAGATTTCTTTTTTTTCTCTTAAATAGTTTATTGTCAAGTTTGTTTCCATATAACACCCAGTGCTCATCCCAACAAGTGCCCTCCTCCATGCCCATCACCCCCCTCTCTCTCTCCCCCACTCCCATCAGCCCTCAGTTCTCAGCATTCAAGAGTCTCTCATGGTTTGCCTTCCTCCCTCTCCCCCACTATTCTTCCCCTTCTTCTCCCCCCTGGTCCTCTGTTAAGTTCCTCCTAATCCACCTATATGTGCAACCATATGGTATCTGTCCTCTACCTGACTTATTTTGCTCAGCATAACACCCTCAACTTCCATCCACGTTGCTGCAAATGGACAGATTTCATTATTTCTCATTGACATGTAGTATTCCATTACGTAGATAAAGCAGATGTCTTGATCCATTCATCAGTTGATGGACACTTAGGCTCTTTCCATGTTTTGGCTCTTGTTCAGAGTGCTGCTATGAACATTGGGGTACATGTGCCCCTATGCATCAGCACTCCTGTATCACTCGAGTAAATTCCTAGCAGTGCCATTCCTGGGTCATAGGGGAGTTCTACTGCTAATTTTTTGAGGAACCTCCACACTGTTTTCCAGAGGGGCTGTACCAGTTTACATTCCCACCAACAGTGTAGGAGGGTGCCTGTTTCTCCACATCCTCACCGGCATCTATAGTCTCATGCTTTGTTCATTTTAGCCACTCTGACTGGCGTGAGGTGATATCCCAGTTTGGTTTTGATTTGTATTTCCCTGGTGATGAGGGACGCTGAGCATCGTTACACATGTCTTTGGCCATCTGGATGTCCTCTTTGGAGAAGTGTCTGTTCATGTCTTCTGCCCATTTCGTCACTGAATTATTAGTTTTTCGGGTGTGGAGTTTGGTGTGTTCCTTATAGATTTTGGATACTAGCCCTTTATCTGACACGTTATTTATTTGCAACTATCTTTTTCCATTCCTTCCGTTGCCTATTAGTTTTGTTGATTGTTTTCTTTGTCATGCAGAAGCTTTTTATCTTGATGAGATCCCAATTGTTCATTTTTTGCTCTTGATTCCCTTGCCTTTGGGGATGTGTCAAGTAAGAAATTGCTGTGGTTCAGGTCAAGGAGGATGTTTCCTGCTTTCTCCTCTAGGATTTTGATGGTTTTCTGTCTCATGTTCAGGTCCTTTATCCATTTTGAGTTTATTTTTGTGTATGGTGTGAGAAAATGATCTAGTTTCATTCTTCTGCATGTTGCTGTCCAAGTCTCCCCGCACCATCTGTTAAAGAGGCTGTCTTTTTTTCCATTGGATGCTCTTCCTCCTTTGTCAAAGGTTAGTGGCCATACGTTTGTGGGTCCAATTCTGAGTTCTATGTCCTATTTCGTTGGGCTATGTGTCAGTTTTTGTGTTAATACTATACTGTTTTGATGATTACAACTTTGTAGTAGAGGCTAAAATCTGGGATGGTGAGGCCTCCCGTTTTGGTTTTATTCTTCACTATTACTTGGGCTATTCAGGGTCTTTTGTGGTTCCATACAAATTTTAGGATAGTTTGTTCTACTTATGAGAAGAATGCTGGTGCAATTTTGATTGGGATTGCATTGAATGCGTAGATAGCTTTGGGTAGTAATGACATGTTAACAATATTTATTCTTCTGATCCAAGAGCATGGAATGTTTTTCCATTTCTTTTTGTCTTCTTCAGATTCCCTCATAAGTTTTCATTGATTTTCATCATACAGATCTCTTATATCTTTGGATAGGTTTATTCCTAGGTATTTTATGGTTTTTTGTGCAATTGTGAATGGGATCAGTTTCTTGATTTCTCTTTCTGTTGCTTCATTGTTGGTGTATAAAAATGCAACCAATTTCCGTACATTGATTTTGTACCCTGCAACTTGGCTGAATTCTTGGATCAGTTCTAGTAGGCTTCAGGTGGAGTCTGTTGGCTTGTCTATGTAGAGTATCGTGTCATCTGCGAAAAGTGAAAGTTTGACTTCTTCTTTGCCAATTCTGATGCCTTTCATTTCCTTTTCTTGCCTGGTTGCTGATGCTAGAACTTCCAGCACTATATTAAACAACAGTGATGAGAGTGAACATCCATGTTTTGTTTCTGATCTCGGGGAATGCTCTCAGTTTTTACCCATTGAGGGTGATATTAGCTGTGGGCTTCTCATAAATGGTTTTTATGATCTTTAAGTAAGTTCCTTCTATCCCGACTTTCTCGAGGGTCTTTATTAAGAAGGGATGCTGAATTTTGTCAAATGCATTTTTCTGCATCTATCAACAGGATCATATGGTTTTTTATCTTTTCTTTTGTTAATGTGATGTATCACATTGATTGATTTGCAAATACTGAACTAGCCCTGTAACCCAGAAATGAATCCCACTTGATCATGGTGGATAATTCTTTTTATGTGCTATTGGATTTGATTTGCAAGTATCTTGTTGAGGATTTTTGCATCCGTATTCATCAAGGATATTGGTCTGGAGTTCTCTTTTTTTGCTGGGTCTCTGTCTGGCTTGGGAATCAAAGTGATGCTGGCTTTGTAGAACGTGTCTGGAAATTTTCCTTCGATGTCTATTTTTTGGAATTGCTTGAGAAGAATTGGGATTTTATTCTGTTTTAAATGTCTGTTAGAATTCCCCAGGGAAGCCATCAGGTCCAGGGCTCTTATTTGTTGGGAGATTTTTGATAACTGATTCAATTTCTTCACTAGTTATGGGTCTGTTCAGATTTTCTATCTCTCCCTGTGTGAATTTTTTTAGTGAGTGTGTTTTTAGGAATTTTTCTATTTCTTCTAAGTTGTCCAGTTTGTTGGCATATAGTTTTTCATAGTGTTCCCTGATAATTGCTTGTATTTCTGAGGGGTTGGTTGTAATAAGTCCATTTTCATACATGATTTTGTCTATTTGAGTACTCTCTTTTTGAGAAGCATGGCTAGAGGTTTGTCAGTTTTTTTACTTTTTTCAGAAAAACCAACTTTCCGGGGCCTGGGTGGCTCAGTCGGTTAAGTGTCCTACATCAGCTCAGTCACAATCTCATGGTTCATGACTTCAAGCCCCACATGGGCTCTGTGCTGACAGCTAGCTCAGAGCCTAGAGCCTGCTTCACATTCTGTATCTTCCTCTCTCTCTCTGGCCCTCCTCTGCTAATGCTGTTTCTCTTGCTCTTTCTCAAAAATAAATAAAACATAAAAAAAAACTTTTGCCTTCATTGATCTGTTCAACTGTTTCTTTGCTTTATATATTGTTTATTTCTGCCCTGATTTTTATTATTTCTCTTCTCCCACTGGGTTTGGGGTGCTCTTGTTGCTCTGCCTCTAGTTCTTTTAGGTGAGCTGTTAGATTTTGTACTTGCACTTTTTCTAATTTGTTGATATAGGCCTGGAGTGCAATGTACTTTCCTCTCAGGACTGTCTTTGTCACATCCCATAGAGTTTGGATTGTTGTAATTTCATTTTCATTTGTTTCCATATATTTTTAAATTTCTTCTCTAATTGCTTGATTGTCCATTCGTTCTTTAGTAGGGTGGTCTTTAACCTCCATGTTTTTGGAGGTTTTCCAGACTTCTTCCTGTAGTTGATTTCAAGTTTCATAGCATTGTGATCTGAATGTGTACATGGTATGATCTCAATTCTTTTATATTTATTGCGGGCTGCTTTATGTCCCAGTATGTGATCTATCTTGGAGGATGTGTCATGCACACTTGAGAAGAAAGTGAATTTCATGGCCTTGGGATGTAGAATTCTAAATATATCTGTCAAATCCATCTGGTCCAATGTGTCATATAAGTCCATTATTTCGTAGGTGATTTTCTGTCTAATTGATCTATCCATTGCTGTAAGTGGAGTATTAAAGTCCCCTGCTGTTAGCACATTCTTATCCATAAGATTGTTCCTGTTTGTGATTGTTTTATGTATTTGGGTGCCTCTGTATTCGGGGTGTAGACATTTATAATTGTTAGCTCTTCCTGATGGATAGACCTTGTAATTATTATATAATGCTTTTCTTTATCCCTTGTTACTGCCTTTACTTTAGAGTCCAGTTTGTCTGATAAAAGTATAGCTACTCCAGCTTTCTTTTGACTTCCACTAGCATGACAGATATTTCTCCATCCCCTTACTTTCAATTTGAAGGTGTCCTCAGGTCTAAAATGAGTTGCTTGTAGATAGCAAATAGATTTTGGTGTGTGTTTTTCTTTAAATCCATTCTGCTACCCTATATCTTTTGATTGGAACATTTAGTCCATTTATATTCAGTGTTATTATTGAAAAATATGGGTTTCAAGTCATTGTGTCCTTTGTAGGATTCATGCTTGTGGTAGTGTCTCTGGTATCTTGCATTCCTTGTAACATTTTTCTCATAGATTCCCTATCAGCTTTTCTTGTAGGGCTGGTTTAGTGGTGATGAATTCTTTCAATTTTTGTTTATTTGGAAAGACTTTTATCTCTCCTTCTATTCTGAATGACAGGCTTGCTGGAGAGAGGATTCTTGGCTGCCCATTTTTCCTGTTCATCACATTGAAGATTCCTGCCATTCCTTTCTGGCCTGTTGACTTTCTGTAAATAGTTCTGTAATCACTCTGATAGGTCTCTCTTTGTATGTTAGGGCCCTTTTATCACTAGCTGCTTTCAGAATTCTCTCTTTATCCTTACATTTTGCCAATTTCACTATGATATGTCGTGCAGAAGATCGATTCAAGTTACGTCTGAGGGGAGTTCTCTATGCCTCTTGGATTTCAATGTCTGTTTCCTTCCCGAGATTGGGGAAGTTCTCTGCTATAATTTGTTCCAAGACTCCTTCAGTGCCTTTCCCTCTCTCTTCCTCTTCTGGTATTCCTATGATACAGTTATTGTTCTGTTTGATTGTATCGCTGAGCTCTCAAACTCTCCTTTCGTGTTCCTGGATCATTTTATCTCTCTTTTTCTCAGCTTCCTGTTTTTTTATAATTGTGTGTTCTAATTCACCTATTCTCTCTGCCTCTTTAATCTGTGCACTGGACGCCTCCCTTTTATTATGGCCCTCATTGATAGCATTTTTTAAATTTATCACAACTATTTTTAAGCTCTATAGTCTTTGTAGTAATAGTTTCTCTGATGTCTCATTCTTTTTTCAAGCTCAGTGATTAATTTTATGACTATTGCTTTAAATTCTTGTTCAGCTACATTGCTTATATCTGTTGTGAGCAGTTCTTTAGCTGTCATTTCTTCCTGGAATTTCTTTAGAGGAGAGTTCTTCCATTTCATCATTTTGGCTAGCTTTCTGTCTCTTGGCAGTTTTAAAAGCTTGTTATGCACTCTGCACCTGTGAGTACTGCTGTATTAAAGAAGGCTCTTTGACTGTCCAGGACCTGTCCGTTCAGGAAGTGTTCTTTGAATGGTGTCTCTTGGTCTCTCTTGTTGAGACTTTGGTTATTTTATTTCCCTACTCATAGTGATATTTGGGGCTCTCCATCATGTGTACTTTGGCTTGTTTCTTGAAGTAGCCCTGAGCTGGGTCCCTGGGCGTGGCTGCCACCATCGGACTCCGTGTGCGGTTCTGACACCGAGGTGGTGGTCATTGTCTTGGCCTCACTGCGGAGCAGCCCCAGTGGTCGCATCACTGAGCCATGTACCCCTGTCTGTGCGGGAGAACCAGGCCTCCTCCCTTCCCTTCTGCTTACTATCACCTCGTTCCCTAGCCAGTGCTCTTACAGGCTAAATTTCTAAGCAGTTGCTAGTCAGCTAAGAAATGACTTTTGCAAACTAACTAGCAATATTTTTAATCACTACTTTTGAGTGATAATAACTGAGTGATAATAACTTTTTTCTTACAAATTATGCCAGTCCCAAGCTAAAGTTATTCCTCTTTCCTCTCAAAAATATTACATCTTGATTTCTTTAAATACTAGTAATTTTAATGATAAATTCTTCAAAATAGCTTGATTATTTTTATTCTTGCTGATTGTTTTGCCCTCTCTGCTGTCTCTCACATCAGTGTTGAATTCTCTATAATATTACATATTTGGAGGAATGGGAACTGTCAGGTTTAATGTTATTAATAGACAATTTGAAATTTTATCCTTTAATTGATCTTAGGTATTAATTATTATATATCTTAAAAATCAATTATTATGTTATGGAATATTATAAATGTTTAGATTTTCCAGTTACTGGCATTCACAACTGAAGTGTCTCATCTTTCTGTGGACATTTGCTTTTACTTACACAGGAATATGTGTGTTTTTTAAATGGAATTTTATACATGCTTTAATATATTTAAATATTGATTGTCATCATGGATTGCTGGCATATCAGGAAATAATGAATGATGGCTGCATTATTTATTCAGGTATATAGAAATTTGTCAGGATTAAATTAAAATAGTAATTTTGTCATAACGACTAAATAGTAATCATGCAATTAAAAACTAAAGGCAAAATAAAATGAGTAAGATATCCGATTCATACAAAATGATAAAACTGATGCATACATCAAAAAGAACTGTTTTTTGATGCTAGTACAGATTATCTGGATGCAGGTTCATATGAACCATGATATTTTCATTATACCAACTGAAAGAAGAAAAATAAAATCATGAAGATACATGTTACCAAAAGAAAGATTCTCTGTACTGCAACAGATGTTGTCAATTCATCTCTGAGAACATGACATAGTAAGAGGGTAGTTGAGTTTAGAAGAGTGAAGCAGGAAACTAAGTGTGTATTTAGTAAATAACAGTGACTTATGAAGCCTTTTACAAGATTTGATATTCTATAAAATTTTTTTTAGAACTAATAAAACTGGCTAAGTTATTAAAAGAAATTATGTTTTTGTGTCACAGGCCAACCAATTTCAAATTTTTGAAATATTAACATTATAATATTAATTGATTTCAATTTATTTACTTTAAATGAAGACATTCTTTAAGCCATTGGGGTGAGAAGGGATTTGAAGTATAGGTAAAATTGAATGGAAGGAGTCCAAATGTCTATCAATGGATGAATGGATAAAGAAGATGGTATATATATGTAAAGGAATATTATTCAGCCATAAAAAGAATGAAATCTTGCCACTTGCAACAACATGGATGGAGCTAACAGATACTACGCTAAGTGAAATAAGTTAGAGAAATGTAAATATATCATTTTACTCAATGTGGCATTTAAGAAACCAAACAAATGAACAAATAAAAAGGAAAGAAACCAAGAAACAGACTCTTAACTATAGAGAACAAACTGATGGCTACTAGAGGGGGGGTTGGGGATGAGTACAATATGTGATGGTGATTAAGAGTACACTTACCATGAGGAGCACTGAATAATATATAGTACTGTTGAATCACTATATTCTACACCTGACAGTAATATAACACTGTATAGTAACTATACTGGAATTAAAATGGAAGAAAACAAAAACAAAAAGAAAAAAATCTTTAAAAAAGAAAGTATATGTAAAATTCTAAGCATTTCTTTATTTGATAGCATTAAGAAATGTAAAATCCAAATGCTTAAGAGAGAAGGAGAACAAAATATGTGTCCCCAAAATATGCCACTTGGCATGTGGATTATTTTGAGCTCAAGGCAAATAAGATTCATCAGATTTAAGAAAAGCTTTTAGCTACATGGGTGGTGGGTATTAAGGAGGACACCTTTTATGATGAGTGCTGGGTGTTGTATATACTTCACTGAATTCTACTTCTGAAACCAATATTGCACTATATATTAACTAATTAAAATTTTAATTAAGAAAAGAAAAAAAAGAAAACCTTTTACAAAGTACTTAAAATGATTTACAGAGGTGGCCCACCAGGAGAGAGATTACGAGAAATAACTTTGATCTGAATGGCCTATATGTATGACCGGGCAAACATCTAATTACTGAGCATTTGTTCTTATTGTCCTATGAATTACACTTTGCCCCTTTAAAGCCCCAGTCACCTATTCCATTCCTTAGCTAAGGATGGCCTATAAACCTCAAGTGGCCAACTTGTCTTTGGGTCTCATTTTCTTATGGAGCTCCGATACCTATGTAATTGAATTTGGTTTTCTCTTGTTAATCTGTCTTATGTCAATTTACCAGTCTAGGACCTAGGAAGGTAAAGGAAAAAAAAAATTATTTTCCAACACTGGCTACCATGTGTAACCTTTTGAAATAGCAATTTCTTAAGAGTGGAGGTATTTATGTTTGTGTGCCTAATGCAACTGTGAGAACAGTATTATACTACATATGTGGCATTGTTCAATGGGTTCACTTTTATCAAAGAGAAAAGAGCCTTTCTCTTGCCAGCAGAAGCAGTCAGAAGACAGACACATGGAAATGAAAAATGGAAAACAAATGTAAATAAAGCATTACAGTACCCTTTTTCTTGTTACTTTCTCGCCCTTTCTGCCATTGCACACTGATGACAAATGATGGTTTCACTGCAGCAATAGAGTTGCAATTGTTTTTTCAAAAAGTCAGTCTGCTAGAGAGTAAATTTTTAAGTCAGGAGTCAAATAGTCGAGGAGAAAACATGTACATACTGTTTCTATGGTATAATAAAGATGTCTAAACTATTTCACTGTTCTGGAGAGTTTTCAGTACAATTTGTTTTAAAGGTTATTATAGTGAAGTAAGGCAATTCCGTTTTTAATGTCAGGAAAAACTGCCGATGACTTGGAAATGGGCAAATAGAATTCTGGTGTCTTTTGAGTGGCATGCTTGCATTCTTTAGTGGACTCACTGGAGACTATTCGATCCCATAGATGTGTATCATTATGCCTTCCACTAGCAATTGAACCACTCTAGAGATAGAAGGCAACTTGTAGAAAACTGTAATGCTGACGGCAAGGAAAATGATTTTTGTTCATGGTGATGAGAATGAATTGTGCCCTGTAGAGAATACAGATCTCTGTAATTAAACTCTCATTTGAACTGGTTTTAGTGTTTACTGGCTCACTCATTAATTAATGAGTTGACTAAAATCTTTAACAATTATTCATTTTATATTTGTGTATGAGTCCTAAATTAATCTCTTTTTTGAAAATTACACTTTATTGCTATTATTAAGTGAATTAATGACTGGAAGAACCAGAAGGTAAGAAGTTAAAGAGGGAAAATTGATCTTAACATGTGTTCAGGTGCTTGGGTTGTCATTATGATATTGTTTTTGGCTCATTGCTGCTCCCTTCTCTCTGTGTTAAAGCAGTGAATGAGACTTTGTTTTCATTTAACTGATATAAGCCAGGCTTCTAGTTTTTAGAATGCAGGCATGTTCCCCTCTAGAGTGATTGAATTCACTTTATAAAGATTTAGAACTATTTACTTAGGTGCATATGGAGGTGAAGGAATTGGATAGGGTGAAGGTGCCAGAAACCTAGAAGAAAATAAGAGAAAGAATGACTTCCTTGGGACAGAATCATGGCAGTGCTCTCTTTAGTGCCTCCATCCTCTCTCATCAGCCTACTTTGTTTGTGGCTGCCAGAATAATTAAAGGAGTTGGGAAGTAGGTTCTGTTACTATCTTGCTTTTAAGCTTTGCTCTCAGGTTGATTAATGCTTTCTTTACACTTGCACTGGGCTGCTCTACATTTCCTTTGTAAGTAATGCTAATTAGGTTGAACAAGCAGCAAGCACTTGCAGAGCTAGTGTTTGAGCCAGAATAACTCCTGGGAGATCATGGTGCTTCTGGATGAAACCAAATGGAAGATAAAACTAGGATGTAAAAAGGCATTTTCACTTATAATTTTAGCAAATATTGATTGAGAACCTACTATGTGCACTATGGCTATCTGAGGAAAGCATATTCTTGCTGTATACTGGAACTGGCTGCCTTCTTTTACATTCAGAAAAGGCAAAGAGACTAGTGTGGCTGGTACTTAGCAATGAGGAGGAGAATGACAGATGAGTTCAAGGAATATATGTAGGGTTTTGAAAGTATATGTTAAGAACCTCTTATTTTCCCTCCTGCCTTTAATTTAAATGGATGGCATAAGATGATTTCGAGTAGAAAGAAATGTATGACCTGACATACTTTTTAAAAAATAACTCCTACTATATTAAGAAGAACAGCAGAAGGTCACAGAAGTTGGACCCTTATAAAATGATAAGGGAAAGTTGACTGTGGCTTGGCCCAAGGTATTCTCAGAGGAAGTAGTGGGGAATGGTCAATGACTTGGAGATATATATATATATATATGAGATAAGAATCAATGTTGTTTTTTAAATATTTGACATAAAGAACTGGGGTAATGGAGCTGCAATTTACTAAATGAAGTATGTTTGCAAGACCTGCTTTCTTAAGAGGTGAGTGGAATTAGGAATTGGAGTATATCGTCAGTTGCCTATTAGCACTGAAGTGAAAATGTTGAGATAAAAGAATCAGTTGAAGGGTGAGCTGGTAATATTTAATGGGTTTTTTTTTAGTGATTTATAATTAACATTTACTAAGATGCACAGTTTTGTTTTGTTTTGTTTCTGTTTTGAGAAAGCGCGCCTGTAGTGAGAGGGGCAGGGGAAGCGGGAGACAGAGAATCTTAAGCAGGTTCCACTGCCAATGTGGAATCCAGATACATGACTTGGGGCTCCATCTCATGACCATGAGATCATGACCTGAGCTGAAATCAAGAGTCAGACACTCAACACTCTGAGCCACCCAGGTGCTCCTAAGATGCACAGTTTTAAGTCTGTTGACTTTTGACAGTTGTACATATCTACGTAATCAACATCTATAACAAATTTTAGAAACTTTACATTATTCCAAAAAGTTCCTTAGTAGATTATTTCCTGTACTAGCAGATTATTGTCAAACCCCCTTCAACCCTACCTTCAGGTGAATTACTTTCTATCACCATGGACTGGTTTAGCCTATTCTACAACTTCATAAAAGTAAAATTATGCAATGTATATTATAAAATCTTTGATTTCTTTACTCAACATGATAGCTGAAAGATATTTTTATACCACAGCAAGTATAAATCATATTTGTATATGGAAACCTATTTATTGATCATAGGTCTGCAAGAAATACCTTAATTTTGCTGTAAAAATTCTACATAAAAAACACATCCAAAAATTTTTTTAGCTTAAAACAAACATTTATTTTTCACTCAGGGGTCAGCAGACTATATGGATTCTTCTTGACTTAGCTTGACTAGACTTGGGTTAGGTCTGCTCCAGATGTTTATCTTTTAGAGACCAAGGTGAAGCAGAGTAACTGTGTGCCACAGTCACAACTATTTTTTATGGTGGGTCACAGGTGGGAAAGAAAGCCAGTAGAAACTTGGATCTGATGTATTTTCATGTCTTCCCAACATCCCCTTGGCTGAAGCAAGTTATTTGTCCAAGTGCAAAGTTAATGGAGTGGGGAAATTTAGTCCTTTGAAGGTGTTGGAGAGAACAGGGAATGGTGAGTTGTGGAAAAATAATACACTTTTACAGGAGCAGGGTAAAAAATATCAGTCATAATTTAAGGCGAAAATATTCAGCTCAGAAGACATGAGTGCTCAATTTAATTGCGTGATATAGATGAGACCCAAACACTGCTCTTGTGGCATTTTATCTAACATTGGACCATGTTACTGCTTTTGTTTCATTAATAACTTCAGGCTTGCACAGTGAAAAGAAGGACTTTCGGACCAAGATAAAGGAGAAGACAGACTACACAAGCGTAAGTAAGGAATGGCAAAATGCCCCTTCTGCCACCATTATCCTTAATATGCTTCTCAATTTACTAGAAATTTGTATGCCTGAAAAGATAAAATAAGAAAAGTCTCACTTTTATTATTTCTTGTTGAAGTTAGCACTGAAAGAAAAAAAGGTAAGATTTAGTAGAGATTAGGGTGTTGCTTTTGTAACCATATAAAGACCTTTTAAATATGGAAGCAAAGACCCTACCTGTTTTTCCTTATGCTATATTTTTTTCAGTCGCCAGGTAGCCTAAAGGGAACACAGTTATGAACACTTGTGCTAAGATTATAAAGCTGTTTCAGGGGTGCCTGGGTGGCTTAGTCAGTTAAGTGTCCAACTTTCGCTTAGGTCACGATCTCGTGGTTCGTGGGTTCGAGCCCCGCGTCGGGCTCTGTGCTGACTGCCAGCTCAGAGCCTGCAGACTGTTTCAGAGTCTGTGACTCCCTCTCTCTGGCCCTCCCCTGCTTGTGCTGTCTCTCTCCTTCTCTCCTAGAAATAAATAAAACATTAAAAAAAAAAAAGCTGTTTCAGTTTAAGGCGAGATCCTCATGGCTTATAAGTAATGTGAGGAAGAGCAGTTAGGTAGGCAGTAATTATTAGTGACTGATGGCTGGAGACAAATGGTAACCATTTGTACAAATGTACTAACAGAACATTAATGTCAGTTTTAGAGGGAGAAAGGGAATATACAGAACTGAAGAGGTAAAATGAACAAATTTGTGGTTAAGAGTTAAAACAGGGGTAAGTATACCCTGACAAAGACATTTTGAGGTCAGAGCCCTCAAAAGAGGAGAATTTATGTTATGCATTAGAGGAGAAAGTTGAAAAATAGGTTGGGGCCCGATTTTGGAAGGCCTTTAAAAGGCTAGAGTATTGAATTTGGACTATATGTTGTACATAATAGGTTGTTACTCTATTTTTTAGAATACTTTCATAATACTAAAAGTGGTATTTTAAGGAAAATAATCTGAGAGTAGAGTTCAGAATTATTAAGCAAGTAAATTTGATATCTGTCATATCAAATTATGAAAACATGACTAATCAATGTGTAATTCATATGGTTAGAAGCAGTGTAGGAAGCAATGGATAATTTTGAGAAATATAGTTTTATAATTCACCAAGTGTGGCCTTTAATTAAAGATCAATTGTTAGGAAAAAGGTGAGGTTAAAAAGAAATGATTGCAATGTTTGATGTTTAATTATTAAAAGGATGTTGATTCCACATGACTTTGTAAGTGATGAAAGGTATTCAAGATCTATGATATTTTTAGTCTGTTAAATATTGTTTAAAGAGAATTTCTGTTAAGCCTATTTAAAATTAGCTTTCATGTGCAGATGCATGTATGTAAGCTAGAGAGGAGAGTGTGGGCTTTATAAAAAGTGATAAAGTAAATGGAATGCTTGTATAGAGGCTATGAAGACACAGCAAGAAATAAAATAGATTTTATTTTATGAAACCTCGCTAAAACACTATAGAGCCAAATTTAGTGTACAGTAGAGTCATCTTGCAAACCATTCATGTCAATTTAGTCTCTAAATTATTATGCCTAACACAGTGTCTTGGTCAAAATAAACACATTTTTGCCTTTATGGTGTGTTTTTCTTGCAGCAGCCTCAATGGCATAAATCGTAAGGATTTCTGTAAAGCATAGAGTGCAGTCCAAACTCAACTTATTTTCACCTTGATTTACATATAATATATGTGATGGATATCTTAGCCAAGCATCTACAGGATTTTGTTTTGTTACATATTTATTTCTGTTTGGAAGAGGAATAATTGCTTTTCATAATTCAGTTGATGGTTTATTAAACACATTCTATTTGCGAACTACTAGGTTAGTTGCTAGATATACAGAGGTAGAAAAGACATGTAGCTCAGAGTTTAGCATGGAAATTAAAAGAATAAACACTTATAATAGAGTTTGTGAGATGTGTTATGGTGGAATTATGCCTGAAGTGCTATGGCATTGCAGTGAAGGGGCTCAAACTGAGATTATGGGATCAATGTTTGAAGGATGAATAGGAGTTAGATATAGATAAAGTTGGAGGGAATGAAGAGTGGAGAATATCCTTAACTTAGGAAACAGACTGCATAAAGGAATAAGGGATGTTTTAAGAAATTCAAGAATTTCAATATGCCTGAACTGAAGAGTGTATATGATGCAATTGCAGAAAATAAAGAGTCTAATAGTACTTTCCCTATGCTCATTCTCCATACACTCCCTGTGTGTCAGAAGCCTCAGTATCAAAATGAACAACTCAGGAAACAAATGCTGGTGAGGATGTGGAGAAAGGAGAACACTTTTGCACTGTTGGTGGGAATGGAAACTGGTATAGCCACTCTGAAAAACAGGGTGATGGTTCGTCAAAAAAATTAAAAATAGAATTAACCTACAATCCAGCAATAGCACTACTAGGAATTTATCCAAATGATACAGAAGTACTGACTCATAAGGGCACAGGTACCCCGATGTTTATAGCAGTGCTATCAACAATAGCCAAATTATGTAGAGTCCAAGTGTCCATCAACTGATAAATGGATAAAGAAGATGTGGTATATTTATACAATGGAATACTACTCAGCAATAAAAATGAATGAAATCTTTCCATTTGCAACAACATGGATGGAACTGGAGGGTATTATGCTAAGTGAAATAAGTCAGTTAGAGAAAAACAGATATCATATGTTTTCACTTAGATGTGGAATTTG
Organism: Crocuta crocuta; assembly: GCF_008692635.1. Classification (NCBI taxonomy): domain Eukaryota; kingdom Metazoa; phylum Chordata; class Mammalia; order Carnivora; family Hyaenidae; genus Crocuta; species Crocuta crocuta. Next base: position 10,924,657 of record NW_027531334.1, read on the forward strand.
AGTGAATTTAACACCATGGGAGAAGAGAACGAAAAACAAATAGTTACTAACATACAGGTAAGCAAACTATAAGAGACTTTTAAATAGAGAGAACAAACTGAGGGTTGAAGGGGGCTGGGGAAGAGGGAAAAATGGGTGATGGCATTGAGGAGATTACTTGTTGGGATGAGCACTGGGTGTTGTATGTAAGTGATGAATCACAGGAATCTACTCGTGAAGGCAAGACTACACTGTATACATTGTATGTTAGATAACTTGACTAGTTATCTATAACTTGACTATAATTGTCAAATTATATTTAAAAAAAGTTCTAGTATCTCCTAGGATCAAATCTTGTTAACCTAGAAAAGCGGAGTTAGTGGAAATCACAAAATATCAAATCTAGAAAGGAACCTTGAAAGTGATATATTAAACCTATAATTTGCCATACCTTTGAGTACATAAAATTGAATTTTCAATTTATAAATTAAAAATTGAAATCAGGGATGCCTGGGTGGATCAGTCGGTTAAGCATCCCTCTCTTCATTTCGGCTCAGGTCATAATCTCACAATTTGTGAGTTCAAGCCCTGTGTCAGGTTCTGTGCTGATTGTGTGGAGCCTGTTTGGTATTCTCTCTCCCTCTCTCTCTGCCCATACTCTGCTTGTGATTTTTCTGTTTCTCTCAAAATAAATAAATAAACTTAAATTTTTTTCAAATGTATAAGAAGTGAAGAGAGTGGTTTGAGTAGGACTAGAAGCTTCCTGCTTTGTTTTCAGTTTTCTTACTTTGTTTTCAGTTCTTTCTTAAAGAACCAGTTGATAGTCTACTTTTTGATCAGATTTACAACTAACTATAGAATACCTTGTTTTATTTAAGTTTAAATGCCACCTGCTGTGTAAACCATGTTTTTAGAGTAAAATATTAAAACCCTCAGCTTTGTTCTATTCCATTCCAATCGTTTTGTTAGAGAAACTTGTTAATTCTCATCTCATTCAATAGGCAGAGTTGATGGGCACTATTGAGGCCTAATTATCATTGATGAATGTACAACATGTCTAAATCATCCTCTTATGATTGGGATGACCATGTATCTTGGTATTCCCATAAAAGGCCCAATTTACTACTGTTGTCCTAAACATAATTACTAAGAGCTCCTATTTCATTCTCTAACAGTATCCAAGTTTGGGCAATAAATTACACATTTACCTTCATAGTCACATGAGTCCTTTTATAATTGGCATAATGGTTCTGAAAAATTTCATCCAATACCATTTAAAGATATAAATAGAATTCAGTTGTTCCATAACCAAGGTGTGTGAACAATAAGATATAGGGACGTGTGATACAGGCACTCTTATAAGTGGACAAGGAAATCCCTTAACTTGCAGAGGTCAAGAACATATACTCTTATTACATTTATTCCAGAACAAACTCAGGGGAGATGTGACCATAAGTTGTGTCTAGGACACTTCTAATGGAACATCCTGAAAGTCAATGTGGTCTTTGAACTTTCCAATGGGCTTTTAAAAAAATTGACTGATCTTCTATGCCTTGTTGTGAGCAATGTATATTTTCTTTTGTAGCTTGGTTAAAATATCTCTTCCTGCCATTTCCCACACAGTGTGAGAAGGAACTTAGCAGAGAGTGAAGATCCCTAGATAGCAATCTGCTGCCAGTCTAACAGCCCCCACATAACAGTTATTTTTGCTTTGCCCATGGAGCTGCTCTGTGCTTAATGCCTTCTTGACTGAGGAGCAAGATAAACCACCTCAGAGCCATGTGAAAACTGTGGGTGTGCATCATTTCTGAGTGTCCTTATTCAGATGCGAGAGATATTGAGCTGTTGTAAATCACCATTTCTTCTTTCCAGAAATGTGATTATGCCTGCTGGTAAAAAAGAAAGCACACCTTCTCTGTTAGAGACTAGCCAGATATATATCCTCATGGATGTTTAACAAAGTGAGAGTGAAGAAAAATAAAATAACTAAGTGGATACTCACATTCTTAATATGACAGAAAGTCTCTCAGCACCCTTTCAAGAACTTTTCAGCTTAGGTAAAAATTATCTGGAGTGAGGCAACTTTAAAGTCAGCTATTAGCAAATATATGTATTTAACAATAAATAATTACACAGTAAAGAAATCTACGAGTGGACCTATGGTAGGGATAGTAATATATTTATATAGTTTAGACTAAGCAAGTTTTTAAAAATGACACTTGAAAGGATTATTACGATAACTTATTTGACAATACATATTTGCTTAAAGGAGTGTTGGTGGGTTTTCTATAGATAACAGAGAAAATTCAGTTATACTCAGCAACAACCCTTTCATTCCTAAAATCCATCTGCTCAAGTTCTTAAAAATTATTTTCCATTGAAGTATAATGAACATGACTATCTATATACATGTTTTGCCAAACTTTCCCCCAAAATGTATTTGAAGATAAATCAGAGTCCAATGCATGAAGAATAATTTTGCTGAAATTTGCTAATGCTGATCAGCATAAATCTTCTTCTTCAACTAATGTCTGTCTCATCTATATTTAAATATGTTCAGCAATTAGAAATCAAGGCTATTTGATCACTATTGTAGATCTTTAAAGTTTTCTCTTTAAAGGAAATAAAAACATGAAGTGGTTTCACCAGTAGCAGACTGCACAGGCTAGCAAGATTGTCAATGATATTCTACTGTTCAAAGTTTGTTCTTGCCACCAGTTCTGTACCCCATCCCCTACACTGGCTTTATCAACTTGGCCTAGTGACCTGATTAGCCAGTGTTATCTAGGACCCATACATAGTCACATAATAGGTACATTGTCATTGGCACTCCTGGTCACCAGCCAGCACAACACAGGAGAATATTCCACGTGTCTGGCACCAGGAGAGGTGAGTTAGCCCCTATCACAGAAAGACTAATAAACATCAGTTAGTGTGCTTTAGTGCACTGGGACTTAAAAAGAAAAGTGAGCACAACATAGTTCACACTCTTGTCATTTCATGGAAAAGCAAGCTTCTGCTAGGGCAGACCTGGAAGTGCCATAACTTTGTATAAACCCTGGGGACATCCTGTACTTGACACTCCCTTTCTATACAATGTATTCCTTTTTATCAACTTTCTGAAGAGAATGGAGATTTGGACCACATATGGCTTTTCCTAAACAATGCAGAGAATTTCCAAATCATATAATCCTCCCTCACTCCCTCTCTCTTTTCTTTTGGTTGTTTGTTTTTGTTTTTCCATGTGGCCATTTAATTACAGTCACTTTGTGTCTGGCACTGAACTAAATGCTAGAAATAAAAGATTTTGTGTACTGATAATTCAAAGGTCAGTAAGATGTAGTCTTCATTTTTAAAATCCTACTCAATTTCTCATAAAGCAAAAGGTAATATTTTGAAAGACCAAGTTGACAGCTGACCCCTGCTCCCCAATAAAACTTTTCTGAACCCTTAATGTCTCAGAAAAAAAAGTTTAACATGTATGTTGTAAACTTATAGAATGTATAAATATATATTTATATAAATAAGTATAAATATGTATTTATATATAATGTATATATATAGATGAATACACACACACAGACATACACACACATATATATTTTCTTTGAATCACTACATTGTATGCCTGAAACTAATATAACACTATATGTTAACTATACTGGATTAAAAATTTTTTAAATTAACGTAAAAGTAAGTTTTTGATACTAGTCCTCTGCTGCATTTCTCCCCATGACCATTTTTAAGAGACTTGTTCTGGCTGGCAAGGCTCTTTCATTTCTCAGTGCAAAGCGAGTATTTAGTTGGAAATGAGGAAAACTGAATTTATCTTATGAAGTCATCATTCTTCTAAATCCAGAACAAAAGGAAAACATCTCTTGGCTGCCTTCAAAGTCTAAAATATATTCAGTAGTAAGGTTATACAACAATTTCTGTCAAGATAAAAATTTATGGGAATGAACATTTGAATAATAAACTTTAACATGTTTTTTTTTAAAGTAAAGAATCTAAGTTTTTGCCATATATGAGGTGATATGTTTGCTTAATATGCCACAGCATTTTAAGGATAAAATATAATACCTGAAGCATGCAGTAATGAAATGTCACTCTTTCTTTCTTTCTTTCTTTCTTTCTTTCTTTCTTTCTTTCTTTCTTTCTTTCTTATTTATTTAAGAGCAAGAAAGAGAAAGTAGGGGAGGAACAGAGAGAGAGAGAGAGAGAGAATCCCAAACAGTCTCTGTGCTGACAGTGAGGCTATAACTCATGAACTGTGAGATCATGACCTTAGTCAAAATCAATAGTCTGATGCTCAACTGATTGGGCCACCCAGGCACCCCTAAAACGTTACAATTCTTTCTATCTATCCCTTAAAATCAGTCTATTGTATCAGTACTGATAACTTGCAATCCTGGATTTCAACTCTGCTAATTTATTTAAAATTGTATTAACTGTCTTTTGATTTTAAGAACTACCTAAAATTTTCCATTTCAAGATTTGCTGTTAAAATGAAAGGCAGACATCTCTTTCTCAATATGTGTACATTTCCCTTCTGATTTACTTCTTTTATTTAGATAATTATATTTATTTATATTTGCACATTTATGTACAATGAAGCCGTATAATAAAAGATAAAGTTTTTTCTCTTTAGAAGGGGACATCTGCCAGATACTCCAAAGCTCACTGATAGGCTAGGATTTAATCATATTAAAAATAGGAAAAAGATCAATTTATGCACAAGTCATCCATGAAAATCACTTCATTGCTGGTGACCTGTTCAGAATTCCATAACGTGGCAAACACTGGGAAGATCCTGCCTGATAACTGAATATCATTGTATTTCTTGAATAGTGTTCCAATGAGACATATGCACATGGGTATCTTTTATAGTGAAATTGAAAACACAGTTTTTCTCTGATAAGCTGTGGCATGACTTCCTTTTTTTAAGAATAAATATAAAGGAAGATAGAGGAGGCAAGAGCCATCATGTACCCCATGCACATTCTGCCTGCTGGCCCTGCATTATTGACCCACCATGTAAAAATGCTCTAAACTTCAGCATGTCCTGACATATTATGTCATTTACACCAGAGCCACCTGGTGGCTTGTGAACATTCAGATTTTTAGTTCTTCAGACAGTGTTCCCCATATTACAACAGCATCTTCATCATTCTTACTCATTCTACAGTGTAAGAATTGCTGCTCTAAACATCTACAGCCCCCTGGGTGGTTAGCATCTTGAATCACACCTGGAAATGACTATATAGCTGGTCTATAAGGAATCAACAGCAGATGTCCTGCACTGTGTGCAGATGAAGCTCTTTCCAAACCTAGGACTAAGAAGTATGTTTCTTTCATTTATTATGCTTTCATTCCATAGTGCCAGGAACAGTATGCTAGTCAGCAGATGGAGAGATAGATCATCCCTACCTTCTTATTTATTATCAATAGTTTGCTATATCCTTAAAGGAATATACAACTATTGCACTGCTTAGAACAAAAAGAAAACTATATCATAAAATTAGTATTAAAGTCAAACATCTTGCCTCTTCGCTCCTCTTTAGGGAAAGTCGAATGAATGATATATAGGCACTTATATAATGGACTTTATGACTGTTTATAGAATTGGCTATTCAGAGCATAATTCTTCGAGTCCTATATTGTACATTATAGAGTTTAATTAAAAGTGTATCTGCTTCACTATGTAGTAAATGATGCATGCACATTACACAGGACATACATATTTCATGTTATAATTATGCATTTCACAATATAAAGTGTGCATTTAATTATACAGAAAAGTACAATTTTTGAACTTGGTAAACACAGATTGAAATGGTAAACATGATTGTTTTAGAAATGAATGAGGGAAATGTGGAAATAAGTAATTTTAAAGAATTCATATTTGAAAATTAAAACTCTCTATTATCTAATATGTATTATATATAATATATAATCCAAAACATTATATATACCTTGTATCAATGAAATAGAATGTTTTGGTGTTGATAGAATGGCCAAACTGATGATATTGAAGTTCTTAATTCTTTTTTTTTTTTTTAAATCCAAAGGCATTTTCTGTGAGGAGATAAATATCTTAAGTTCATGAAGTTTGACTAAAATATTCTCAGATATGCCTTCCATTAGCTCTTCCTTTTTGGGCCTTCTTAGGTGTTCAGTTATTACTTTCACCATCATCCTATTTAAACCTGATCTCTGGGGTGAACCTGGAACCTGCTATTTTTTTTTTAATGTTTTTTTTTTTTTTTTCTAGGAGACAGAGAGAGACAGTGTGAGCAGGGGAGGGTCAGAGAGAGAGGGAGTCACAGACTGAAACAGGCTTCAGGCTCTGAGCTGGCAGTCAGCACAGAGCCCGACGCGGGGCTCAAACCCACGAACCGCGAGATCATGCCCTAAGCGAAAGTCGGACGCTCAACCGACTAAGCCACCCAGGCGCCCCTGGAACCTGCTATTTTTAAGCAATGTGCTCTGAAATGGACTCTTTACCTCTCCCAGCCTCAGGCATATTTGAGTGCCCCCTCTACATGAGTACATCTTGTAAAATGTGTCTCTGTTAACATGGTCCTGGTAGAACTACTTTTATTTTATTTTAAACTTAAATGTTGTTAAGTAAGCGTCTAGCCTAATCGTTGCAACATGGAAGATGACTTTAGTTATTTTTGCTACTTTTAATATTTCTTTTGTTTTGAGTTTAGCAATGATTTGCTTATGTATGAGTTTATTTATTTATTCAGCTTTAAGTTCATAGAACATTTAGAATTCGTCCCTTGCTATGTCTCCTTGGTTTTGGAAAGTAGCCATTATGTTCAAGGCAGTTTTTTAAAAATCAGAATTATGAAAAAGAGTCAGATATTATATGAAGAAACAAATAGAAGTCCTAGAAGTAAAACATTAATGACTAAATTAAATAATAGAACAGATAATTTCAAGAGAAGATTGGAAAAGTTAAAGAGAGGATTTAGTAAGTGTGTGATAGTTCAAAGAAAGCATTCAGAATGATGAAAGGGAGACAAAATGAAAGAAATTCAGTTGAGAGATAAACAGATACAAGTGGCATATTTAACATACATCTACTTGGAATCTCAAAAAGAAAAGAGAGATAATAGAAATAGGTATTTTCACAGGTACAGGTACAATCAAAAGCACTGCTAAGTTTCTTAGACTCTGAGCCACCTCTTTCAGAAGGCTCATGTATCCTAGGGGAAAAGTGACCTCCAAATGCCATTAACGGAATCCTGTTTTTATAGGATTGTTTTTCATATAAAAATGAATTTTAGACCAGTTAGAGAAGCCAGGCCTCTAGGATAAAAATTTCCTAATAACTAGAGCTGTAGAGGAGCGGCGTAGCGTTCTATTAGGTTTTACCCTTGAGACATTTAACAATTATTTAAGCTTAGAAGACAGGAGGCCAAAAAGGTCAGCAGAAAACAGGTGGAAAGCTCAGCAAAGAAGGTAATGAAATCTGTCAGTGTTGGCAAGTCGGCACTTAGAATTAAGGCCTGCCAGGTAGGAAGGATCCCTTTTGGAATGAAAATAGGTAGACCAAACTTGACAACGTTGGTAACATCTCTAATCTGGAATTAGCTTAGAATTTAAGTGGAGGAAGGTGATTCACTCCTGCTGTAGCTCCTTGGAAAGGATGTTGTGTATCATCTATAGAGAAAGATAACATAATCCAAAGCCTCAAAAATTTTTTAAATCTTTAATTTAAAGTTAAAAAATTTTTAATTAAAAAAATTAATTTTAATTAAAAAAAACAGAGCGGCATTCACTAACAATTTAGCAAGCATAGAGGAAGGAAGGGAGGAGAAGACAAAGGAAGAGGAAAGGAAAGGAAGGACAGGGAGGGAGAGGGAAAGGAAGTGGGAGAAGAGAAAGAGAGAAAGAGAAAAAAGACAAAAGAGATCAAAAGAGATCCAGATATTGGAGTTACAAGACTTGGACATTGAAATACTATGATTAATGTGTTCAAAATGAAAAATCTCACCGAGAACTTGCATCTGTAAAAAAGAAAGAAAAAATACAGTAGTTGAAGCCTCCACATGCTAGCTGCCTAAAAGAAAACCATTTTAAATATAAAGACACAATGGGCTAAATGTAAAATGGTAGGTAAATATATTGGCAATATGACTAAAAAGAAAGCTGGAGTGGCTATATTTATCTTAAACAGAGGACCTGACATTACCGGGCATTAACAAGGTCACTTTATAAATATATAGAAATCACGATGCACATAATACTTCTAAACATTTATGAACTGAGTAATGTAACTTAAAAATATATGAAACAAAAACTCTATAACTGCAAGGAGGAATAGGCAAATTCATAATTGTCATGAGATATTTCAGAACCTTGCATTCAATAACTTAAAGAGAAAATCAGGAAAGATATAGAAGTGTCAGATAATACTATCAACCAATATAACCTAATTTGACATTTATAAAACAATTCACCCAACAATGCAGAATACTCGTGGTTTACATATGCAGTAGTGTTTACCAAAAAATATTTATTTTCTGGGCCACAAAACAAGTCTTACTACATTTTTAAGTATTTTGATTGTACAAAGTATATTCTTTGACGACAGTGGAGTCAGGTTAAATACCAATAGTAAAAAGATACATAGACTATTTTCAAATATTTGCTAACAAACATTTTTGTAAATAATGTAGGGGAGAACATAGAAGTAAAATTGAGATTAAAAATCATTGTAAACTGAACGGCAATGAAAGCATGACCTATGAAAATCTGTAGTTGCTACTAGAACTTACAGGGAAATTTATGACATTAAATGGCTAAATTAGAAAATAAGAAAGATGTGAAATCAATGACCTCATCTTCCACCTTCAAAAACTAGAAAAAAGTTAGTGTAAAAAAGTTGAATATAGGGAATAATAGGAAACGTATATTAATGACACAGAAAAGAGCCAAACAATAGAGAAAAATCAATGAAACAATGAAACCATAACTAGTTCATTGAGAACAATAAACTTGACAATTGTCCAGCTAGAACAACCAGGGAAAAAAGGAATGAAGTCTACACTACAAGAAATGAGAATGAGAAGGATAACATTGGTACAGGCTCTACAGATAGGTAAGGTGTAACAAAGGATTAGTATGAAAAATTTTATAGCAATATAATCACGAACTTGGATAAAATGGAAAAATCCCTACAATGAAAAAAACTATCAATAGTCACTCAAGAAGAAATCCATAACCTAAAGGACTATCTATTAAAGAAATTAAATTTTTATTTTAAAAAAATTCTTACAAAGAAAACTTCAGGCCATATAGTTTTACTGGAAGATCACATGTAACATTTAAGGAAGAAATAATACCAGTTCTACATAATTCCTACTGAAAATGGAATAAAAAACACTTCTTAACTCATTCTACAAACCTGGAATTAGTATAAAATTATAGTAGACAATGACATTGTAAAAAGTCTACAGGACAATATCTTTCGTGAACATAAATGCAAACAAACTTGTCACAATTAGAGCAAATATAAAACTTGGCTAAATGGTGTTTAAGGAAGGCAGTATTGGTTTAATATTTAAGAGGATCAAGTCATGTTATTCATCATATCAACAAACTAAAAAACAAAAGCCTTGTTATCTCAATAGATACCGGAAGGACAACTAACAAAATTTAATGTCCATTCTGATAAAAATTTCTCAGCAAACTAATACTACACCCAAACTTTCTCAGCTTCATGAAGAGCATGTACAAAGAAATCTGTAACTTACATCATATTTAATAATGAAAGGCCGACTAAGCTATGGGAAGAAGATAAAGATAGTCACTCTTACTACTTCTGTTCAACATTTGACTTGAAAGTTCTACCCAATACAAGTAAATAAGGCAAGTAAAACTGATTTAAACAATCATACTAAAAATAATAAAAGTGCTATTACATGCAGATGAAAGGGTTGTCTCTGTAAAACAAATGTGATGAAATCTACAAAAGAGCTACTATAACTGTTTGACCTTAGACCAATATGCAAAATCAGCTTTACTTCATATTATAGGACAAATTTAGTTTTATATTTTAGTGACAATCAGAAATTGAAATAAAAAGAACCATAAAATTTACAGTAGCCTTAAAATTTTGAAATACCATGATCTAAATTAGTCTGAAGATATGTGTGACTTAAACACTGAAAACTATAAAACATAACTAAAGAAAATTAAGGACCTAAGTTAATGGAGAAATGTGGTATGCATTTAGTATATAGTCATGTATATATATTATGTCTCTATATAGTTATCTATGTATTGGAAAACAAATTACAGTTAAGATGTTAATTCTCCCCCAAATTGATCTATATATTTAGTGTAATCTCAGTCAAAATTACAGCAGCCTTTTGTAGAAAATGATGATTCTAGACTTCATATGGACCTGTGAATAATTAAATAACTTCAAAAAAGAAGAGTTAGAGAATTTATCCTATATGCCATAAAGACTTAGTGTAAAGCTTTTTATTGAGAGTGGTATTGGCATCAAGACAAACAAATAGGTCAATGGCATACAATAGAGAAAGGAGAAGTAGACCTGCACATAAGAGGAAAAATGATTTTGGAGAAAGGTATAAAGACATATCAGTTAACAAATAATAATGTTTCCAATAAAATAGTCCTATTATAAAATGGATATGCATATGCAAAATACAACCTGATTCTCTAATACCTAAAATTAATGTATAATAACATATTTAAAATATGTAAAGGACATTCCAAACCCAGTAGTATGGAAGCAAAGAAACGATGTAAAGTAGCATAACAAAGGCACTTCTTTAACCTAAGAAGGGGCAACTATATACAATCTGCAGTTATGATCATACTTAAAGGCAAGACAATAAATGCTTTCCCCTCAGTGTAGGGGCAAGAAAAAAGTGTCCTTTCTTAGCTCTTCTATTAATGTATTGAAGTAACTAGAGCCTACAATATGTCCATAAGAATAAAGTCATACTGATTGAAAAGGAACAAATAAAATGCTCAGTATCCACTAATGACCTAATTGTCTATATAGAACATTCTAATGAATTGACCCAAAAAAATCATATAATAAGTGAGTTTGGGAAGATTGACAGAATTTAGGAAGTACACAGAGGTCAGTAATATTCCTATATGCCAACAGTCAACAAAGAGGGAAGCACAGAATTAAAAATACTAGGTACAGAAAAAAAAACTGAAGTACTTAGGTATAAATCTAACAATATCTCTGCATGATGTGTAGATTAATAAGTACAAAACATTGATGGGAGAAATAAAAGATCCAAATAAATGGAGTGATACATTGTATCTATATATTGAAGACTAAGGATTGTTATGGCATTAATTCTCCCCAACTTAATCTATACATTTAACATAATTCCAATGAAAATGTCAGCAAGTTTTTTTGTAGATATCAATAAATTAATTTTAAGAGCTATTAAGAAAAGAAAGGAACTAGATAGAAAAAAATTCTGAAAAAGAACAAAATTAAAGGTTCACCCCATTCAAATCTGTGATAAAGCTATAATAATAAAAACAGTGTGGTAATGGTGAGAGGCTAAACAAATATCTCAATGGTACAGATGAGAAATCCCAGAAATAGAAACACTCAAATATAGCTACCTGATTATTATTATTATTATTATATTTTTTTGTTAACATTCAGAGGTAATTAAAAAGAGGAGGAATAGTTTTTTCAGTGACTAATGCTGGGGCAATTGGGCATCTGTATGCAGTAAAGAAAACTGAACCTTGACACATGTCACATCTACAAAAATTAATATAAAATGGTTTGTCAATCCAAATGTAAAACATAAAGTAGTGAAAATTCTAAAAGTAAATATAGAAGAAAATTTACTGAACTTGATTTCTTATTTATGATGCCAAAACTATGATCCATAAAGTAAATAGGACTTTATCAAAATTAAGAACTTCTACCCTTTGAAGAACATGATTAGAAGAATGGAAAGACAAGCCATAATCTGGGAGACAGTACTTGAAACCATGTATTTAATAAGGAACTTCTATCCTTAATCTATAAAGAAATCTCGAAACTCAGTAAGAAGAAAGCAATAAAAATAGACAAAAAATATTTGAATAGAAATTTGGCCAAACAAAATATATGGATATTAATTTAGCATAAGAAATGATATTCAACATTTTAGTAATTAGGGAAATATCAAACACTTTTATGATATATTTCCATATATTTATTAGGATGAATACAGTTAAAACGACTGAGCATGCTAAGAATTAGTGAGGATGCAGAGAAATTATGACTCTTATACCTTTTGATAAGAATGTTAATGGTGTAGTGTCTTTGGAAAATAGTTGGGCAGTTTCTAAAAAGTAAAATATATATATTATTCCCCTATCACCCAGCATTCCTCCTTTTAGATAATAACTGAAGAGAAATAAAAATACTTTCTATACAAAATTGTGTGCACCAATGTTCATAACAGCTTTATTTGTAATCACCAAAAATTGGAAACAGCCCTGATATCCATTTGGTGCACGGATGAAAAATTTTGGCATACCAATACAATGGAATACTTCAGCATTAGAAATGAAATGACTATTGATACATATAAAAACATGGATAAATCTCAACATAATTATGCTGAGTTAAATAAACCAGGCAAAAAGATTAATATTGTATTATTCAATTTATATGAAATTACAGGAAAAATAAAAACCTGTAGTGAACAGAAAATGTGTATCAATGATTATCTGAGGGCAGAGATGGAGGCAAGGAAAGAGTATCAAAAAAGGGGACTAATTATGTAGTTCTATTTAGGGAGGGGATGTGTCTGTTCATTATCTTTATTGTGGTCATGATTTCATGTGTATATCCATACAACCTAACTTGAATGCTTTAAGGATATGAAATTTAACCTAATTACACTGCAATGTCTTTAAAATTTTAGGAAATATTGAAAATAGACAAAATGGTGGTAGCTGGAGGGAAATGTGTTTCTATGTTGATGAGAATGAACCAACAGAGAATCCAAAGTTGATTACAGGGCATGGAGTTTAATTTAAGGAGAGAAATGTTAAAGAAGGCAAAACAAAATTAAATTTAGAGCAAAAGTAAGATTATTACCAAATGAAGAAAAATTATTATAAAGTAACCAATGATAGGGCTATGTGAATACAAGTGAACTAAATTTTAGGGATGGGAAGTGAGAACATTCTACACTGCAGTGAAATCAATGACTTGTGAAGTATAGGAAACTGAGAGAAAAGGAAAGCTTTAACATCATTTTCTTAGAGGAAAAGAAGGAAACTTACTGCACACTAATTGTGATGTTAATAGAGATTTATATATTATGTCGTGGGAGGAAAATACTGGAGGAAATGCAGAAAACTTCAGGATAGAAGAGCTATGTCCCCTAAAATGTGAAAAGAGTTCTAAAGCCACCAGCAAATAAGGAAGACCATAATCCTTTAAATATCATTAAAAGTGCAGTAGTAGCTTGACCAAGATTAGACTGTTGTTTTCTTTTCCTTATATTATTGGGTAGAAGTAAATGAGAAGTAGTTAATATGTTGATTCATGAAAATCATTAGGCTTTATTTTTATCATTATTTTAATAAGAATGGCATACTTATTACACCACTTCTGCTGTCAGAACATAGGCTAGAGTTAAGAGGGACAGGTGTGTAAGACATTCCTGTGAATCGTTAAGACTAAACTTTTTAAGTGTGAGTGCATACATTCACTGGCATCCATATTCATAACAGATGCTATTTGCAGCATGGCAGTAAAATCAGAACATTAATGATTATCCTAGGGCTCTGACTATCACAGGAAGAACACTGCAATCTACAAATCAGAGTTTATTTTTATAGAATAAAGGAAAAATAGGAAAATAGAATCCAAGAATCCAAGCTTAGCTGAGTGCTAGTTATCTCTCAATATCCATTCTTCTCTTTCTTAGTAATTGAGTTTGGATAAGCTTGTGGTCACCCAGCTAAATGCTAATATCTTGTTCTTTCTTATTGCTCGGTGTGGTCATGTAAATCCGTTTTGGCCACTCTGATATATATAGATAGAATGGCTTCTGATTCTAAGATTTGTCTGTAAAAGGATTCGGTATTCCCTACTCTAGCCCTTTCTCCTGTCCACTGGTAGAAAGATGATAAAAACCAGAGTAGCACATCTGAACCAGAAAATGGTAAGAATGTCAGAGCAGCTGAAACAGTCCTAGTATGCGCAACTTTCTACACTTACTCACTTCTACTTCACTTAAGCTGTTGTAATTTGTGGTTTTCTTATTAGAGCAATTTATCAAAATCCTCCCAGAAAAGTCCTTAAGATACTATGTCATAATGGCTCCATTTACCAAGAACTTATCATAAGCTAGTATAAGTAGCTAGTATATCCTAAACAACCCTATAGGCTATAGAAAGAACAATGAAGCTACGAGAAGATAAGCTGTATGCAAAAGTTTTAGCACCTCATAGGTTGTAGATATCGATTGAAATTGGAACTCAGATCTCAGGGGTCCTACAAATAAGATCCCAGGGGTCCATAACATTCATTATGTTATAGAACTTTTTCAAGTGAAGAAACATTAACCTCACAGAAACAGTAAACAGCCAATTTGGAAGTTGTAAAAATGAAGTTAGGATCATGGAATACACATCTTTGCATTTCTGGAATCTCTGGGACATTGAAGAAATGCTTTAAGCTATTTTAAGTTATTCAGTAAAAAGAAATTTACCTTCTCTGTGTTAGAAAAGAAAAGTAGCTGAATGACCTCCTCGGACATGTCAACAACAACAACAACAAAAACAATTCAACAATTTATCAAAGAAGAAATAAGATTTGTGGATTATTACCAAAACAATAAGCCTTTTTTTTCCAGAATAAAAATAGCAGACTCGGTATGAGAGTCTATTTACTATAGGCTTATTGCTATTGTTTATTAAATAAGGAAAATTTACTGATAATTTATCATCATTAACACCTACTGAATCAATCATGTAACACAATTATAAAGTGCCTCAGAAGCATGTGAGTGTTTGATGGCTGAATGGATTGTTAAAAATGTGTCTTTTAAACAGCAAACTAAGGCTGCCATGTGTAAAGATTTAGTAGTTTAGAGGCCTAGAAGCAACAAGAGCACATTCATCCAGCTCTCAGAGGAGTGTGGTTCCTCAGAAATGAGACCAGTGTGGCCTGCCCTTAGGAGCACTGGGTATAATGAGACTTCTAAGGGTCCATACTCACAGGAGTGGCACACATGAGAAAACTGCATTTGTCAGGTTATTGCTTATGACCAAATGGTGGCTTACCAATTGCTGCCAGGACTCAGAAGAGTTAGCCAGCAGCTGCTTCTATATGTCAGAGTACACTTCATGAAAGGACAGATCCAGTGTTGCAAAATAGGCCGATTCCCAGAATGCCTGTAAAACTCTGATAAGCCTAACTTTTTCCTTATAGTCTAAGGACATGTAGTGAGGCAGAAATAGATTGTTTCCTTTTTGAAATTCTATTTTATTTTATTTTACATAATTTTATTTTATGTTATCTCTTTTTTATCTTCTTTATTTTGTAAGAACATATGGACTCAAGGAGGCCACTGACTGAACCAAATAATGACTTAGAATGATGAACTTCCGGAATAAGTTATTGAAATCAAGCTTAATTATTTTATTAAAATATTGCATCAAGAATAAAAAAGAATGTTAAAATGTTTCCCCTGTTGCGTTTGCTTCACTGTAATATAATTTACTTTTCAGCCAGTTGTCTTTCTTTTAAGATAGATCTCCCATTTGACATCTAAAAATGTTTCCCTTTCCCCCAAGTAAACTTGGTGCTATTGCATGCTGGAAATTGCATCCATCAAAAACACTAAATGAAAAACAAATAACCATCATTAAAAAACAATAAGAGGCCTGTGTCATCAGGCAACAGATTATTCCAATACAATCTCCCATGATCTCCTCTCCGACATAAACACAAAGCTGTTTCCTCCAGCATATTGTCCTGATCAGCTAAAGTGAGAATCACAACTCACTGATAAGAACACATGTTAAGGATTGCACCTTCCCTTAGAGCAAGGTAAATATGCACTACAAGAATTTTGCTCTTTGCCCACACATATACTACACTGTATGTGATATTCTCCCAAGAATATTCATAATTCAAAATATGTGTCTTTAAATATGTGCATTTATATATACTGACAAGTGAGAGAAAGAGCTTTCAGAATATAAATGTTGCTGCAGCTTGCCTATTATTTTCAAATATCTTTTGGACATTAACAAAGTCCAGAAACTATTTATTGAGCAACTTCTTACGTAGTTAGCAAGGCAGACATGATTTCCTTTCCTAGAATTTAGAGTTGCCAAAAAGCATCTTAACCACATACTTAGCAGTATGTCAATTACTTGAGTTCAGAGATTGTTTGTGTACTGTATATGTAACAACCTAGAGCCCAATCTGTTGAGCACACAGTAAGTACTTAGGAATGACTCCTAACTACTTGAGTTCTACGAAGTACTTCAGTTCAATAACCTAATCTGTGTGGTCAGGAGAGATTTCTCTGCAGAAAGAACATTAAAATTCAAATCTAAAAGCTATGAAGAAGTTAGCTAAATGGAGAAAGACGAAAGACCATTCAAACAGAACAATATGGGATAGTTGCTACATTATTAGCAAGGTGTTGTGTTCAAATAACAGAAGAGTTCTAATAAGAGAGGGAAAGTGGGGAGTGGTGTGCAAGGATAGGTGAGCCACATATCACATTAAATGCTTATAGGCCACCATAGAGATTGGGTATTTTATGTAAAGGACAGTGGAAAGTCATTGGAGCATTTTAAGCAGGGAAGTATGTGCTGTTCATTCATCAGTTTATTTTCATTAATTCATTATTTTACTCATTTATTTATTTCTCAAAACTGTTTCATATTAGCGGAAATAATTTTGACCAACAGATCCAATCCTCCATACCTAATTCTGTAATCTTAGAGGAATCACTTAATTTTTCTTATCTCAGTTTTATCATTCATAAAATATTTTTTAAAGTTTAAATAGGTAATATTCTCTTATCTAAAAGCCTATATCTCAATAAAAGCTAAGTGGTTTCTTACAGACCCAAATCTTAAGCTTTGGCTAGCAACAGACACCTTCCCTGAGTGAGCAGAATAATCATAAAGAAGGAAGAAATGCCTGCTTCCTGACATTGTGCCCATGAAGATAAACTGTTGCTTTAGTTTTAGTTCTCCCCATAGCAGAACCTGTATATCAGTATAGGTGGAGTTTGTATATCAAAGAGACAGAGTAGGGTGGTAGGCAATTAGTTTATCAGGAGTGGGGTGAATAAAGAGGAAGAAAAATGAAAAGGACCGTTGTTGAACTGCTTACTGCAGCAGATAACTGGGGCTCAGTTCTACTTGGAACTCTCTGAGGATTTGTGTAGAAGGCAGTTTAGAATTTCCCCTCCAGAGTACAGGGAAATGGACCAAATGTTTAGTCTCTTTTGTTCCCATTAACTGAAGACTGATTTTGAGAGTGTTAACATCTCATACTTCCAGGCTATGCCAATACACATGCTAACGAGACTTACATTACTCATGAGACATCTCTGAAGCAGAAATACCCAAAAAGCCTGAAAATGAGCACAAAGCATCTATCTTACTTCCATTGTAGGGACACAAGAAATCAGTAAAGGTGTAGAGAGTTATTCTGGGGAACTTTGGTATCATTCTGTTGGAACGAGGAATTAAAGGGGTCCACGGTGCTAAGTGATTGTCATATCTGTACTTTAGAATAAATAGTCTGCATGTACTGTGGAAGCTAGTTTAAAAGGAGACACACTAGTGGCTGGATATCACCTAAGTATATCTCTATGTCCTATATAAAAATGTCCACAGTTCTCAAAGTTCTATGTATTGTAGTCCCATTGGGAGTAAGATAACTAATAAAAGTACAGATAACAGATTGATAAAATGATAGAATGAATGAAATGGTATGGGTAGGATTAAAAAAAACATTTTGGAAATGAAATTAACTGTACTAAAGGACTGAATATGAAGAAAGGAAAGTTGCTTAGAATGAGTCTTAAATTTTGGAATGAATAACTGAGTCTAAGTCAGTAGCATCAGTTAATATTAAGAACACAGAAAATAAAATATTTGTCATTGTGTGTTATAATTTCATGGAGATTAGACCAGTTCACTTGGACATGCTATGTTCAAAACACCTGGGCATATTATGTCAATATGAATCTTCAACTACAGAGCTTTGCGTTTAGAGTTCTAGCTTAGGCTAGTAATGGAGATTTGGAAGTCATTAAAATACCATTGTATTTCCTACTCAATTAGGACTTGTTAGAAAAATGTTTGATCCAACTCTGGGACACTAATTACAGTATAGTATAAACCTGGAATATATTGTAAATTCAGGTAACAATGACATACCAAGTCCATCTGACTATGTCAAAAGGAGTCAGGCTTCAACTAGAAGACGTAACAAAAGCCAAAAAAGGGACATTTTTATCATTAAAAATTGTGAATGATTAAACATATCAGACATGTAAATATCTGAGGTCATAATGACAAAAAATCTAACTTGTTATAATCTTGTAGCATGTGAAGAAATGACTTATTATTTTGAAAGCTAGTAATTAATGCAAAGTATCAAACATTTATTTCTTCTTTTCCTATACAAATTGTACCACCATGTAACTAAATAGGAAACAGAAAAGTCCTTCTTATAGAAATACACAAGTAAACAAATATAAAAGAAATGATAAAATTAATGATAAAATAATATAAATATTAGAAATAATAAAATGATAAAATTAATGATAATGATAAAATAATAATCATAAAGTTAAGGAACATTGTTTTGTAACTCCATTGAACTACTGGAGCAAGGCGTTGACTATCAATAAAGATAACAGAAAAAAACAAAGTCAAATAGACATTATGTGTTTGCTGGTGGAAGAACATAATACGACCTATAATTTTTTTTTTTTAAAGAATTGAAACAAAAATCAATTCAAGCCTCCAGAACTAATAACAATTTACAGGACATTCCCTCTATATTTAGAGGATAATGGAATATATTAAACTATAAAATTGGGAAACATTAAACAGAATACAGGCTGTATAAAACTCTATAGGACAAATAATCTGGTTTCTTCACAATTTGATTTCTAGTGAAAAAATAAAACAGAAAATAACATATCGATTAAAAAAATTAAAAAATTGTCAACCAATTATAATGTATAGGACCTCTTTAGGTCCTAACCAAAGTAAATATAAAATGAAACATTTATGAGACAATCGGGAATTTGTCCACTGACTGGATATTTGAAAGTATGTTATTATACATTTTAAGAATATTTTTAATGTTTATTTATTTTTGAGAGAGAGAGAGACAGAGTGCAAATGGGTGAGGGACACAGAGAGATTGGGAGACACAGAATCTGAAGCAGGCTCCAGGCTCTGTGCTGACAAGCTCTGTGCTGACAAGCTCATAGCCTGATGCAGGGCTTGAACTCATAAACCATGAGATCGTGCTCTGAGCCAAAGTTAGATGTTTAACTGACTGAGCTACCCAGAAGCCCCTATTATATACTTTTTTATAATATTAGATTTTATTTAAGATATACATTTAGTTTTGTAGAAATATGTACTTAATTATTTTGGGGTAAAGTAATAGTCTGAAATTTGCTTCCAATTATTCTGGGAAGAGTAAGAGAGGATGAGGTTATGATTAGATAGTTGAGGTTAGGTGAAGGTAAATAAATGTAAGTTCAGTATACTAATTTTTCTTTCTTGATGCGTGTTTAAAGTCTGCATGTTAAAAAAAAACTAATCAGAGGGGTACCTGGGTGGCTCAGTTGGTTAAGCATCTGACTCTTGATTTCCACTCAGGTTATGAATTTATGTTTTGTGAGATTGAGGCCTGCATGGAGCTCTGCACTGACAGCCCAGAGCCTGCTTGGGATTTCTTATTCTCTCTCTCCCTGCCTGTCCCCTACTTGTGTTCTCACTCTCTCTTTCTCTCTCTCTCTCTCAAAATAAACATTTAAAAAATAATAATAAATATTAAAATACAAAAGATCAAAAAGAACAGTTCTATACTAGGTCAAGCACAAGTTAAAAACAAAAACACAGCAGTATTTAAGAGTTGGTGAACTTGGGCAAGCTTTTTAACATGGATATGTCTAAGTTCTTATATCAATACAATGGTAGGTGATAATACTAAATTTTAAAAGACATAAATGAAATAAAATACATACAAAGAAGACCTTGGTAAGTGTCAGTTCCCTTCTTAGAAAATGTGAATGCCATCTCTCTCTTTCTGTATGTGGACATTTTTGTCTCCCATCAAAGAAATGAGATTAAGCATTGGAAGCTGTATACAAATATAAAAGTGAGTATCTAGGAGTAAGAAATTAAGGAAAAGTAGCAATGTAAAAATTCCTTCTGGAAACCAGAAAAATATTTTAAACCTTCTGTTTCCTTACGCCTCTTTGCTGGGAAGACCACTCACTACCTCTCATATTAGCTGGGTACTACTTATTTCCCCCAACTTACAGCTTATTTAAATCCTCATTCTCAGGTGCTTGGAAGGCTGGGTCAATTAAGTGTCTGACTTTTGATTTCAGCACAGGTCATGATTTCACAGTTTGTGGGATCAAGACCCACAAGAGGGATTCTCTCTCTCTCCCTCTGTCTATCTCTGCCCCGCTCCGCCCCCCCCCCCACCTTGTGTGTGTGCACACTTTCTTGTGCTCTTTCTCAAAATAAACATTAAAAAAAAAAAACTTTTTAAGCTGCCCCTCCAAGACATAAAAGTAGAAATCCTTTGACTTTTAACAAAGTCTGGAGGGAAATGGAGGAGAAAAAGATGAGGAGGTGATACAGGTTATTATAGAAAGGAAGAGGGGATTGGCACATAATTGGTTGTTAATATGGAGGACACACGGAAGAATTAATACCAGTACCCAAAACATCTGTTGTCTTTTGAGGAATTGATATTTTGGCATCTTCCCAAAAGATATATTAGAAGAATTGATATTTTGGCTTATTACCATAACAGGCACAAGCATACTGGTCTCTAAAATGCAAGTCAACTCTAAAATGCAAGTCAATTTTTTTCTTTTGTTTTTTGGGCTTTTTTTTTTTTTTGTCTTTTCCAAAATCCCTGTCTTACCACCATCTATGTTAAAGGCTGGTAAGGTGGTAAATCCAGGTGCTACTGTGGGGGTAAAAAAAAAAAAAAAAGAAACTTTGTTTAAAATGGAGCCAGGAAGGCCTGAAGGGGGAGCTCTCACACATGCATCAGGTGTTGCAGCCTGCATTACCAGCAAATTATCTTGACAAGGAAGGTCATTTTTCACATAGGAATTTCATCTCCTGCTTTCAAGCAAAAGAAGGAAGATCCTGCTCTGCCCCAGCAACAACGCACTGCCTACTGCACTCTTGTTTTTCTCCAGTGAACTTTTCTTTGAAATGACACTTACCCCAGTTTCCTCCCAAAGCCTAGTAAAAGCTGACTTTGCTTCTTCAGATCTGTCTGTGGTTCACCATAGCTTGCATGTCTCAAATTGTAATTCCTCTGCTATTCTCAAATCAACTCATTTTGCTAGTAAAATAACTAGCAATTTTATTTTTCAGATTGATACCAACAAGATAATAAACTTGAGCCTGTAATCTCGCTGATTACTACCATTCAGATATACAATATTCTTGCATTTACTTACCTACAGTGATAAACAGCAATTGAAATTTTCCTCAAAGGGGTAAGTCTTGAAGCAAGAGACTAAAATAGTCTTTCTTGTTTTTAAAGTATTAATTTCTACAACAAAACACAATTGAAAAAAAGATCATATTAAAAACAAAGAAAATAAATGAAGTTAAATAAAAACTGGAGACTAGTACTATATGGATATGTATGAAAAAGTGAGTAGCTGGATGTCACACACACACATCCAAATTAAAGTTCATATTTATCCTGTGAACTGGATTCAAGTCCATCTTTATCCTGTGACTGCCAAATAAAATCCTTTAAGATAAAAACTTGCTTCTTAAATCCTCAAGCTTCTGGAAATTATATAAGCCTCCATTTGTATTTTTACCATTGGAATAGAATGATAAAGAATAAGTGTTGTTTTAGTTAAACTTAAGATTAACTAGTGGTATGTGTCAGCTTTTTATATCCAGTGGCCAACAAAGTGAGTGATAGGATTGCATCCATGGATCACTCATGAACTAAAATAGGTAATTGTGAAAATAACTTTTAATATGGTTAGTGAATAATCGCTATATGCTTATAATGTGAAACAGTGATATGTGGTATACAGCAAAAATCATGATATTTAGCTGCTTGACATTTTAAAGGTGTAATCAGATTATTAATGTGACATTTGTAAAACAAGTGGTTATCATAAAAGTAGATTATCAGATGAGATGGGAAACTGAAAGAATTTTGTTGCCTGTTAGAATGTAGAAAAATGGAAGTAGACACCATATGGATTTTCTTCAAGTGACATGCCTGTGATAAAGAATAGTGTGGCTTCAAAAGCAGGGGAAAAAATCTAGTTTTAACCATATTTTCAAATTCCATTATTTTTTTTTCTTTTTGTCCTAGAGGCAAACTTTGATTTCAATTGCTGTTTATAATTATGGATGAATAAATATAATGTATATATATATATGTTGTATATTTGACTGGCAGTAATTACCCAGTAAAATTAGTGACTCCATTTTATTATCTTGTTAGTATCATGTTCATTTACGAATAATAGTTTGGAAATTCCCCCAAGGCATAAAAACTAGGTCAGATAGCTCATCAACAGTATATCATATGGATTAGGATATCTGGAACTTTCTGTAATACCTGATAGGAATCATGGAATTCCAATTTATTCTGTCAGAGAAGAATTATAGATGCTCATCTTTAGCTGGAAGATATCCACAAGAGAACTATAAACTCTTAATTTAAGAGGATGCATTTCTCTTCCCCTTGTATTTATAGGTGCTATGATATCATAATGCTGGGAACCATCATATTTATATGTTTTCTGTAAAGGGATCGCTTACAGTAAGACTATTACACTGACTAAAGTATGGTCACTTTTTAGTGGATCCTCCTATATGACTAATTTGTTATGTAATGGAGAAATGTCTTTGGGGGCATTGAACATTAGTATGGATTAATTAATATAATGGGGTAGGAAATCGGGAGGAATATTTTCTTAAAGATGTGATCTGTGTGTGCTTTTCTGAGAAATTATATGACCCCTCCAGCTGTTCTAACAGTTACGTATGGCAGTATCTTACAGAATTTCCTGAACATATTGACACTCATGAAATCAATGTGAGTCTGTTCCATTTTTACTGCTTGCAAATATCTATTATTTGAAATAGTGTTTGTTTTTCCATGCATGTAATAAACTATATGCCACACATTGTTGTGTGCTGTCCATATTCAACAGGAAACAGCAGTTTCAAATTACAGAAATGAATAAAAGAATAATCCACTTGTATAGGAAATCAGATTTTAATGAAATCATCATTAATATTTATATTAAATATCATCTAAATCTAAAGAGACATGCTAACGTTATTTTGTGAACACCCCAGGATTTCTTGAAACTACAATTCTGAAGAATTATTTTGTTTTCATTCAGAAGCTCTCTGGTTTCTGCTCAAGTGTTTACTGTTTTATTTGAAAATGGTTTCTCATTTTTGCTCCAGATGTTCACAGAGCAAACACAGAACATGGTGGATAAATAAGAGTATACAGCTGTGAGCATAAATTGACTATTTCATTCACTAACAAGATGCTTTGATAAGGTCTTCTGATACCTGGAAAGCATAACATTCTTTCCATGTGGCTCTTATGGCTCGCAGTATCATATACTTGTTTTGCAACATTTCACTTAAATTTCTTCATATCCAATAAACATAGGCTTTACCTTTTATTCTTACAAGGTTATTTTGGCATTCACTATTACTGTTTAAGAAAGTAAGTTTTAGGAAGATATTATTAAAGTTTAAAATAGCAATGTTTGAAGAGTCAGAACAAAATTATAAAATAAGTAATCTTTGAAAAATGAAGGAATGTGATAAAATGCTTGTGACAAAATGTGATGCAGTATATATGCACAATATTTGATTATAATTATTCAGATCTATCAGATATATTCTATCATATATAATTGACCACATACTTTTATATTAATAATTCTCTTTCCCTAAAATGATAATTATTTTTATTTCTTTAGTATAATCAAATGTTTCCTTTAGGTTTTGTTTTGCTTTTGTTTCTTCTCATGATTCCCTAGTCTTTCGATGTACTTTTTATCAGGGATGTCAGTAGTCCTTTGTATTTTTAGGAATGCCATTATGGAAACTTGCCCAGAATGCTGAGAAATAATTGCTTTGTCAAATATGGAGCATAAATAAAAAATAATGTGGCCTACCTAAAAATTAACAGAAGAGAACCAACTAAATAGTTTTTTATGAAATGTTCATATTTTTCTCAGTGTTAACGAATTTACTTTAATAGGAATATTATTGCTCAAATATTTTTAGAACTCTTTTTAGTAACTGTCTTCTAAATAAGGCTACTAGACTCATGGAGAAACAGTTATTTCTTTTATGTTTATCATTTTCTCACCCAGTCTCTCCTAATAGTCTGTTGATGCTTTTTAAGGAAATTACACTTTGTAGTGATTTTTTAAAAAGCAATCATAATGAAGCTGTTCTTTCAATGACCACATTAGTGTGAGGAAGCACATATAGCAGGGTAGGTACATGGAATCCATTTTCAGTATTTCCCCAGGTAGCGTGTGTTTTAAATACTTCTAAGCACCATGAAATATGTAATACAAGTCTTATATCAGCATAGCTTGTATTCTATATAGATTTCTTTAAAACAGCTTTGAAGTAAGAGGTATGCTCCAATTCCCATTCTAATCTAAAAATAGAAGAAATATACTTGTTTTAGCCTTTCAAAGGGATATTAAAAATAAATGTATAAACTCATGTCACAGTCAGCCCTTAATACCTATCATAAAATAGATGAACTTTTCTTTGAGATACTCCCACTTTCCATATCACAGGATTTTGTTTGTTTGTTTGTATGTTTTTGTTTGTGTTTGTTTTTGGTTTCCCCACCATAAGGCAACAGAGTGTTATCATGTACAGGCCTTTGTCTCAAAAAGAACACAGTATAACATGCTACTAACATCTCCCCCTCCTTACTTTAATATTAATTGTTGAAAACTCTCTGGGATTTCATGTATCTTAGAAACTAGATCAGGGAAATATTTTAGAATAGATTGACTTCCATGTAATATGTCTTCAAAATGACAGCGATAACCATCACATTTACCTTGGGCTGTGCCTTTCTGAAGGAGAATCATTTCTATTTTAGGTAAGGTGGTAGGAACTGAAGTGGGTCTAATAAAGACAGACTTATCCTATTTCATAGGATAGGGAGGATAGCCTACTATGTAATTGTGTTTTCCTTTCCTTAATTTTTTCTTTCTTCTTCCTTCTTATTCTGCTCCTTTTCTTCCCCTCCCGCCTTACAGGTTTTAAATGAAGCAAATTTGCAACCTTAGATATCCACTTGGGCAAATGATATAAAAATAACTAAGAATAAGCTATGATCTTAATTGATAAATCTTTCTTTGAGCTAGGTATAGCTGCAGAAAAAAATAATTAAGACATACTGGAGAAATAGAACAGAGCTCTCATCTCTACTGAACATGAACTTATGAAGGACCTTTACTTTCCCTTTTATTTATTTATTTTTGGTATTTTTTTAATGCTTATTTTTGAGAGAGAGACAGAGTGTGAGTGGGCGAGAAGCAGAAAGAGAGAGGGAGACACAGAATCTGAAGCAGGCTCCAGGCTCTGAGCTATCAGCACAGGGCCCAACATGGGGCTTGAACTCACAAACTACGAGATCATGACCTGAGTTTAAGTCAGATGCTTAACCTACTGAGTGATCCAGGTGCCCCTACTCTCCCTTTTAAATGAAAATTAATTCTATTATTTTTGAATATCATAAAGTTATTATCTCAATATGTATGGAGAAAATACGTAGATTTACACATGTATGTACGTACATATATATATGTGTGCATATATATGTGTATATAATCTAATCTGTCCAAGAAAGTGACCTATATATATTTATATTGCTATCATTTATTTATATCAAATTGCATTTATATATATCTTTTAATTTTTTTAAAATTTGTATTGCATTTATTTATTTTTGATAAAGACAGAGCACAAGTTGGGGAGGGGCAGAGAGAGGAGACATAGAATCCGAAGCAGGCTCCAGGATCTGAGCTGTAAGCATAGAGCCCAGTGTGGGACTCTAACTAATAAACTGTGAGATCATGACCTGAGCAGAAGTCAGATGCTTAAGTGACTGAGCCACCCAGGTGCCCCTATAGACTTAAGGAAACTATTTGAAATTAAGCATCATTTATTTTTTAAGCTAATTTATTTTTTTGTCCATGTGCTTTATTTTTTTATTTTTATTTTTTTACAAATAGTTTATTGTCAAATTGGTTTNTGTGTAAGCATCATTTAAAGAGGTGTTTTTGTGAAGCATGGGACTTCAAATTATCTATATAGAGTCAATGGTAAAAATTATGGGTGGGTCAACTCTATTTTTTAAATCTTAAATGTGTAAGCATGCTATTTAGTTTTCTAAAGAGAAATCTGGTTTGATCCCTAATAGGATTATGTGCCTAATAGGATTATAAACAAATTTTTCATTTTGCTTTTCTCAAGTTTGGTCTTCTGAGAATCTCTTTCCAGGTTAGGAGATGTGAAATGATTCTTCTTTGGCTTAACCTTTACTGAACAAAACTATCATTGAGAGACAGAGAGAGACAGAGCATGAGCAGGGGAGGGGCAGAGAGAGGGGGAGACACAGAATCTGAAGCAGGCTCCAGGCTCTCAGCTGTCAGCACAGAGCCCGTCACGGGACTCAAACTCAAAAACCGTGAGTCGGATGCTTAACCAACTGAGCCACCAGGCGTCCCATTACGGAACAAAACTAGCAGAAGAGTTTATTCTTTAAATCTGAAAAATGGTTGATAGAATTAGGTGTCTGATCAAAGTTTTAGATAATCTATACAGCATAATTCTAGTGAGAGTTTCAATTAATAATACGTGTCAGATAATCTAGTTATTTATATACCTCTGATAATCTGAAATAATTTTCTCTTCAATATAATGATATTTCTCTGCATGCTATCTGCATATTCTTATTGAGTAGATATTCATAATCATATACTTAGTAGATATAGTATGTACATACTTTTCTAATTCTTTAATTTGTTCTGTTATTATAAAGATTTTATTTCATCCAGCTAATACATCTAGCAATAAATATAAAATTTATTTACACTTGTATATAAAACAAAAGGAATGTACAGGAAAGTACTGAATCTAAACAATGGACCTAGAATGATTTCCTAGCATTCAGGTCTATTGACAATTAGAGAAACATGCAAATTATTCCTTTTGGCTTGACTTTTCCCCCCTACTTTTCTTTTATAAGATAGAAATGAAATTAATTGTGAAATATTTCATACTCAGACAACCAAATAAACTTAAAGATCTCTTATAAACGCAATGAGATTCATCCTTGGGCCTCAGAATTAAAATATGTCTTATTTACTCAGGTTGTTTCATAATGTTTAAGTAATTAATCATTTTTCATTTTCAGAAAAATTGAGAATTAAAAATATAATTGGTACCAGATAATGGCTGTGGCTCTGTTTTAGAATGTTTATAAAAAATAAATGATCCTACATCCACAGGTATTTTATTGTTTTATTTTATTTTATTTTATTATTTTATTATTTTATTTTTTTCTGAGAGAGAGAGACAGCGTGAGCAGGGGAGGGACATAGAGCGAGACACAGAATCTGAAGCAGGCTCCAGACTCTGAGCTAGCTATCAGCACAGAGCCCGATGCAGGGCTTGAACCCACAAACCGTGAGATCATGACGGGAGCCGAAGTCAGACGCTTAACCGACTGAGCCACCCAGGCGCCCCCCATAAATATTGTAAACGGATGGCTCCACTGACTGCACATGCATATAAAGCATTAGCTTGCCAGAATGAATGACAAAATGGCATACAATGAAGTAGACTCACCCTGAGTTAAAAACAATTCATTTAAATTTAGAACATTTAAAATTTTTGCACAAAGGAAGATGTTGCATGTTCTGTGAAGTAAGCACTCTATGGACAAGACTATAGCAGTACTTATTGTGTCCATAACCTGACTTGCTATCCTTTTTAGCATTTACTTTTTGAGAACGTTTTTAGTCTTTAAGTTAGTATTACTAGGGATTGATTAAATTGATTCCTGGAGAAGAGATTCTACCATGCTCAAAAAGAATGTAAATTATGCCTCTTTTTTATTCTTCTTTCTGTAAAGTATAGCCTGCAGTGATGTGGCTACTATCCATATCCATTTTGTTCAGGGACATTAACCTTGGGATACTGAAGAAGCAAAGAAAGTAAAGCAAAGCAAATTTAATATACCTGAGGATGTAGTGAAGAATTTTTTGTAATGAAAATTATGCCATTTGGATTTTTTTCAGGAGGAGATGTCATTTTCTAATTTTGTACACTTACAACATTGGTGTAGCTTCTTTATCAGAGTAGTAATGATGACATTATATAAATCTAACAGAAGAGGGAAGACTTTCTTGTGGTCTTCTAACTAACAACTGAGATGGACTTCCCCTCTAAACAGCAGATATTGGCTTGCCTTACTTTTTCCCATCCTTTCCCTCTGTTCCCTTCCCTTCTCCCCCTCAGTACCCCAACCCCTCCTCTTCCTCTATCCCCTTGCCCCACTTCTTCTCTCCTTTTCTGAAAGATTTGTATTCCTCTAAATATTACCAATATCTTTACTTCTAAAGACTTTTGCTATTAGATAGGACCCAATTGTAAACACTGCAACAACTCTAGTGATCAAAAATAAACACAGGTAGGCAGAACAGGAATTTACATATAAAGAAGAGAAATGAATTGTAATTTCTTAAGCTACCTCAAATCCCTTACAGGTAAAATATACTTATGATAACAAGAACTGATATATATTCTTGTTTTTTGTTGTTTTTTTTGTTCTGGGAAACTACTGATACATTAAAGCTATGATGATGTATACAACTGCTTGTTAATTGGAAATAAATACTGCTAGTTGTACTGTCTGGATAAAATCTTTTTAATAACAGAACAAGTTAAAGAATTAGAGAAGTATGTACATACAATTATCTACTAAGTAAATGATTGTGAACATCTACTCAATAATATGCAGATAGCAGAGAAATATCATTATATTGAAGAGAAAATAATTTCAGATTATCAGAGGTATATAAAAAGTTAGATTATATGACATGTATTATTAATTGAAACTCTCACTAGAATTGTGCTGTATTGATTATCTAAAACTTTGATCAGACACCTAATTCTATCAATGCAGCTCAAAACACTAAAATAGCACCACATACCTTACTGTTAATTCTAATAAAAATATTAAATATATGACCAAACTTTCAAAGTACTTTTTTTTTGGACATGGGGATAAACACCCAGTTTCCTCTGGAAAATTTTCTGACTTCAAATAGAATTACAAACAGAAGTACATAACAGTGTGAGCCTCACTAACCAAATATTTTGCAATACTTTAGTAATGGGGTTAAAAAGGTAGAGTGAAATGGCAAATGACTTGTAGTTCTTAAGCCTTACAAGTAGATACAGTTTACATATATAACAGGCCGTTAGTGATACAAATATCTAATAAGCCACTATAGCTGGCACATCAGGGACTGGTTTTTTTTGTTCATATTATTAATTATGAATGAAATGAAAGTGCAAAACCCATATTCCATAAATCATTAATTTCAGCCACATGGTCAGGGGAGAGTTAGCAATCATTAGTAGGTTTTAGAAATTTGATGTATAGGAATATGGTGGAACAATTTTTCATTAAAGAGGATCTCCATGGTTTCTTTTTATTTGTGGCAGGGGGAGGGTGAGATTTAGTAATTATCATTAGAATTATGAATCATTTATAAAAATTTGAATTTTAATGACTGCAAATACCTCATTCATCATTCAGGTTGAAAATATTTTATTATTCAATTATTAAACATGTTATGCAGCATTGTATTCAGAATGAGAAATTATCCTGTGTGAATTGTTATGCAAGGATATTAGTCCACATATGTTTATTTATGCTAGATTATGCACCATTTTATACTTTATTTTCTCAAAATATAAGAATTAAACAAAATATTTCACATTATGAAAATTCCTGCTGATTGTCTCACATCTGCAAGGTTTTTGGCAGTGTATCTACTTCATGATGATGCAATTTAATCATAACTCTTTTTAAAGAATGGCCTGTAATTTCAGATTCATATGCTTTATAATGGAGAGGTCATGATACTGAATATTGGTAGAAATATAGATATATGCCTCAAAGTCATGAACTGTATTTACTTCATAGTGTTTTTTTTTCATATACTCAGTGATGACCTGGCCTGAATTTATATATTTCAGAGATTTTATAGAGTATTAATTTACCTGTGGTAGACGAAATAATGGCCCCATAAAGGTGTCAACATCCTAATTCCAGAAAACTATGAATATGTTACTTAAAGTGTTAAAAGTAACTTTGCAGCTATGATTAAGAATCTTGAGATGGGAAATCTACCCTGGATTATCCAGATGAGCCTGATGTAATGAAAAAGTTCCTTATAAAAGAGAGGCAGGAGGGTTAGAGTTAAAGAAAGAAGTATGATGATAGAAGCAGAGATTGGAGCGGTGCCATTTCTAGCACCTCTAGAAGTGAAACAAGGCAAAGATAGAATATTCCCTAGAGCCTCTAGAAGGAACATAGTCCTGCCAGCGTAGGACTCATTTCTGACCATTAGAAATAGAAGATAATAAATCTGTATTGTTGAAGCCACTAAGTTTGTGGTAATTTATGATAGTAGCAATAGAAAACGAATACACCCATGTTTATATATAATTTTCTCTCTTCTCATTTTCAAATTAAATATAAATTTTTAAATATTAATTTAAAGATAATTCTNTGTAGCTCTACTGTCTCTTTGTTTCCTTAACTATTACACTTTTATACTATTATTTTTGCCTTTTCAGTTACTTGTAGGGATTAATAAAATTAACATCAGTTCAAGCAAATAACTAGTAGTGAGAAGAAATTGTTTTTAACTTTATATCATCATTTGCCTTGATCCTTTGCCAGTGTGAAGAGAACAGAGTATTAGGATAGAAATGATAAAATATGGGTCCCATCTTCTTTCCATCCCTCAGCAACTCTGTAAAAATTGAAACCATTTTTCTTATATTTCAAATTTTAATATAATTTTAGATTCAAATATACTCATAGGAAATAACACAGAATCTCCAGGTTATTAACCTGGAGATATAACCATCCCCATATTGCAACAGCTTGTCAAAGAATTGACATTGGTGTAGTCCATCAATCTTACTAAGATTTCACCAGTTTTATATGTACCATTTGTATGTGTGTATATTTAGTTCTGCATAATTATATCACTTTTGTAGATTTGTGTGACCACCACTGCAGTCAAGATGCAGAAAAATTCTATTACAAGGATCCTTCTTGTTACATTTTTATAGCCATTGTTACTGTTCTCCCCTCATTTCATAAACCTACTACCAAGTTTTATAATACCCAAACTACTCAACAACCTGTTGGACAGTATGTTAAGTATTGCTGTAACTTTTTCTATACCTATGTAATGTGGGCTGGTAGTAAAGTTAGAAAATAGTCTTTGAATAGCCCTCATCCCAGTGAATTCTCTCAATCTAACCTAACTCCCTTCGAGCCCAGTAGCAAATCAACACCTAAAGCAATGTGATGTAAGAAAAGGATGTGTACATGTTAGACCTAAGAACCACTCCAAACATCATGGAGTTCCTTAACAGAAATTTTAGTGTTCACATATGCATAATCACTAACATCCCCAGAAGGGTTTTCCGTTATTCTTTTGGGATCTGAGCTATATCAAAGTGGTCACTAGACACTTTGAATTTTACCAGTTTTGCTAGAAAATAAATTTTGGGACCCTTAAAGACCATGGTAGAGCTGTGGACTTATGCTGTAAATACAAAATAATTTTCTGTGGTTGCGGAATAGATACCTTTGAAATTACATGATAAAAAGCTACTTCCCAGGTGTGAATATACATAAAATCTGAATATATAAGGATTATCCTACATCTCTTACATAAGTAAAAAGATACCTAGTCAATAAATCGAGGGGGGGAAAAAACCCTGAGCAATCTGAAGCTAGCTTAAGAACATCCAGATTGACCAGTTGTCCCAGCGTATCAACAGGGCTCAGCCATCAATGACTACTTTAATGGTATTCATTTGAGGACTATGATTCTCAGAGATGTTCAATTTCAGAAAGTCAAAATCAACACATCGAAATAGATTAAATCTATTACTGTTCCTTCCGTCTTTCAGACTTTGTGCTGTATCACAAAAGATTAAATTGCAAAAACATGTTTATTTTTATAAAAATGGTGCTGCTTCTTCCTAATTTTCTGGTCATAGAAACCTATCATTCTATTTTTGTCTTTTACTTTTTATTACAAAAACTGAATGGGTTATGAGTAACTACTATTAGATTGTAGAAGTATAAATACCCAATATCATTTCTAATAATGATTTTAGTAAAATAGATACAGAAGTAAAAAGAGGCTGAAATATTCCGAATACAAGGCTAAAGTCAGTAACAAATGTGAACACTGTGGCAGCAAAGTCAAATGACTGTGTTATCCCCCTATAGGCGACAAATCCAATGAACAATAAGTAGGAGGTTAGTTCTAAGAGAGAGTGGTAGTAAACTGCAAATATCTGATCATGTTTCTTAGAGGCATTTGATACTTTTGCGTTTAGAAAATTATTTTGCTGAACACTTTTGATGCCATCCTCAATTTTTTAATATAGATATTTAAAAACCATTTATATGGGTATATATAAACATGGGGCTTGCTTTATCCATAGTATTATTTTTTAAATTATCTATCTATCTATCTATCTATCTATCGTCTAGCTATGTAGAGACAAGGTAACGGACAGAGAGAGAGGGAGAGGGAGAATCCCAAGCACAGAGGCAGATGCAAGGCTAAGTCTCTCAACCACAAGATCATGACCTGAGCTGAAATCAAAAGACCCATGCATAACTGACTGAGCCACTCAAGTGTCCCTCCATAAAATTAATTTTTAATCTAGCAAAATTTAACCAGTTAATTCACTAGAATCTGATAAAATGTAACTTTATATCCTAACAGTAAATAAATAAAACCTTAAATAGTAGAAACTGCATAAGATTTTCATTTTTAATACTACTTTTCCTGTCTACAATTTATCAAAATAACTATTATTTTAGTTATCAATGTTCTGTCTACAATATGGTGAATTTAATAATACACACACTTATATAGTTGTAAAACTACTTTTTACTTTTATTACTATTTTGTTCTATTTTTAGTATGAGATTAAAATAAAGCAAATAGAGAAAAAGATAGCAACATGACGATAAAATATGCAAAATTATAGAAGTTTTAGTATTCTTTTCTAGATAACTAAATTTTTATTATAAACTCAATTACAGTGAAACCTTGGTTTGTGAGTATAATTCATTCCAGAACTATGCTTACAATCCAAAGCATTTGTATATCAAGCAATTTTCCCCGTAAGAAATAATGCAAACGCAGATGATTTGTTCCACAACCCAAAAATATTCATATAAAATGATTATAATGCCATAATATAATACAAAGTCATAAAGAATGTATACAATATAAACAAAAATTAACCTGCATTTGCCTTTGAAAACCTTTGTAGTTAGTGTGAGGGAGACAAGAAAGAGAAGGGTTATTGTGCAGGACAAGTTTCATTATCACTAACAGAATCACTGCAGTCTATTGGCTCAGTGGAATCTTTTTCTTTTCATGGAACCTTAACAAGAAACCTATCCAATGACACTTGCTTTTGCCTCCTTTTGAGGATTTCGTGGAAATGTGATATTGTGTTGTTAAACAGGTTCATTCCTCACACTGCTACAGCCTTTTTCAGGTGGTGCTTTTCTACAAAGTTTTACATAGTTTCCCACATTTTACATGTTTCCTTAATCTCATTTGAAGTGAGGGATTCCTCTTTTTCTCCTCGTCCTCTGCAGACAAGATGCAGATGTAGACTTTTTCTTTTTACTCTTATAATTTTGGCCATTTGCATACCTTGTTCATACTTCTCAAAGATGTCCTTCTTAACTTCCACCATTATCATCTCCTTCTTACTATCTTTTCAGCCTTTTTCTGCATGGGGGCAGAAACATATATTATATATATATATACATATATATATATGCTTGCACGTATACTGACTACAATACAATATTAATAAACTCTTGTCATATACTGTCATATACTGTAATTAATAGTAACTGGCAATAAGGCATCAGAGGAAAGGGTCTCTATCTTCAGGCAGCCTGACCTTGAATGAAGCAGAACACTCCTAAGCTTACTCTTGTATGGAAAAGCAAAGGACTGTCCATAGGTGCTTTGAAGTGAAAAAAACATACACTGGTGCCAGTTATGGGCACCTACCAAAGTTTCGAAAAATCACTGATGTCTGCCAAACACTGCAGCCTGAGACCAAGCATCCAAGAGTGGGGACGATCACCCATAATTAGGCAGAGAGAAAGAGAGAACAACCATTTGCTCAGCTGTGATCATATGACATTCAGCATCACGTACTACTCATAATTCAAGACATCACTCATTATCAAGTTAAAATTTATTAGACATCTTCGGTGATCTTGCAGAACAAGTTACTCGCAATTCAAAGTTTTACTGTATTATTTTTAACTTTATTAAGAGATTTTGAAACTTTATATGTATTTATATACATACATATTTTTTCTCAAATATTTGTTTAAATTCTAGTTAACTAACATATAATGTAATATTGTTTTCAGGAATAGAATTTAGTGAATCATCACTTAATACCCAGTGCTCATCATAACAAGTGTCCTCCTTAATACCCATCACCCATCTAGCCCATCCCACACACACCTCCCTCCATCAACCCTTAGTTTGTTCTCTGTCTTTAAGAGTGTTTTATGGTCTGCTTCCGTCTCTTTTTCCCCTTTCCCTTATATTCATCTGTTTTGTTTCTTAAGTTTCATGTATGAGTAAAATCATATGATATTTGTCTTTCTCTGACTTATTTCACTTAGCATAATACATTCTAGCTCCATCCACATCATTGCAAATGGCAAGATGTCATTCTTTTTGATGGCTGTGTAATATACCATTGTATATATGCATGTGTGTGTATACACACACATGTATATACATATGTATATATCACATCTTATTTATCTGTGTGTATATAATTTTCACCTCTTTCATCCCTTCACCTTTTAATAATTTTCTCCTTTTTATAGTTTATGCCTTTAATATCTGCTTTCATTTATAGATGAATGAACTTTCTCAATAGCCTGTAAAGGTGTTTTCTTGACTGTGTTACCCTCTTTAAGTAATATGCTGAAGATATTTCAGGCCTGTCTGTTGCTGTAATGTACCAAATAAAAACTATATCTGACTTCCCTTATATTAATTCTCTGCCCAAATTCTATATTTTAGTAGGCTTTTTAATTTCAAATCACTTTAAAATTCTCTTAAGTTATAGTTCTGGAGTCAGTATCAGTAGAACTGTGAAAGACAAGAGTAGGAAACATTTTAAAAGTTCGTGTGGAGAGTAGAGAACTCTTCTGCAATCTCAGAAATCATTTAAAACAGGGACCAGTTTAAAAACAAAAAAGAAGCAAGTGCCCAAATGCAGTGGAAAGCTTAACAGAATAAGAGTAATAGAAAAGAACAGTTAATTCAGCTTATCTGACTATTTTAGCTCTATTCCATTAGAAGAGATTAATTCTTAAGGGGATTTAAAAAATTATTATTACTTTCAAAACACCTAATTATCCCTGCATGATACAAGTTCAATAATGTATATACAACACAACCTTATTTCAGTCATTTGGATAGTAGAATGGGTCACAGAGATTTCCAGGATACTTACTCTGATTCCTGCTGATGGGCTGGATATTTAGAGTGACTATACAAAGTTCAGTATAATCCTATTCAGTTTGGGCGTTTCACCTTTTCATTTCTTTGAATTTCATATTATGCCTTATTCAGTTCATGTTTAAAACTACTACATCTCAGAAACACATTTCTGAATCATCTTACATATGCCTGAAATAACCCTAATTATAGATATGCAATATGGACATTTCTAAATAAAGAGATTGCAAAGTTCTTTGCTATCTCCAATTACATGTCTATTTTACAGAGGAGCATTAAAACATGGCACTAAATGCAGGAAAATATTTGATGTAATACACCTAATATTTTGCTAAGGAAATAACTAAGAAGTTTATGGTCTCTAATGAG
The DNA here is from genome assembly GCF_008692635.1 of Crocuta crocuta. Classification (NCBI taxonomy): domain Eukaryota; kingdom Metazoa; phylum Chordata; class Mammalia; order Carnivora; family Hyaenidae; genus Crocuta; species Crocuta crocuta. The sequence continues at coordinate 10,961,193 of NW_027531334.1, forward strand.
GCCTAACAGACCTTTCAGAATTAGGTGCCAACATTTTGATCAGGATAAGTTTTCATTTTGTCATTCTCTACTATATGTGGGAATGTGCTCAATGTTTCCTGATCCAGAAAATAAATGCCAGTAACATTCCCCACTCAAATGACAACTATAAGGTGTCCCTGCATATTTCTGAATTTCTCTGGGGGAACAGGGTTTAAACCTGAATCAAAACCATTGGATACAAAGGGACAAACATATCTTCTACTCTTCAAAGTTTCAAACTTGAATAGTTCTCCCTGTCTCCCCCATGTCACTCATCCCTTCCTAACGAAGAAGAGTTTGAAGAAAGAACTGATCAGGTGCTACTCAGTTTCTTGATTTCTTTCTTTTGGAGGATCTTGTCCTTGTTTGGCCAACTTCTCTACTTCTCTGAGTAGTAAGCTCCTAGAAGGTAGGCTCAAGGCCAGCAAAAGGTTTATATTTGTCTAGATTCATCAGAGACTGGGAGAATAGTTTACTTCTGGGGACAAATGCCAGGACAAATGGTCACACATTTATATTACCTTAATCTTCATTTCCCTGGCTATTATTCCTCATTTTATTTCAAATTTGGGTGGGGAGACAAGTGAGTTAGTAATTTGGATCCTCAAGTTCCAGAAAGGCTGCGAACGTGGCTATCAGAAATTCATCTTAGACTATGATGTGTCCATTCTGTAGCCTCCTACAGAATGACCTTATACTGTGTCTTTAGGTTTGCAAGCATGTAGGACACACACACTAATCTTATTGCAGGACCCACAGATTTCATGGTCATTTCCAGTCTCTATGAGGGTCTTCTTTAGCTCTTAAATTCCTAAAGGCATTTTTTTCCTTAAAGGCATTTATTGCTTTTTGGTTATTAAAAACCAACAGGCTGAAATGTGACTTCCAAACAAATGAAATGTTTTCTGATAACAGTCAGTTGTTGATTATGTGAAGTAATGGGTGTCAAATATAGCAAGAAATTATTTTAATAATATATGGGGACAAGGTACATTTAGAAGGAATTAATAATTTGCAGGTTGCTTATGCTTTACTGTAAGTGTCACATTTAGAGATCGTAAAATGTAATCTCATTTTTGTCTTCTTTTTATTTTTGAATTAATTAGTAAAATTACTACTTATGTATTTAGAGATAAAATACATCATGATATTTGTGCTTCCCTCTCAGTATCTTCTTGATTCATTTATGCACAGTTCTCCAAATTTGGTCATCTGGCTTCATTGACCCCCACATTGTTCAAGCTTTTATCACCTCCAGTCTGAGTAATCTGCATTCAACCTCTCTCCTCTCCATTCCACCATGTACACTTCTTCTTAAGTTATCCTCTAAAATATAAAGCTAAAAATGTCACCCCAAGCTTGGAAAATGTTCATAACTCCTAATCACCTATAAAGTAATATTGAAACTCTGTAGTTTCTTTATGAAGTGGGCCATTGTCGTCTGTGGAGTTTATCCTCCCCTTATTTCACAACTGCTGTCATTGGTTCTAGCCATTCAGAACTGATGTAGTCATTGAATGCCCCCCCCCCCCTTCTGCCCCATTGCTCGTGCTCTTTGGACTACACTGAATATCTGCTTTGTCTCTGAACTGCCTGAGAAGGTCTTGAGGATACCACTGAAGTGTTTCTTTTTCTATGAAATATTCCTTGGCTTTCCCCAGGTGAGCTTTAATATCCCAGTGTTGTGTACTTCTGCTCCTTGTTGTAGGTTCTGTGCCATATATTAATCACATATATGAACTGTGAAACCTTGAAGTCAGTTACATCCTTTTAATTTTTTTCTTTGTCACAAAATTTGTAAAAAAAAAAAAAAAAAAACAAAAGAGAGAAAAAGAAGAGAAAGCCAGAAAACTATGCATGATTAGAGTAATACAAAGTAAATGAGCATCTTCTTGTAGAATGTGAATTGGGGGTTTTGCAGAAAGAAACATCATCTCATGCACATTCTCCCATTTATTTATTTCATTCCAATCCATTCATTAATTTACTTTATTCAGCAATATTCTGTTCCAGTCACAGAAAAAGAGATGCTGATTGAAATAGAACTGTGTTACTGTCCTCTATATGGAGAGAATTATCATTAGTGACACTATTTTATACATAGAATGATTTAACTGTGACCATGACCAAGACTTATAATTGGACAGTATTGATTCCACTTCTTATGTGGTATTTTAGGAATGCATTTAGGAACACATCCTAAAAACAATATAAAGAAATACTTGAGATCCTGAGGTGACATGTTGAATATTCAAAGACCACTGAATTTTCAAAGTACTTAGTATTTTCTAAATGTGAGTGATATACAAGTAAGAGTAAGGCACAATTTATGATTGTAAAAATATTTTGCAGTCTAGGCAAAAAAAATATAAAATGAGACCAAAATAAGTTAGATATTTGAAATACTTTTTATCATATGCATGTCTTTATAAGCACTGGCATGATCAGACTTCTGTTTTAGAAAGATAGAACTGCCAGTTAATAAAGAATAGACACCAAAAACACAAAGCTAAAGAGCTAGAGGCTCATCACACTTATTTAACACAACCAATGAATTATTGATTTGTATGGAAATAAAATGTCAAGCCAAATTTTGAAGTCCTGCTATGGATCAAAAGAATTTGATCTTCTCTGGTTGATGTTTTTAGAAAGGAAACACATAAATGGTGCATTACATATCATAAATAAGATTGGAATCATGGATTCTGATATCAAAAAAGTGAGCTCCTTGTAAAATATGGATTATGTAGTATGGAAATTAGAATACATATTTGAATAGAAAGATAAGACATACCCATATCAAGAAAAAACTTTAATGGATACTACACATACATACCATTGAGAAAGGACTATAATTTTTAGGAGTGAAAAGCAGAGAATAGTGGCTAAATAATAATTGTGAGTGTCCAAAGAAAAGTACAAATTTTAAAGTGAGAAGGTGAGTAGAATTTCATAGGTATCCCCAAGATCTAGGGTAATGGTGTCTGCGACTAGGATACAACATTAAAGAACATCTTATTTAAAGAAACCAATCTATGTTTGAGTCACATACTTAAGTGTGATATGCTTCATGTGGGTGCATTGTGGAGAGCATACGGATTAATTCAGAATTAAGATTTAGAATTATTTTGGGAGAGTACTTTAGTGCCTGTTTCGAAATAATAGCCCAGCTTTTATTTCAGGGGATATTCTAGAAAAATACAGAGAGAAAAGCCAAGAGAGCACCTTTATGTTTTAAAGGAAACTTGAAAAAAAAAAGTAGGATCCTAAATGGGATAATAAAAGAGATTTTCACAAAAGTTTTAAAGAAGTTTAGATAATGAAAACAAAGGAGTGGTCATTTTATTTGATATGTGGCTCAAATAGTTAATTAATTTAATGCTTTGCTAGAATCCAAAGTTAAATAATGGCTCTATTTTATTGATAGTATATTTAAATGATAGTATATTTTAACGCTAAAGTATACACTTTGAAAATATACTGAAGTCAGTCCTATTGGTAAGAAATATATTCTGAACCATCAAAATGTAGTTTTTGCTTTTGTACTACAGTTTTTAAAGTGGTAAGAAAGATGTCATGCAGATTACACTGTAATTAAATAACTTGAATTCAAAAAAAGTGACAAAAAAGGAAGTCATGCAAATATTTGGACACAGGAATAAATCCAGGGACTTAAAACAAAACAAAACAAATCTAAATAGGAAAAGGATCATGTACAAATAGCTTGAATTTAAAAATATATATATATTACCAGGATTATTCAAAATAAAAATGTAAATTCATAGATAGAATAAAATTTGGGAGTCTTTTTATATTTCTATTGGACTACAAAAAGGAATGTACTAGTTTATATATGAAGACTGTGAAAAAGTAGTCTGTGGGGATATACATTATGTACACATTTCCCAAGGAAAGAACATACTTCAAGTATCTCACTTCTAACTGGAAGAGACTCTTAGATTATCAAGTTTTATACTTTCTGTCTCTTTCTTTAGGATGTAGTTTAAATGATTTATTATAGGCCGTTTTTCTCAAAGTTTATGAATGTAAGCCATGGTGTGTGAGTAATTTGAAAATTATCCCAGGCTTTATTTTTGTCTCCTGATATTTTAAGATGAAACTCAATAAAGATTTAAATTAAAAAATCTAAAAGAAAACAGAAAAGAGAATTTAATAACATTAACAATGTATACTCAGGGAAATTGAAAAAACTCACAGGAGAAAATTAAAATGAAATCATGGAGAAATTACAAAAAAAATAAATGTGTCACAGACTATCAAATGAAGAGTCAATTGAGGGAAATATGATTAAAATGATATAAAGAAGTTAGAGAAAAGTTTTTAAAAATATAAAAAATATACAATATGGAAAAATTAAAAACAAATACATATGGAGAGGAAAGAATGTAAACCAAAATTTGAGAATATTTTGAATTTATATTGAAATTTAGTGTGACTTTTCCCTTATGTCCCTTTAGTATAATCCACTTACCTTTCCTCTCATGGGAAGAATCATTACTATCAATTGGAATTACTTCTTTAATCTATGTATGTTATGTTTTTTCTATGGGGATGTATGTGTAAAATTTATAAAATATTATCAGTATTTAAATTTTATGTAAATAGCACATTGCATGTATTGTTCTTCAATGTTTTTTTCTCAATGCTGAGATTTAAAAATAGATCTACCNTGCTGGATAAGTATATTTTATATATATATATTTAATTTGGCAAAAGTGTTTTCCAAAATAATTCTGAAAGTTTACAATATTACTAGAAATGGAGAAATGTATGAAAGACCCAACTTCCTTCAATCTTTCTAGGTAATTACTATAAGAAATTTAATTTTTGCCTCTCTTTTCAGATGTTAAATAATAACTTGTTTTAATATGCATCTCTCTGATTGTTAGTTAGGTTGAACATATTTGCATATATATACTGTTCAAAATTATCTTCAATGAAATGCTTATTTGTGCTTTTTCTCTTGGTATCTAGAAGCTATTTACATATTCTGGACTTCACAATTTTCTCTGTTTTATCGTTACAATTGTCTTCTACTCTATTATTTGTCTTTCTATTTATACATTTAAAAAATTTTGGTTTTTAATGTGTTTTATACTTTGATGTAGTCAGACTCACCAATCATTTTTCAATCATGGTTAAGAGATTTTTTTCTCCTATTCCAAGATATTTCTATTACATGTAACAGATTAATATCTCTTCTTTAAAATATTTAGTATTTAATACAAATGCATATTAATTATGTGTGTGATGTGAGTATTTCCTGGCTCAATGTCATGCCTTGAATAATGTGTTTTTCTTAATATTTTGCATTGTCACTTTTATCAAATAGAAGTTCCTATCTGTTTATGTCTATTTTTAGATATTTTCTGTTCTATTGATCTGTATGTCTAATTCTGTACTAATAACCATTTTTTTAAATTTGTGTAGTTTTACATTGTTACATATGATAAGAACAATTTACTGAACTTGTTCTTCTTTCTTTTAGGATTATGTCTTTATACATTAATTTTAATTATAATTTCTTAATTTCTATGAAAAATACTGATGATTACAATGATTTTCTGATGGCTGTGAAGCTCTATTACATTTTATAGTACTTTACTTTCTCATCTGCATGACCCTACTATCTCTCTGAATATTTAGGTTTTCTTAGAAGTCTGTGAAAAAAAACTTTTAACTTTTTCACTAGATTCAGTAATCTCTTTTTCTCTCAGTCTTTTGATAGATATGCCTAAATAATTAATCTTTAATAAAGGGACCCTAGCTTTTAATTTTGTTGATCTGTACTTGCTACAGCATATGTTCATATATATGTTACTTATTATGGAATTATTATTGATGATTTACATGTATCTCAAATTCATTTCAAAATTTGGCCTTCTTAAAGCATAAATGCTTCTAAGATTAGCACATTAAGAGCTTAAACAGTGCTTATGAATTTAATTTTTCTGTATAATTATGTTATTCTTCTTTTGTATCTATTAAGTTTATATTTTTAAATCCCTTAGGTTAGTGATTCTTATATGTGTTTATGAATTTATAATCTTAACATGCTTGTCCCTCTTTATTTGTTATTATTGGTGTCTACTGTAGTATAGTTTTCATATGTTAATGTGACTATGTAAACTTTATTTTGCATAATATGTGCTTAATACATCTTTTTTTTTGGTTTGTTTTCATATATGCAGTTTTTCTGGTTTCTTGTCATAATTCTGGCTTGGGTGCTTTTACTCAAAACATTCAGTTTTTAAATCCTTGCCCCAGAAACCCTGTAAGTGTATGATTTAGTGTATTTTTAGTATATTGGATTTCAATATTTGATCCACATAAATGATTTTAAGTGTTACTATGTATATATTTTTATTTTAATTTATTATTTTTAAAAAAATTTTTTTAAAAGNATGACAAACAGAAAAAAAAAATCATGAACCAAAAAAAAGGGGGAGGAGAAGCTTATAAAACTAAATATAGATCTCAACATTAACAGCTGAACAGAGAAAGGAATTAAAACGCTTTAATTAAAAAATCACGAGTAGATGATAAAGTGTGTAGAAACTGCAAATTTACAAACTATTTAAAACCTGGAATCGCTGACTGTTCAGAAACTACCCAGATGGATCATGGGTGGTGGTGACCAACAGAAAGGGATTATGGATGAATCTGCATTGTTCTAGCTGCTCCCCATGTCACCTGTCTCCGAGGAAAGCCTGACATTCATTATCTAATCTATTTAGCCAGACCAATGATGGCAGCAGATCCAATGATGATAACCTGCCTATCAGATCCTTCCATTGGGTTCGCAATTTTGATTTGCGCCCCAGAAATCTGCTGGATCTCATTGATTTTGGCTCCTTGACGCCCGATTATGCAGCTAATCAAATCCTTTGGAATGGTGAGTTCATGAGAAATAGTCTGAACAGATGCCTCCAAACCTGCCCAATAGCCTTTCACCTCTGGAGAGCTGGAATTCAATGCCACTGAATCCGGTGTTGCCATGCATCATGGGAAAATGAGACTGTTGCATTGCCAACTGGTGCAGCTTGGTCAAATCTGGCTGTGGAATGGCATACTGTCCTTGAGTGGTATAGGCCTCTAGAGGTGATTCCTCCAGTCAGGGCTGAGTCACACGGACGGGGAGGTGTGGGGAAAGCTCACAATGTAGCTGCCTGTGCTGTACGTGTCCTGACCACCTGTAAAGATGACTGGAGAACTGGACAGCTTGGGCCGGTACAGGATGGTCACGCCCTTTTGGGGGGGACTGGGAGAGTCTCCAACGTGACCACACAGATCTGTTTCACGCACTCAGTGATGGATTGCTGAATGCCAGCAATAGTGATGACCCACTCAGTTGAGTTGGGGAACATATCCCCTGCCACCGGGACCTGAGCCCCTGTACTCTCTCGTATTTCCTTGATCTTGCAACCACCTTTCCCAATGAGAGAGCCACACTGACTAGCAGGGACCACCAGCCGCAAGGTTACTGGGGGTCTGGCAGCTGTGCTGTTGGTCATAGAGCTGCTGATATCCTCTTTAAGTTTGTCAATGATCATAGCAAACACTTTGAAGATAGCATTAGTGGGTCCAGCCAAAGTGATAATTCTCTCAGGACAGCTCCCTTCTGAGATGTTGATATGTGCACCACTCTTCCTCAGGCATCTTCTTAACTGATTCTCCTTTCTTTCCGATGATACTGCCAACTTCCTTTCCATGCATAAGTAGCCAGATGGTGAGAGTGACATTTAATCCACCTTCAGTCACACTGGTGTCAATGTCGAGCAGTGTTCTGGGGAGCTGGACTTTGAGTGGTCAAGTCTTTGGTCCCTGGTGGGGGTGAAAGGCAAAACCTGCAGGCGCAAGGCGACTGGGGAGAAAAGGGGAGTGGGCAGGGAGGGGAAGGATGGGAGGCTGGAGGCGGAACTATAGGGGCAGGTGGGAAGGCGACCCCCTCCCCCCACCACCACTACCAGCAAGCGGGCAGAGGCGGAAAGGGGGATGGAGGACGAGAGAGGAGGAAGGGGGGAAGAGACGAGGAAGGGGGGAAGAGACGAGGAAGGGGGGAAGAGACCCTGGGGCTGGGGGGTGGGAAAGGGCACAGGCTGCGGCTGCTCCAGCTGCTGGCTGCTGCCTCTGCTGGTCTCTATGTATATATCTTTATATCTTTTGAATATATTCCATGATGGTTATATTTTGGGGTATCCTTTTCCTATAGTATCTTATATATTTGCCTATAACAGAATACTTACAAAGACATAATTTCAAAGACGTAATTTAGGGTTAAAGCTATAGAATCATTTATTTAAAGTATTAAACATATGCTCTGTCTTCTAAAATAGAATTTTGTTCTAGGTAGATTTGTTCCCAGGTTTTTTGTTTGTTTGTTTCTTTTTCTTTCTTTTTTCTTTCTTTCTTTCTTTCTTTCTTTCTTTCTTTTCAGAAAGAGAAGCGTATTCCAAACTTTTGTTCTCATGAAAGCCTTGAATACAGTGAAGCAACCCAATTCTTAGCTTAAACCATATGAAAATGGTATTAGATGCCCATTGTATTAGTCAAGGTTCTCCAGAAAAACAGAACCATTGTGTGTGTAGGGGGGGAGAGATATGTAATATTATATATTATAATAAATGTACAATATATTCTGCAAGCTAGAGACCCAGGAAAGCCAATGGTATAATTTTGGTCAAAGTCCAAAGGCCTAGAAACCAAGATTAGTTACTGTGGATTCTTTTCTGAAGGATATAAATTCATTATATGTCATTCTGGTAAGGTTTAATTATTAAACACAAAATATGTACCAGGGTTAGAAGATGAAGTGTACCTAAGGAGCCATTTAATCTTGGAAATTTCTTATGGTATAGAGGAGTCAGAACAAACCTAAAGGAGATTACTCATATGGTCTTAGCTATTACCAGGCTTTTAAAAAAATGTCATTATTACTTATACTTGGACTTAGCTGCACTGTAGGGAATTAGCTAAATTAGGAAAATGATCTTCCATATCTTACAGTAGCACATGAAAAAGAAAAATTTTAAAAAGTCTTTGGGAATTATAGTGGTGACTTTCTAGTGACTAGACAAAGGGGCCAAACTAATTTGATTATAGAATGATAAGATCTGAAACATATGTGATATACTATTAACATTTACTAATTCAAAGTGGTAGTTAAAAAGGCATTTGTTATTATCACTATCTGTACTTTTTTATGGATAAAAATTTCATTATTAAAAAGAAGTGTAAGCTTCTTTTAGGGTATATGTAGAGTTATAAAACCTTCATTATAGTACATATCACCTTGTAGTAAAAATATTTACATGGCTTCATGTCTGTGACTTCAGAATACAACAGAAATCATGACTTATTCATTGTGTATTTTTGTATGCATAACAGCTGCAATAAAATATGAAATCATAAATAGTGATTGCATACATAACTAAATGATTAAATTAAGGGATAATACAAACGCAGAGCAGAATGTGTATGACACATTTGTTGGACTTGAGTAGAAACCCTCATCTAAGTGAAATGTTAGTTAGAGGTATAAAGAAAATAGAAATTGGTAGAACTAAGTCTATCTGATGAAAATCCTGCCTTAGAGATATAGACTTCATCATGAGAAAATAGCTGTTAGTCCTGAATATATTTTTTTTAATCGGGGCACATGGATGGCTTATATGTAAAGTAGTAGCATGTATGTGGCAGTGCTTTATAAGATGAAAGTAAATTTTAGAGGAAACTCCTTTCCCCCTCCCCCTCAAAGGATTTAATAGAAAACAATTGGAATAATCCAGCTATGAGGAGTTGGAAGTCTAGATTAGCTATATACATGGAAGAAAGGAATATATATAAATAGTTCACAAATATTAACTCAGAATAATTCCATAAAGTAAGTACTATAATTGCTTTCATTTTAAAGGAAGAAATTGAAACACAGAGAATTTAGTAATTTCTGAGAGTTTTGTAGCCAGGATATCTAGCTCTGGAGCCAGTGTTTTTCATCAGTAGTTACATAGCATATTATACTCAGTTGAAGAGCAAACTGGTAAATGAAAAGATCACATTATTGAAAATTACCAGATGAGTTGGAAAATATTAAATCAAATTTAAAGAACAGGGTGTGCCCATAAAGTTTACCATGTGATTAAGAGAGATGAAAAAATTAGTAAAGAAATACTATGATAGAAGGATACTGTTGAAAGAGATAATGGTTGAGAATTTCCCAGAGCTAGAGAAAGGAATGAGTAATCAGGTTAAAGTCTCAATAAATGCAACATAGGATTGAAATGGAGTTTTTAAAAACATCTATACCTAGATATATCATTATGTTTTAGAAAAAAACATAAAAGAAAATAAATAGCTAAACCCAGAGAAAATCAGATTCTTGGGAAAAAAAATGTTGAAATTCACAATAGATTTATCAGTAGTACCAAATGTCAAAGGAAGAAAAGAGATATCTTAACTATGATGTGAAAAAATAGCTCTGCGTTTATGTTTTTTCTACTTAGCCCAACTACCATTAAAGAGAGTAAGTGGGAAATATCCTTCATGAAGGTGAACAGAAAAGATGTGGGATCTCCCTTGCCACTCCATATACTAAATGCTGTTTTAAAAATACCAGTTTGAAAGATAAAAGGAAGCTCAACAATGAGGAGAAGTTGAAGATAAGCTGCACATAGAGCAATCAGTAATTAATACATGTCTTAGGCCCAACAATGGCACTTCTACCTTGGGAGGAATTAAGCCTACTGGTAAGGGCAAGGCAGGTGGCTGGATAGCTATTATGTAAAGCCCAAAACAGAACAACTGTTGCAAGAACAGCTGTAATAAAAGTTAGCATGTGAATTTTACTCCTTTCTTTACTCACTTATTTGTTTAAAAAGTTACTACTTTGGCATCATAGCCTAATAATAATGGCCTAATGATTGGCATTATCACAATTACTAGAAACTAAATGCATTAGACATATCCACTGTCACTAAAAGAAGTTAGGTTTAAGAGGAAGACGGACATGTAAAAAATGATTTTTCATGCATCATCTGATAAATATTCATCCCTCTCTGTTAGTAAAGTGCAACACGGAGCCCCAACTCTATCTAGAGCCCTAGGAACCTCAGTTAGGCATGCCTATCTGAGGTTAGGTTTCAAATTGCACAATGCAGAGCTGGCTAACTCAGAAATCTGTTCAAGAGTGAAAATGGATTGGGGTGCCTGTGTGGCTCAGTCTGTTTAGTGACCAACTATTGACTTTGCCTCAGGTCATGATCATGGTTCATGAGTTTCAGCCCCGTGTCAGAGTCTGCTCTGAAAGCAGTGAGACTGCTTGTGATTCTCTATCTCCCTTTCTCCCTGCCTTACACTCCTCCCTCACTCTCTCAAAAATAAGTAAACATTAAACAAAATAGTGAAACTGGATTAAGTACAGCTCTCTGTGAGACGTTAGAGAAAGGTAGAATTCAAGTACCATAAAAAAATGGCATACTGGGATATTTGGAGATAGGATTTAAAGCATAGCCTAAAAAGAATAACCTGAATAGATCTGTTGAGTCTAAAGTGAATTTCTGCTTTTTTTTTTTTTTTTTGGTTTTGCTTAATAGAGGTTCTTCATGTGTAACTCTGAAAGGATTAAAAATGGCTTAAAGAGTCACTGAAAATATAAAAACTTAGTCTGCATAGGATGTCTACAGTGATGTTCATGGCAGGCATCAAAGAGGCACTAGCATTTAAACTGTTTGGAGTTTACCAGTAAATAAAAGAAAGAAGAAAGAACATGCTCATCCTTGGAGGGACAATGTTGCAGCATGTTTGTGGCAGTGCAAAATTTTGATATAACTGAGGCTTAGCTTGTTGGAATATAAGTGATTTGGGAGAAATAAATAATGAGTCAGTTTTTGAAATAATCATGACATATCAGGAGGGTATATAAATCTTAGGTGGGTAAAATGCAAGTCTGACACTCAAGAAGGAGACTTTCACTATTTGGAAGGTTTTTGTATATAAGCAGCTTATAAGTAAAATGAACGAAGTCACTTGGAGAGATATATATGTATACACACACATTCACCTACATGGACATACATATACAGTGGGAGAAAAAAGGAACCAGCATTTTGGTACCCTCTGAGAACTAGCTATGTTTGATAGTAATATAACAATACTATGCTACAAGTATTCATGTAATATTTTAATACATGATGAAACTGAGGACTAAGTAAGTTATGCTTTATCTAAGAGCACATATGTTTGAAACATGAAATTGAAATCAGCAGTTTATGGCTTGAATGCTATTGTCCTTCTCCCAACTCCACAATACTAATTATAGGACTTTTGGAAAGGAAAGTATGAAAGTAAAAGGAATAGAGTAAATTTAAGAAACAACCATTAGAGATGTTTCTCTGTATCACCTTGGCACATTGACACTCCAACTCCCTTTTTTCCCTAATTTGTTTTCCTCATCCCACCAAAAGTAGCTAGATATCATCACACACCATTTTAATTGCCCTCTTCCAAATACCCTGGACCTCCTTGCTTTTCTCCATTTTACTGCAACCACCTGGCAAAATTTTGACCTTTCATGAATGTATCTATCTATCTTCCTTCAACATAAATGAACCTAATTTGAAATGTTGGCTTATTAGCATAAAGTAAGATGGAATATCACAACCTGAGTCCTCTCAGTACTAACTGCTGAAAAATGCTACTAGTTTTCTTCAGTCATATTTTCCACCTCTTTTACTTGATGATTATATAAAATCTTTTCAAAACTTAGGATTGACATTTGGACACACACACACACACACACACACACACACACTCCTACTTTTTCAAAAATAACCCTGATTGTTACCTCAGAGAAATCAGAAGCCATCAGAGGATGTCTTTCTTAATATACCATCATGTTCTCCTTTACATGGTTGCAATGCAAATTATACCTTTCTCCAGGCCTACTCCTTACATTTCCAGAACTCAGGGACAGAAAAGTCGAAATCAAACTAGAAAGCTGTCAAATAAAATGTGTCCTCTCCTTCTTCCTTGAAAAGTGAAACTTTAGGTAACCCTGAAATATGATTTGAATTTTAAGATTTTTCACACTCCTCAGAATCTCTTAGAGGTACTTGGCAACACAATAAAAGTAGTCCTAAAGCCCTTGGATGCTCTTAAAGTTTCCTTGCCCCACTCTGTCTTCTCACTCCCTTTTCCTTACTAAATTTCATCAATTTCTCACCTAAAGATCATGTTTGTGGAAAGACCTCTACACATCCAAGATGTTTCTACAGCCCCACCAGGACCTATCCTTTGGTTGTACCCTCTGTTTTGGGTGGTTTATGAGGAGTACACTGACAGTGAAGTCTTTTACAGGGAAGAGGGATCTGAAGAAGAGACACAAGCAGCCCTGGAAGTAGGTTTTCACCCCTATTGGCAGGGAATTGCAGTATCTTGAGTTTAGAATGGCTAAGCATGTGTTCCAAGGGGCCATGTCCTCTTGGGAAGGACTCCTCACTTTGTGCTGTCAGTTATGGTCAAAGAAGGGCCAAAGAGAGGCTTTCCAAACACAATGTGTAGAAAATTGGGTGGGGACTCTTTCATTTGCATCTAGTTCCAAGTTACCAAAAAAAAATATAGGATGTCTAACTAAAATTTCAATCTCAGACAAATGATAGAATTTTGGTATTATTTAGTAATAGAATTTATACTGTTTAGGACCATTTAGGACTATAATTTATAGCCCTGAAATACCAAGAATATTCATTGGTTATCTGAAATTCAATCTTAATTAGAAATTACATATCTTTATTTGGTAAATTTGGGAACCCTAATCTAAGAGCCAAAATGTCTCCATCCATTTAATGTCCATCTTTCCTCTTAGGTTCTATATAACATCATATATTATCTAATAGGAAACTTGACTTTAATGATTATCGCTATCTCTTTTTTATCTTCACACTTCTTACTCTGGAAAAACATTCCTATCATTTAAAAATTCCTTTAAACACTAATAATTTCTGTTATTTAAAATATTTTTAAAACCACAATGTAAATGTTCCTAATTCTCTCTTTTTAATATTTTCATATCAACTCATTCTCTCTATCACTGCCAAGTTTTCAAAAGGCACATTTATGTTGCTTGTATTCCTCATACAAACTCGTTCCATTATGTTACCATCTTTTATTACTCCACAGAATTTTACATGTTCTGTCAAGGCCATTAAATTCAGTGGATGTGTTTTAGACTTCTGACTTTTCAGTGCACCATATCTTCCTACTTTAATTATATTTTTGGTTTCCATGATGCTACACATATCAGGTATTCTTTTCTAATCTCTAATCAGTGTTTATCAGCTCATGTTTACCTCATGCTTAAATATTTAAGTTATTGAAGATGTCTTAATTTTATTTTACCTTTTTTCACAGTTTCCCTAGAAAATTATATGTACATATAAAGATTTCCAGAAAGAATATATCCAATCTAAGCTGTCTTTTAAACTTGAGATATGTTTATTGATTCCTTGACATCTGCTCTTGGAAAACATTAGAACTCCAGTTTCCTATCCCTAATCCTTTATTCATTGTTTGATCTTTCAGAAAATTGGATAAACAATCTCACCCACATACTCATGATGAAAGCAGCAATCATTGATACCTAGTAAAGAGTTTGTTAATGGGTTCATAATTAAGTGAGTGAGGATTTCAAAAAACAAATTTTTAAAAGTATGCATTTTCACTTAGTTTTCCTGACAGTGTTAGCCATTATCTATTCTAGTTTCTGTAGTTTTACTTTTCAATGTGATGACTAATACTATCCCCTCTCACTCTGTCTCTAACCCTAAAATTATTCAATATATATCCAATTTCTAATGCATAATTTCTTAATCTAGTATCATTTGTTTTTCAGTATGTTTTATTGGTTACTTATAAATACTGGTTTGGTTATAAGTAACAAATGAAATGACTATAATCATTAAAAAACATTTCAGAGGATTACTGAGGTCCAAAGTCTTAATACGATTCTAAAACATTACCCAAAAGACTACAAACAGGAAGGTTAAAGCTGCCAGGAGTCAAGTCTCATGGTTTTTTGTTGATGTTTGGCATTTATCACTCCACAATGGTCTCTTTTTTAATTGATCAGGGAGTGTACATGGAAGAAAATGACTGCTTGGCATTACATTGCCTTTTTGTTCCTATGCTCAACAGAGCCTGAATGTGGTTACTGCATGTGGTCTTTTCATAGAGAAGTCTTCTCTCTTCTAAGAGAATCTCAGTAGTCTCTTGGCTTGGGACAAGTGAACACCAGAAAGTGATATCAAGGGCTTCCTTGGGAAGAGTTTTCAGAGCAGACCAAAAAAGGGCATAACCCATGTTCTTGAAGAAGGAGATACGACAGTGGGAAGAAAATAGTAGGCAAATGAAATGATTACCATCTCCTACAGAATAGGTAGAAACATATTTCAAGTGGGGCTCCTGGGTGGCTTAGTCGGTTAAGCGTCCGACTTTCGCTTAGGTCATGATCTCGCGGTTCATGGGTTCGAGCCCCGCGTCGGGCTCTGTGCTGACTGCCAGCTCAGAGCCTGGAGCCTGTTTCAGAGTCTGTGTCTCCCTCTCTCTCTGACCCTCCCCTGCTCACGCTGTCTCTCTCTCTCTCCTAGAAATAAATACAAATATAAGAAAAAAAAAAGAAACATATTTCAAGTTTTGTCGTTTGGATTCCTTATCAAAACCTAAAGGCACATCAGAAAAGCAGCCACTGACACTATTCATTACTGAATTTATTTTAGATAATTCCTATCCTTTGTAGCCTATAATGATTCTGTTTATGGAAAATACAGAGTATTTGTATACGAACTAAAAATTCTGTTATTCAGTCTATTGTTTTTATTTTTCAATCTGTAGGAATCCCACTATCTACTAATGAACTTTTATGGAGAGTGATTAGTAAACATAATAAGCTCCTGATACTGTATAAACCATATTATATTTGAGAATGGCCAAATTGTGCCATATATTGCTATAGAATATTAATTCAAAACAAAAGCTGAGTAATTAAATTTTTTAAAATATTAATTTATTTGGGAGGGGTAAGCGAGTATGTCCCATGCAGGCTCTGTGCTGTCACCACAGAGCCCCATGTGGGGATTGATCTTACAAACTGTGAGACCATGACCTGAGGTGAAATCAAGAATCAAGCACTCAACCAACTGAGCCACCCTTGTACCCCAGTAATTCCATTTTTGAAACTTCACTTACACTTTAGTTTAACTGACTTCAGAAGTCAATGTAAATGCACAGCTTAGGGGCAGAGACCTATAATTGTTCCAAATTTAAAATAGATTATTATACATTAGAAACACATGAACATTAATGTAATAATTATTTTTTTCCTAAAAAACATCTCCAGTAGTGGGACCCATAATCAAAAGAGCTATTATAATACTATTATCTGGATCTTGGTCTTAGGTTTCCTGTGATCTTTCACTGTTATTCAGGAAAAGAAAATCATTGCATGTGAAATACTGTATTTTCCCATTGGGACAGTGCATAGCACAAAGTTTATTAATAAAATACTATGCAGGTAAATTTGCATTCATGCATTGTATCTATATAAATTGCATGTGTGTCTGTGTGTATGTGCACACGTGTGTGTGTCTGTTCATCTTGGACAAAAGCCTGACGTCTGGAGAATGAAATAGCCGTGGTGCTCTGTCTTTATACATGAGTAATGCATCATTTGCACATAAATGACTCAAATGATTCTTATTAATAAGGGCAGAATTACTTACAGTTCAGAAAAATAATCAGTTTAAATACATATTTAGTTGTGTTTATTATAAGTAATTGGTAGTTCTTTGCCCTTAATCATATTAATTTTTATCACTATCCTAGGTAATTTAAATACAGTAATATATGAGTTTCAAGGATAAAAACCTACATTTAAACTGGATGGTGCTTGAATATATATTTCACTTCTCTAGGTGAAAGAAAATCTATGAAATGACCAAATAGAAGTTACTGACCATCAAATATTTAGGAACTAAGATCACACTTACCATTTGAAATAAACTCTTCTTACTTGAGTAATAATTATAATATTAATAACTACAACCATAATGGAGATAATTATAACTAAGTTTATAGAACATGAATATGTACCTTACATATATTAATGCATTTGACATTTGTAATAATTTATTACTTCCATTCTATAGATATAATAGCTGAAAAAACAAAATATTAGGAAATGTGTCAAAGAAAATAATTGACACAGCCAAGATTATAGCCCCAGTGATTTGTCCCTAAGGTTTTATTACTTTTAGCAAAACAGGAAGGGCTCTTTTGCATGTTTAGGCTGGTGAGTGTTAGCTCCTTGATTTACTGGTTCATCTCACATCACTGGGAATTAATTATCTTTGAAACAGCAAGTCTATCACAGAAATGTCAGTGAATATCCCCCATGGTTCTGAAGCCCCATCCCACAGAAAACACTGAGTTTTCAAATCTTACAACTTCCATGCTTTCTTGTCCCTCTCCTTGAGTACCATTACTGCCTTCTGCTATTACTTTTCTCTCTCACCCAGGATCAGAGCTGCTGCTGCTGCTTTGTTACTTTTACCTCACCTGTGTTTACCCCCATAAGTGCTGATGCTGTTTTAGAAGTTCCCAGTGTCCCCTTCTTATTCTTCTCATCCCTAGTTCTCGAGTTGTTAGTCCTGTGTTGATGGAAGACGGGTCTCTGTCCAGAAATGTAAAATTCAATTTACATGTCTCTCCCCAAAGCAATATCACTTCATTAGCTTCCTATCAATCTTGTAGATTTTTTTTTTGTTCTTTCTACTATAACTTTCAATAAAATTGTAAAAATTCCCTTCCTACTCATTCTGGCAGGATTTGTTTGGCACCACCAGTGCTATATGGAAAAGCACTTCTCCATGTTAGAATTCACTAATTTGCCAGGTCACTCAGCTTCCTCAATCTTTCACTGACCCTCCGAAGATCTGGGCCTACTTCTGTCCTTTTGTGTTTTGTGTTTTAACTCTTGGACCTTCTTAGTATCACAGACTTTATTTCTGGTTGCCTTCCAGGAAACCAGGGTGTTCTATTGTAAATCAAGTGGAAGAGGAAGGAAATTAATATATAGTGAGTACTTAGTATTGCTAAGCACTGTATGCTTATTGTTAAGTGCTCATTATTCACCAGGTATATATTTATGTCATTTTACATATATTTATGTCATTTTATTCCCATGGCAATGCTGTAGGAAAGGTATTGGCATATCAGTTTACAAGATGAGGCCTAGAAACCTGAATAATATACTCATCTTATCTGTACTCAAATGGGAGCACAAACCATTTTTGTCTACCTCCAAAAAATGTGTGCTTTCTTTTGTCTCCTACTCATTACAAACATATACAGACTTGCAGTTTTTGTAGGTAAAAATCAGATCATCTAACTTCTGTAGCCCAGCATTACTAAGAGGGTAGTATTACTGTGACAGATTATTTACTCACCCCCTTTCCAGTTACATAGAGCGGCAGTTTTTTTTTTTTTAATGTTTTATTTATTTCTGAGAGAGAGGAAGAGAGAGAGAGAGAGAGAGGGAAAGAGAGAGAGAGAGACAGCATGAGCAGGAGAGAGTCAGAGAGAGAGGGAGATACAGAATCTGAAACAGGCTCCAGGCTCAGAGCCCAATGTGAGGCTCAAACCCATGAACCATGAGATCATGACCTGAGCCAAAGTCGGACACTTAACTGACTGAGCCACCCAGGTGCCCCTCAGAGCTGTAGTTTTAATTCCATGAAGAAAATTCCCAGTAGAAACAAAGAAGGCAATATACTCAGACACGTGTGTTAGCACTATCCACACTTTAGTAGCAAATGGAAACATGTTTCTGAGACTCACCAAGAAAAGGTTTGGCTCAGCTTTCTGGATGTGTGCTAACAGTGAACTGCAAAATCAGTTCTTCAGTCCTGTCTTTAGTTACCTGCTTTACACCCAATCCAACACCCAATCACATCTATTACTAATTACAACCAAAACTTTCACTTTTTGTAACTTGGTGAGTCTACTGGAATTTTTGAGGAAAAAACGAATAAAATATGTGGGCATAATTTATAGGCTATGAGCTCAAGTTTAAATCATGTAAGACACTAGGAGGAAAACATCAAAAGACACCAAGAAACTAAAATTTACTTACTTTTCTTCTCTATTCACACCTCAAACACACATATGAGATAAATAGTTTTATGTTATGCAATGGAGAGATTATTTTTTAATGTTTAAGTACATACATGATTATGCATAAAAAAGGAAAGAAATATATTACAATGTTAAGAAATGTGTGGTTTAATCACATATTTCTTTTAAATCATGTACCTTTATATGCTTTCCAAAATATCACTACATCAGCAGTCATTAAGATATATGTATACACACACACATATATGCACATTTATGTATGTTTGTATAGTTCATATGTATGTATAAATTATATATGTAACATATATGTATATTTTATATATATAGTCATTTCTCATTTATAGCTATATCTCATTTTGACCAAATGTAGCAGTATCCAACTTTCCTGACAACTTCAGTTTTTACTAACTTCTCTTATCTTTACAAACCCAGAATGACCATATTTCCCAATTGCATTGAGATATAACTGACATATAACACCATATTAATTTAAGGTGTATAGCGTAATTATTTGGTATTTGTATATATTGCAAAATGATTACCACAATAATTTTAATTAACATCTATCACCTTACATAGTTACAGTTATTTTTTCTCATGATATGAGTTTTTATAATCTACTCTTCTAGCAGCTTTCAAGTGTACAATAAAGTATTGTTAACTATAATCACCATGCTGGAGATTACATGACCATATCTAGTCATGTATGACCTTTCTTAAAATGAATTCTTAGACCTTTGCCACATATAAAAATAAAGCCCAAACTCTTAATATAGCTGTGAAACCTGCTTCTCTGGCCATATATGTGTTCACACTTAGACATGTAGACTCAGCAGATATGCCTGTCCCTATGCTAATACCCACACTTTATTCCAACTCCTTTCTTACTTTAATTTGGTTCTCCGCTCAATACCACCTCCGATGAGAAGTTCCTTAATTTCTTACTGATCTTTTTTTTTTTTAAATACTTTTTTTATTTATTTCTAGGAGAGAGAGAGAGAGACAGCGTGAGCAGGGGAGGGTCAGAGAGAGAGGGAGTCACAGACTCTGAAACAGGCTCCAGGCTCTGAGCTGGCAGTCAGCACAGAGCCCGACGCGGGGCTCGAACCCATGAACCGCGAGATCATGACCTAAGCGAAAGTCGGATGCTTAACCAACTAAGCCACCCAGGCGCCCCAATTTCTTACTGATCTTTAATCAATAGTAGCTTATAATATTTAATGATGACTTTCCCTATTTTATCTTCAAACCCTTAATTATTCTTATTACTTCATTGCATGTGAAAAGATTATTAAGCACTAATGGGTTCTAATATTTCATGCCTATTTTTTACTTTAAATGTTTTATATATAATTATACTGCTGAAATAAATTTTATAAGTGCTACATTGTGTCAAATAAAAATATCAAAGAAAAAGTAATACCAAACTATATATAAATAATTATAATATCACAGGTCACCTGGATGGCTCACTTGGTTAAGCGTCTGGCTGTTGATTTCACCTCAGGTCATGATCTCAAGGTTGGGGAGATTGAGAGCCATGTTGGGCTTGGCACTGACAGTGTGGAACCTGCTTGGAATTCCCTCTACCTGTCTTTCTGCCTCTCCCCTGCTTGTACTCTCTCTCTCTCAAAATAAATAAATAAACATTTAAAAAATAAACATAATAAATATATCAAGTGACATGACAACTTTCTAGAAAAAACAGCATGGTCATAATTCATAACATGAAACTATAGAAGTAAAAATTCTCCCAAGAATATATTACTCCCTCCTGTAAAACATCATCTTTTTTATTTAATAACTTGTGCAATGTTCTTATGGAAAAATAATTGCCAAATTTTATTCTTAATTACTAAATACTTTGTTCCTTGCAGAATTACCTTAAAAATTTACATGATATGTTACATTGCAATTTATGATGTAAAATTCAGATAAATTCAGATAAATGAGTAAAAACTCATTTAGGGCCATGAGTTTTTAAGAAGTCAGGCTTTCATTAAGACATAAAGAGTTATCGGGGCGCCTGGGTGGCTTAGTCGGTTAAGCGTCCGACTTTCGCTTAGGTCATGATCTCGCGGTTCGTGGGTTCGAGCCCCGCGTCGGGCTCTGTGCTGACTGCCAGCTCGGAGCCTGGAGCCTGTTTCAGTCTGCGACTCCCTCTCTCTCTGACGCTCCCCTGCTCGCGCTGTCTCTCTCTCTCCTAGAAATAAATAAAAATTAAAAAATAAATAAAAATAAAAAAGACGTAAAGAGTTATGAAGAGAACTACCATTGCTTTCACAATAACCTATTTATAAACTGTTGACCCCAGATGATAAACTATTTTTTGTTGTTTTTACAAAAAACTGAGATGGCATTTTTAATATAAATGTAAGTATATTGAGGCTGGAGTAATGCATTCCAAAAAATAATGCTATTGCAGCGGAGTTCAATCTTAGTTGGACAGAAACAAATCATTTTTCTTGCCTCAGATGCAAGTCAGTGGGCCATTTTCATTAACTGATCTATAATCTCATAGTATTTCATTTGAATGAAATGTTCTAAATTTGCCAGTTCTGAATATTCAAAGACAGCATTTTATGGAGCTATTTTATTAAAGGTGCTTTTTTGATTTTCTCTTTCAAAAGAAACCCTATGAATAATATGAACTTTATATAATTTGAAATTTTATTTATATTTTATTTTAAAACATTCCTAATAAAAATTAACTTTTTCTCCTTGAAAATCCCTTTTTAAAATTAAAAATTATCTCATGGTTTGTGAAATGAACAAATACAGGCATGTGAGGCAATTGACCATATTCATACCATTTACATTTTCTGCAATAATATTCAAGGTTCCTAAGAAGCAAATATGTATAATTAGAAGAAATACCTTTGAAGCTCTTAGTTGAGAAATTTCAAATTCAAATACTATATAAGTAATTTAAACTTTTAAAAAATGTTTATTCATCTTTTTTCCTTAAATAGTTTATGGTCAAGTTGGTTTACATATAACACCCAGTGCTCATCCCAACAAGTGCCCTCCTCCATGCCCATCACCCCCCTTCCCCACTCCCCCACCCCAGTTTGTTTTCAGCATTCAAGAGTCTCTCATGGTTTGCCTCCCTCCCTTTCCCCAAGTATTTTCCCCCTTCTTCTCCTGTATCGTCCTCCATTATTCATCTTTGAGAGAAAGAGAGACAGACAGACAGAGTGTGAGCAGGGGAAGGACAGAGAGAGTGAGACCCACATTCCAAAACAGGCTCCAGGCTCTGATCTGTCAGCACAGAGCCTGACATGGGACTTGAACTTACAAACCATGAGATCATGACCTGTGCGGAAGTCAGATGCCCAACCGGCAGAGCCATCCAGGCTCCCCACTATATAAGTAATTTAAAAGTGGCACAGTGACAATTAGAGTTCACAATAGTTCCATATAGTTGTTATTTCTTTAATAAGGACAAAACATAATTATTGCTGGATTTTATCCATCCTCCATCATAAAAGTTGTCTAATATAGTCTTATAAAAATTTCACATATATGCATGCATTTCTTGTTATCAATCCTGGGTTCCCACTTTATTTTGAATTTAAAATTCATGATAGTATTTAAGAAAAAAAAGGAAGTGCACATTTTCAGTGGATGGATAAAAAGAAAGGTCTTCCTCTATAGCAGTGTTTTTCACAGTTCAGTGAAAGATAGCAATACCTTTTCTTTGTATATAAATTCTATTATTAAATGCTAAGATGTACAGAAAAACAAAAGTGAAGTTATGCATTGCCTGCCTGGTCCTCCCTGTAAACACTGATCTCTGAGAAACCTGGGATTCTAGAAAGCAATTTGAAAATGATTATTTCAAAAAGGTGGTTATTTTTGCTTGTTTTAGTAGAATGGTAACTAAATTATTTTCTGCTTATTCTGCAAACTTAAATGGTCTAAAAATAATATGCAGTGTTGTCATAATTGGTAAGGGGAAGTTTATCTCTAATTTCCCTAAAAGCATCATTGCTTTTAATTTCCTAAAAAGTTTTCATCTTGTACATCTTCTTAACTTCCTTTAATATTTCTTACCTTTTATTTTCTTTGCAATAAGGTCAATTATGGAAACAAATTAACAGTAAATAACTTTGTACCATACATGACATTAGTCTGATATTTCAAGGTGGTTATTTTTCATCTATATCACATTACTCTGAAAAACTCTTAGGGATTTGAGAGATTTTAAATTCTAACATGGTATTGCTACAGCCACAATCTTTTCTATCTGTCATATGGCAGCTGCATCCTTCTAATTCCTCTGGTCAAAACCTTGATGAAATTCTTGTTCTCTCTCTTTCCCTCACACCTCATATATATTACATGAGGAAATTCTTTGATATATCAAGAAACGAACCACTTTTTACCATTTCTGGTAAATTACCCTTGTACCAAGCTACTATCCTCTGTAGTATCAATTGTTACTTTACTTCTCTATAATGTGTTTTAAACAAAGTCAAAGATTTATGACTACTCGTAAATCTGCAGTGGTTTCCCATTTTTCTGAAAATAAAAGTTGAAGTCCTTAAAATACCTGTTTTAGGTTCTCTAGAGAAACAGAACCAATGGGAGATCTTATCTGTGTGTTTAAATTATATCTGTATCTACATCTCACTATAAAGAATTGGCTCTTGTGATTATGGGGCCATAATCTGCCATCTGCAAGCTGGAGACGTGCGAAAGCAGGCAGTATAGTTCCAGTCCGTGTTTGGAGTCATGGGAACCAATGGCAGAAGTTCTAGTGTGAGCAGTCAGGCAGAGAGAATTAAATGTCCCTTCTGCTCTTCTCTTTTTTTTTCTTTTTTTTCCCCTCTTTCTCCTTCTCCTTTTTCTTCTCTTCTTCTTCTCCTCCCCTCGTCCTTCTCCTTCTCCTCCTCTTCCTCCTTCTCCTCCTCCTTTTTTTCTTTGTTTTTCTTGCCAGACCCTCAATGGATTAGACGATACCTACCAACATTGGATAGAACGATCTGCTTTACTCACTGTACTCATTCAAATGCTAATCTCATCAGGAAATACTTTCACAGACACATCTACAAACAGTGTTTACCAAATATCTGAGCACTTCATGACCCAGTCAAATTGACACTTAAAATTAACCATCACATATTTACCAGGTCCTTCATGGACTGACCCCTATTACCTGAGTACCTCACCTCCCCTGCCCTTCCCCTGGTTTTATCTATCGTTGTTTATCTTCTGTACCTGAACATAGTGGACATGTTCTGACTTTAGGATTTTGTACTGTTTCTTTTTATGAAAACATTTCTTTCTCAGCTATCTGCATTGCTGATTTTTTTGTCTATATGAAGTCTTCTCAAAGATATATTACCACTGAGACTGTCTGACCACCATATCAAATTGCAACTTTTCCGTCTGCCAGATCACTCTGCACTCCCAATTCCCTTTTCCCTTCTCTATTTTTTTATCAAAACATTTATCAACAGATAATGTATTATATAATTTCCTTATTGTTATTTATTTCATAATCCTCTTTCATGTGGCAGTAAAGTTGAAGGGGGGGATATTTGTCTAATACGTTTGCTGATCATTCTAAGCATCAGAGAAAGAGGGCGCTGGCACATTCTAAGTGCTGAGTGAATATTCTTTGACAATAAATGAAGGGATGTTGAATCCACATGTAGGTGAAAAAATTCATTTTCAATTGCCCTCTGAAACTATGTCTATGAATTTCTACATTTGTACATCATGATTTTACATCGCTTTTGAACCAAAAGTAGTATGCTACAGCAGTTAATAGTTAATCAGTGTTAAGACTACCATTCACTTCAGAATTATGATATACTGAGAACATAGACCAGTAGACATTTAGGTTACATACAGCTTTTTCAGGACAATGGGATCTGCACTTGACCCACTGATATCTAAGTAATAAGACTAAGCACTGGGAATAAAGAACAGAATATAAGCAGTGTTTTTCCCTCATTATGTACTAAAAGCTGTTTTTAATAGTCTTAGCTACTAACAGTAAGAGAGAATAACAGTCACTAACAAAAGAATTTTATTCATTTATTGATCTTTAAAAGAAACATCAAATAGGTTTAATGTCTTAGTATGTCACAAGTAAATGCAAAATCTGAATTGGTCTTAGTTGAACTCATTACAGCAATCCCTCAGCATTATGACTGTTATATAAACAATAGTTTTTCGCACTGACTTTTACACAATTCAATATTTGTTCTTCATATCACTTCTAAGTTGGCTATTAGTACTTTGAGCTAATTGCTTAGTTATGAAATCATGTAAGAATGATTAAGTGATCTATCCAAGGAAAAGTAGTGTGCTTCAAGAATAATATAAAAAACATTTTTAAAAATATTTACATCTGTGATATTTACCTCATATCAAATCTCCTATTATTATGTGTAATTATTAAAACCATTATAAGTATATATACCTTTCTTCTTTCTTTATTTTTAACTGCTTTAACATGTAAAAAGGTAACCCAAAGTTAAAAGGCGATACAAAATTCAGGATTTGAAATATGAAAAATAGGTTCTTTTTTTCCCCAGTGTTTTGACATTTTTCACATGGCAACTTTATTGTCCTGTTGTGAAGTAGTTTGTCATCAAGTTTGAAAAGGTTACTGCACGGCCACTCAAAGAAAGTGTAAAACACTTAAACCTCTGCTTGTATTTAGAACCAGAAAAGTACTCATTATGTTTCATATTTTCCCTACCCCTTGTCTTCAAACAGTAATCTTGATGGATCCAACATCAGCTGTATTCTATGAATATTTCTGGAAAACACATGTATCAATACCAGCCAATGCTTACAGGTGACTTCTGTTTTCCTTCCTTTTTTTTATTTTGTGACTTAGATACTTTATAGCAGTTCTCAGTATAAAACACGGGAACCCAAAGCAAAAGCTCAATAAAGCTGTTTCATATTGAGTTTTACTGCTCAATACATGAGGCCACCCACAAGTTATAATTCTGTATTCCTTGTTAGCTACAGAAATCACTCAGTATGTGGCCCTGACAATGCTGATACTTGTCTACAACCCTGGTATGATTTCTGTTTTTCATTTTCTTTTGGATTTGATTGATTGTAAATAATTGATTCTCCACCTCTACACAGTAACCCACCATTATATTTGGCTGATTTAACTGTGTCATTCTTTGACTTCACATCACCAGTCAGCCTCTTTCAGTGTCAGAATCCTCTGCAATTATTTGTATTTGTATATAATTATTTGTATATAAACATAATTCTGGAAACATATGCAGTTTGTTAAAATTAATAACAACAATGAGAGGTGCCTGGGTGGCTCTGTCAGTTAAGTGTCCAACTCTTGATATCAGCTCAGGTCATGAGCTCACAGTTCTTGAGATCAAGCTACATTGAGCTTTGGGCTGACAATGGGGAGCTTGCTTGGGATTTTCTCTCTCTTTCTCTCAAAAATAAATGAATAAACTTAAAAAAACCATGTAATAACAAAAATGATAACCCTTTAATTTTAATCCTGTAACTAAATCCTAATGTTTCAGTGACAGTACGGTAGCAAATAGGTTATTTTCACTCAAGAGAAACATCTTGTTTTTAGTCAAATGTTTAAAGATAGTTTTCACTCTAATTCAGCAGTTCAATCCCAAAACTAATAAAAAATAGAATTCTAAAGTTGAAAGATAACTACAAAGGAATCTATTATAGAAATCATTGATTTAAGAGGCACCTGAGTGTCTCAGTCACTTAAGTCTCCAACTCTCGATTTCGGCTCAGGTCATGGCCTCACCATTCTGAGATCCAGTCCCTTGTTAGGCTCCATGCTGGTCATGGAGCCTGCCTAAGATCCTTTCTCTCCCTACCTCTCTCTGCCTTTCTCCCCTCCCTCCCCCCAGGGGAGGAGGGGCATCGTTAATTTAAGGGGGAGAAATCAAGGTTTTAATGACTTAAAAAGATTTGTTTAGGGTCCTAAATCTAAGGATCAGAGCTGGAACACAAAGTAGTTCATCAGGATTTCAGTTTGGGGATGTTTATTGAAACTTTAATTTTCCCTAAATAAAATATTGCACAATAATATGTCTCGTTATTAAAACCAGCATCAGTGGTTTCAATCAGCCAGTGAATTCATTTAATTTTTTAATCTTATATTACAAAATATGCTCAGTAACATGCATGATTCTTATGTGAAAAGCCTCACATAGCTTCACAACTGGATACTACAATAAAACATGAGATATTTACCCTCATGCTCTGCTTCCACTCAGTCATAGTCCTTACACCCCTATCTACAAGAATAGTTCCTGTCTTGACTTCTAACATAGATTAATTTTTTCCTGTTCTTGTACTTTACATGAATAAAATAATACACTGGGTGCTCCTTTCTGTTTGTCCTTTTTGTGAGATTCATCTTTATGTTCTCATTGCCGTATACTAATTTATAGTGAAAAAATTCAAAATTTACTTGCTCATTTTGTTTATGTTCACTTGGGTAGATTATGTTTTGTAAATATTATGAATAGTACTACAATAAACATTATTGTACAGGATTTTTTATAAACTTATATAGGTATCTTTGTTGAGATATATGGGCTATCTTATGTCCCTCCTTTCTCAAAATTTATATGTTGAAGTCCTAACCCAGTGTGTTAGAGTATGACTATTTGGAGATAGGGTCTGTAAGAGGTAATGAGGTTAATATGAGGGCATATGAGTAAATCCATATCCAATATAACTGGTGTCTTTATAAGAAGAAGAGATTTGGACAGACATAGGGAAGTCAAAGTGAAGATACAGGGAGAAGATCACATCTACAGGCTAGGCTAAGAGTCCTAACAGATGTTTCCTCATGGCTCTCAGAAGAAATCAACTCTATCAAAACATCTATCTTGGATTTCTAGCCTCTGTAACTGTGAGAAAATGTGGTGGTTTTTTGTTTGTTTGTTTGTTTGTTTGTTTTTTGTCATTTAAGCCCAATCTGTGGTACTTTTTTTGGGCACCCATATTTAGCAAACAGTACAAGTATATTACTCAGAAAGGATTTGCTGAGCAAAGTATGTATATATGTCCAACTTTAGTGACATTTTCTAAAGTTATTGTATAAATAGACATTTCGTCTAGTCATATATAAACAGTCCGTGAGACCTAAAACTTCTTTAATATTTTGTATTTTTTTTTCATTAATCCTTTCTGGTTTGGTATAAAGGGGTATTTCATGGTTGTATTTTGCATTCCAGTGATTGTTGCTGTTGAGCATACTGTCCTAAGTTTATTAGCCATTTGGACATCTTCTTTGATACTAAACTTCTCTCCATTATGGTGTACTCATCCACATATCTTAAATTTAAGGAATTTTTGAATTCAGCTGCTTTTCTTGTCTGAGCTGTAATCTCTTTATAATCCAGCCTGTTGTCAGCTGCACAGCTTATTCTTTGCCAAAGGCTCTCCTGTGGGAAAGGCAAAAAAAGTCCTAATCACTTTTGGTTATGTTTTATCTTTGACATCACCCCTTCACTGTATTATGTTTTCTCCCTAAACCAAATAGTCACTATTGATCCTTTCTTGGTATTTTCCATTGAATTCTACCATGCTGTACACCATAACCATGCATTTCACTCTCATTAAACTATTCATAATCCCTTGCATAAAATGTGTTTTTCTCTAGTGTTGCAATCTGCAAAGCTTTTCTTTGAATTGTGGTCACTGATCTTCTCTTTCCAGTTACAAAAGATTTGCAGGATTTTAAATATCCTGCTGCATTCAGACTTTTAAAGAATCGAATCATTATTATTATTTGAGTTAAGTCTACTAAATAACTTAAAGATTAAAGATGTCTGTGGTGTGAAACAAATGGTTTTCTTCAAGAGCTCTTGGCTTAAATCTTTATAAATAAGCAAATACTCATTTGAAGGTTTTGGTATAGATATAATGAGTTAAAAATGAGGTGTAAAAGCAAAGATTTGTCACTCATAAATTATTAAATAGCTTATACTTAATAATATTTATAATATATTAAAACCATTTTTTAATGTCATGGCAAACACTTAAGAAGGGTAGTCTAATGGGGAGGGATCCCTGGCTGGCTTATTTGCTAGAGCATGTGACTCTTGATTTAGGGGTCTTGAGTTCGATCCCCATGTTGGGTAGAGAGATTACTTAAAAAAAATAAAATCTTTAAAAAAATAGAAAAGCAGTCTTGCTCTTGAGGGTATCCATTCAAAATGAGACTATACACTCTAGACACAAAACACCTGAGTAAAGCAAATGGAGTCTAATTTCAAAGCAGTACCATATTTTAAAAATTATATTTTTGTATTCATAATGAATAATTCATCATTATTACACTGGTATTAAATAACATACCAGGTGATATCCAAGCATTACTTACCTTGTTTTTCTTTGCTTACCCTTTCTGGACTCTGAAATGTATCATTGGGAATTGTCTAAATACTTTACAGATTTTTACTTTCTTTTTCCACTTAGTTGTTTCCTATAAGGAGTGTTTTGATTTGCTTTCTGATATAAACTTGTTACTTTTTATAAAACACCTAACTAACTTGTTTTTTAAAATGTTATTTTAACTAGAGAAATGTTTAGAAAACCAGGGTGTATGTATGTATGTATGTTTCTTTCTTGCTTGCTTGCTCTCTCTCTCTCTCTCTCTCTCTCTCTCTCTGTCTCTCTCTCTCTCTTTTGGGCATAGATACTGCTTTGAAAACAGAAACTGAAATTTGTTTATGGACATTTTTAAAAAATTATTTTTAATGTTTATTTACTTTTGAGAGAGAGACAGAGAAACAGACAGAGTATGAGTGGGGGAAGGGCAGAGAGAGGGAGACACAGAATCCAATGCAGGCTCCAGGCCCTGAGCTGTCAATACAGAGCCCGACGTGGTGCTCGAACTCACAAACTCAGTGGTTTAACCGACTGAGCCACCCACATGCCCCTGGACATTTTTAATGATGAACAATTAGTATTTCCATGTACATGTAACTACAGTTTTATTGCTGTCCCTTCATGTCCTCTTCTCAACTATTTCCTTGTATTGGTAATGGTATAAAAAGTTATTATGATGAACAAATTTAATAAAAACAAAATGTACCTAATGAACTTTATAAATGGCATATGCAATCTTTCTCTCAATATGTAATATTATATGTAAGTGTATAAGGAAAGGAGTTTCTTATTAGACCACATCACCCATTCAGTCTACCTGCTCAAGGATGAGAACAATTGAAATTGTCCAGATTTGGAAATACTGGGTAAGATGTTGTGCTTAATGGAGTCAAATTGGTGTATGGTGGCTTCTGTTATGTTTATCTCTGTTGCTCTGCTAAAATAGCAGGTATTTTGCTGTATGAAGTTCTGAAAGTTCCTAGTAAGAGAGTTACAGCAGGACACCTCAGGGTGTTAAAGGAAATGCTCATCTTATTTCACAATTAAATATAATTCCATGGTAATACCTCTTGTTTTGCAACTGGGCATTGTTAGAAACTGATTATTAACCATGGAATACCAAGTAACCAGACTTGATTTGCCCTTTAATAACTGGAGTTTTTATAATCCACAAAGTGATAAGTTTCAGTGAAGATAGTGGTACCCAATCTTAAAGAGGAAGTAGTAGTATATTGGACCTGAATGGTTATGAAAACTCAAGTAAATTACATGAGCAAGTTTCGCATATTTCCACAGTAATTATTTCTACCACATTGCCATTCCTCCTTCAATCGATTTTTATATTCTCATGGGAAGTTTGCTATGATCAGGTAAAGAGTAAAAGAAATGGTATATTAGTTTCCTTGTGCTTAGTAGCATAAAACAGCACAGAATTATTATCTTACAGTTCTGGAGGTCAAAAGTCCAAAATGGTTCTCACTGGGAGAGAAATCAGGGCCTCATCAGGGCTGCATTTCTTTTGGAGGATCTAGGCAAGGTGGTGTTTCTTTGCCCTTGCTAGGTCCTAGAGGTTTCCTGTATTCCTTGGTTTATGGACCCCTGCACCTTTTTCAAAGCCAGAAAAGCAGCATTGTGTCTTCACATCTCTTTCAGACTCTGATGGTCCTGCCTCACTTTTCTCTCAAAAGGATTACATTGTGATTACATTGGACATCAAAGGTACTTTCCTCACCTCAAGGTTTGCTGATTAGCAAATATAATTCTATCTGCAACTTTAATTCTCTCCTGCCATGTAACAATATATTCCAAGATTCAAAGTATTAGTATGTGGGCAGACCTTTTGGGACCATTATTTTCCCTAACACAGGCTTTGCTCAGTCTTCTGGTGCCAGTCAGATGTAGATCACCAACATAATATAGTCATTTACAAGTACAGTCCTTAAAGATTTTGGGTAAGAGCACCCTCCCCATAAACAGAGTTTCATGCAGTGTATTTGGTTGTCACTTAATATGGATATAGAAAGAACCAGATGTATAGCTACATATATACATATACATACATACATATATATAAACAGTGGCTAATAATTTTGCTATATGATCATTGATTTGAAAATTACAAGACTAGGAGTGCCTGGGTGGCTTGGTCAGTTAAGCGTCTGACTTCACTTTAGGTCATGATCTCATGGTTCATGGTTCGAGCCCCACGTCGGGCTCTGTGCTGGCAGCTAGCTCAGAGTCTGGAGCCTGTCTTCAGATTTTGTGCCTCCCTCTCTCTCTAACCCTGTCCTGTTTATGCTGTCTCTATCTCTCTCTCAAAAATAAATAAGACATTAAAAAAAAGAAAAATAAAAGAAAATTACAAGACAGGAGACTGGGTAACACATTGGTCAGAAGAAGATATATGTAGATGAATCTTTCAAAATTGGCAGAGGATGATAATGCTTATGCCTAAAATAATTATAAATTACTTTATTCAGTGCAGATGGTGCAATCATTAATTATGCAATCATCATTACCCAGACACATTGGTACTTTCTCAGTGGACTCTGTGTGCAAAGTGGAAAGTCGTCATGGTAGCAGAGATGGAAGTTACTCATGAGCTCAACAATATAGATTACCTCTCACCAAGTCTGACTGATTTAATGCATTGCTAAATATCTAACCAATGTACTTCTCACAGTAACATTAAATTTTGAAATAACTCTTTTACAGTGGGGGAACCAGTCTGGTAACTTATATCAGGTAGATTATATTGGATCTATTAAGACATAGAAAATGCAGCAGAATCTCAAGCCCATCCAAGACCTACTGTTGAATGTCTGCATTATAACAAACTCCCCATGGGATACATACTTTAAGTTGGAGAAGTTGTGTCCAACAGAATATTTATAAGTAAGTGTCATTTCACCATATGGGTGACACACATTAATTATCTGCACCCTGGAGCACATTGAGTGATATGATATCGTGGATACAAAACAAATAAAAAACAAACATTTTTTTAAACACACAATGAAGCTCCAAGGGGCCAATCTGACGGATTCTTATGATCGCAATGAAAGTGATGATGATAATGAGATCTTTTCAAAGTTTAATGTAAATGCATATCATCTGGAAATTTTGTTTGAATTCAGTAGTCTGGAATAGAACCTGAAGTTGATAATTTTTAAAAGCTTCCAAGTAATATTACTGTCTATATTCCAAAAGGCATACTTTGAACAGCAAGCATGATGGTGGTAAAATGCTGATGATTTCAGTTATGGGAACATGGAGATCTAACTTGCCATAGTGCATAACAAATTTTGTGCTTTATTAATATACTTTCTCATGATTCAAACAAATATTTGCTCATGATGTAAAAAGAAACTCATAATAAAATAGTTTACAATTGTTATCAGTGATTTTTAAAAATCATTATGGAAATGTTACTATAATCAGCATATATTAAACTCATGTCAGAAAATCACCATTCTAACTGGGTTTATTCATGGAAACAATGATGAGCTTATCCTCACATTAATTAAGCACAATAGCCTACATAATTCAATATTGACAAGAATTAACCATGCAAAAACAGGAAAAGGGCAAAGCTATAAATTTAGCTTATCTATCCAAGCCCTGTCCTCATATAAATGCTGTTACACTATTGAACTATTTTAGCTTTGATATTTCACCTCAGTTATGTGGACTTCTTGTACCAATTTGTCCATTTTATTGAGTAAATATTTTATGCTTTTGGGACTTAGGGACAATAAATTATCATATTGTGTTGTTCATTTTCCTGACAGTAATTCCTTAATTGGGGTTTGTTCTTGGAAAATAGTCTACCATCAAGAACCAGAGCATCAGAGGCTATTTAGAAAATTGCATTTCTGAGCAGTGCTTCTTAACTTTACAAAAACCTAACAAAAATGTAATGGCTATAATACTCTGGACTCTCTATTAGAGCAGAGTTTTAGTGAACCCATAAATAGACCATTTTAATGGGTTTATTCCAAAATATAATAAATTACTAGGAAATTGCTATATTACAGAGACAAATATCAGAAAGATTTTTTCAGTGAATCAAATAATTAGCCAATTAAAAATTAAACTAAACATCTAAACTAAAC
Organism: Crocuta crocuta; assembly: GCF_008692635.1. NCBI lineage: Eukaryota > Metazoa > Chordata > Mammalia > Carnivora > Hyaenidae > Crocuta > Crocuta crocuta. The sequence continues at coordinate 10,994,912 of NW_027531334.1, forward strand.
ATTTGATTATAAATCAAAATCTGTATAAGTCCCTATATACCAAAAATTATTTTGTTCATAGTAATTATCAATACCCAAGAAAACAAAGACAAAGAATACTTTTTGACCATTTCTTTTTAAAGAGAAGCTGTTGAGAAATAAACATTTAAATAGTAATACCAGCTTGGAATTAATGTCACAATAATAGTAAGAGTTCAGAGAAATAAGAAACAGCTATGGGCCAAAACCATTAGGGAAGAAGATTAGACTCAATTAAACTTTAATAAAAAAAAAGAAAGTAGATTTTGCTGGGTAAAGAATGTGGAGTGTGTGTGTGCGTGTGCGTGTGTGTGTGTGGGGTGTGTGTGTGTGTGCATTTCAAATGGAGAGAGCATTGAAATCCTAGTGTATTCTGTATTTGGGGCTAAATGCTGGGCATATAATGATTAATAAGATCTTATTCCACTAATTCAGGCACAGTGATTTATAATATATTGTGGTAAAGAAAGTGTTATGATGGAGCCAATGAACAAGATATAGTCGAGCTGTGAGTCATTGTGTCTATTAAGTAGAAGGAATTCAATGTAGTTATATATTAATGTATAAAATATTGGCTAAAATGAAATGTTAATACATAAATATTAGGGAATAAGGTAGGCATGATTGGTAGGGGTCAGATTTTAGAGGGTATATTACAGTTTGTTTTCTTTTTCTCTTGCATCTTTTATCCCCCTCTTTTCAGGATAACAAATCTTATGAAGAATTATTCTGAGATGTGTTTGGCTGTGTGTGTTAAAAAACAATGTAAGATTTACCATATTAACCAGTTTTAACTATATGATTCAGTAGTGTTATGTATATTCATGTTATTATGAAACAAATCTTCAGAACTTTTTGTCTTGCATAATTGAAACTTAATATTTACTGAGTAGCAGCTCCCCTTTCTCCCCCTTCCATAGACCCTGGAAGCCACCATTCTATTTTGTTCCTATGAATTTGACTATTTCAGGTACCTTACATAAGTGAAGTCATGGAATGTGTGTTATATTGTGACTGGCTTCTTTCACTTGGCATAATGTCCTTCAGGTTCATTCATATTTTCTTCCTCTTTTTTAAAGCTGTGTAACATTCCATTGTATGTATTACCATATTTTCTTTATCCATTAATCTGCTAATGGATATTTAGGTTGTTTTTATGTCTTGGCTATTGTGAATAACGTTGCAATGAAAATGAAAATGCAAGTATCTCTCTGAGATTTTGTTTTGAATTCTTTTGGATGTATACCCTAAGGTGGAATTGCTTAAGAATATGATAGCTCTATTTTTAAGTTTGAAGAGTCTCCGTATTGTTTGCCATATCAGTTGCAACATTTTACAATTCCATCAACAGTGCACAAGGATTTTTTTCTTTTCTTTTTTTTATTTATTTTTGAGACAGAGAGAGAGAGCGCGTGAGCAGGGGAGGGTCAGAGAGAGAGGGAGACACAGAATCTGAAGCAGGCTCCAGGCTCTGAGCTAGCTGTCAGCACAGAGCCAGACCCTGGGCTCGAACCCACAAACCGTGAGATCATGACCTGAGCCGAAGTTGGTCGCTTAACGATGGACCCACGCAGGCGCCCCACAAGGATTCTGATTTCTTTACATCCCTTCTAACAGTTGTTATTTTCTCTTTATCCTTCTTTTCTCTCTCTCTCCCTCCCTCCTTTCTCTCTTTCTCTCCCTCCCTCCCTTTCTAACTTCCCTTCCCTTTAGTTCCCCTTTCCTTGTTTCCCTTCCCTTCTTCCCCTTCCTCTTTTCCCCTCTCCCCTTCCCTTCATTTCACTAATCATCCCAATGAGCACAGATGGTATTTCATTGTGGGTTTGATTTCCCTAACGATTAGTGATGATGATTATCTTTTCATGTGCTTATTGGTCATTTGTAAATCATCTGTGGAGAAATTTCAAGTCCTTTGAACATTTTTTAATTAGGCTATTGATTTTTAAATTGTTGAGTTGTAAGTGTTCTTTATTCCAGATATTAACCTTTAATCAAATATAGGAATCATAAATATTTTGTCTCATTCTGTAAGGTGCCTTTTCATTCTGTTGTTTGTATATCTTGATATGCTAGGATATGACATTTATATGGTAGCTCAACTCCTGTATACAAAGGAAATAACAATGTGTAGGAAATATCTTGTAATTATACTGCACGATTAACCACTGTATAGCTATCCATTACTCCAGAGCAATGATGTTCAAAAGTTTACATACAGAGAAAGATCTTGAAAAATAAAGATTTTGATTAAGTTTGGGTTTTTTTAATGTTTTATTTATTTCTGAGAGAGAGAGAGAGAGAGGGAGCGTGAGCAGGGGATGGTCAGAGAGAGAAGGAGACACAGAATCTGAAACAGGCTCCAGGCTCTGAGATAGTTGTCAGCACAGAGCCCAATGCGGGGCTAGAACCCACTAACCGTGAGATCATGACCTGAGCCGAAGTCAGACGCTTAACCGACTGAGCCACCCAGGTGCCCCATGATTTTGATTAAGCTTGTTAAGCTTGATTGAGTTCCTGCATTTTTAGCAAGCTCTCAGATGATGCCAATGCAGTTAATCATAGAACCATACTTTGAATAACAATACTATAAAATATTTGACTTAAATTTTTATTCCTATTAATTTTAATATTGTGAATGAAAATGATAATTAAAAGCATAATTTTAAGTTCTATAGCCTTCTTCTGTCTGCCATCTGCTATCTTCTTCTATCTTCTGTGTGCTATCAGTTTATGGATTAAAAGACATTCATATTTCAACTTGGGCTTGAAGATGAGAGCACCAACATCTAACTCCATAGTGAAGATGGTGTGTTGGTGAATGATGTGTTCACTCATCATATAATTCTCTGCAGATTTATCTAAATTGTGTGTATCACTAGACCATTCTTTTTCATTGCTGAGTGGTATTCTATGGTATGTGTGAGCCACAGTTTATTTAATATTCAGCTATTGAAGTACATCTGGGCTGATAATAGTTTTAGTTAGAAGCAAAACTTCTAAAAACATTTCCATATAGATTTTTGTGTGAACATAAGCTTTTTCTAGGATAAATGTCCAAGAGTGAAATTGCTGATTTTTGTAGTAAATAAATGTTTAGTTTTCTCAGAAACTGCCAAACTATTTTTCACAATATAAAATTTTCAGGCTTTATATTTTTATATTCCTACTGACAGTGTATGAATGATCCACTTTCTCTACATCCTGGACAGTATTTGGTGTTGTCATTCCTTTTTATTTGGCTATCCTGATAGTGGTGTGTTGATATCGTCTGTAGTTTTAATTTGCATTTCTTAAATGGCTAATGATGTTGTACACCGTTTCATAAGTTTACTTGCCATTTGTATAACCGCTTTAATGAAAAGTCTGTTCTTGTCTTTTGCTCATTTTCTAATTGCGTTATTTTAGCTGTGTAATTTTGAGAGTTCTTTATGTATTTGAAATTCTGGTCCTTTGTCAGATTTGTAACTTGCAAATATTTTTTCTACTTTACATGGATTTCTGTAAAGCAAAACTTTATAATTTTTATGAGGTCTAATATATCAGGTTTTTATTTTATGGATTGTGCATTTGATGTCAGATTTAAAAACTTTAGTCATAGATGCCAGTGTTATCATATACTCTACCCTCCAAAAGGTTTTATAGCTGTACATTTTATATTTATCTTTATAACCCATTTTGAATACATTTTTGTATAGGATGCAAGATTTAGTTTGAGGGTTTTATTTATTTTTGCTTTTTATTTTTTTAACTTTTATTTATTATTTTATTTATTTATTGTTTTTTATTTTTTATTTATTTTTTACCTATGAATGTCCAATTTTTCCAGCACAATTTGTTGAAAAGGCTAACCTCCCTCAAATGAAATCCTTTTGTTAGTTTGTGAAACATCAGCTGAGTATATTTGTGTGAGTCTTTTATGTGTTGTTTTCCATTGATATGGAAACCCTAACCCTTCACCAATACCTTATTTTCTCAATTGCTATACATATAAAGTAAGCTTTAATTTCCTATATAGTGACTCTTTTCACTATTTATTTATTTATTTATTTAAGATCCTGTGAATTTCCATAAAAACTGTAAAATAAGCTTATAAATGGATACAAAAATCTTATGGGATTTTGGTAGGGATTAGATTAAATCTATAATCAATCTAGAAAGTACTGTCACTTTTCCTATGTTGAATCTTTCCATACATAAACATGGTTTACTCTCCTTTTTCTTAGGTCTTTTTTTCTTTTACTAACATTTTATAATTCACACATAGAGACTCTGTACATGTTTTGCCAAGTATAAACTTAAGTATTTCTTTTCTTTGGCGTGATTAAAAATAACATTTTATCAATGTATAGAAATGTGATTCATTTTTCTGTGTCCCTTTTATATTCTGCAGTTTAGCTGACCTCACTTATTAATTTTAGGCACTTTTTTTTTACTATTAATTTTTTATGTAGACTGTCACACCATCTGCAAATTGAGAGTTTTGTTTTGTTTTTCCTTACCTATCACCATGGCTTGTATTTCTTCATTTGGCTTTATTTCTATGGCTAGATATTCTAGTGCTTTGTTCAATAAGATTGGTGAGAGCAGGCATTCTTGTTTTGTCCTCAATCTTTAGAGGGTATCATTCAGTCATTCATCATTAAATACAATATCAGCTGTAGATAGCCTTTATTAAGTTGAGGAAATTCCATTAGTTTTTAGTTTTCTGTGCATTTTCTTTTTTCTTTTGTAAAGTAGGCTTCATGCCCAACGCTGAGCCTAACACAGGGTTTGAACACAGCACTTTGAGATCAACATCAAGACCTGAGCTGAAATCAAAAGGTAGCCATTCAACTGACTAAGCCACTTAGGCACCCCATAGCTTTCTGGGCATTTTCAGTGTGAATGTGTGTTGAATTTTGTGAAATGCTTTTTCTATGTCAGTTGATACTGTTATTGATAGGGTAGGATTGCATTGATTTATTTTCAAATATTAAATAAGCCTTGCTTGCTTATAATAAATTTCACTTTGTTGTGTTGTATAATTTTTTTATATATTTTGGGTTTGGTTTGCTTACATTTTGTTGAAAATTTTTGTGTCTCTTTTTATGAGAGATACTTGCCTAGCATTTTCTTTTTTCTTCCTCCTTCTCTCTCTTCCTTCTCTCTCTCTCTCTCTTTCTTTCTTTCTTGTTTTATTTCCATGGTTTTGATATCAAGGAGCTACTAGCATCATTAAATACCTGGATTTTTTTCATCTTCAATATTCTGGAAGAGATTGTTTAAGAATTAGTGTTAATTCTTTTTGCTTTTTGGTTTGGAAACTTTTACTGATCTATCTTTAAGCTCACTGCTTCTTTTTTTGGCTTTCTTGAGTCTACCGATGAGTTCATTAAAAGCATTCTTTATTTGTGTTGTAGTATTTCTGTAGTGTTTCTGGATATGTCTATTACTGTAGATTTCTAGGTAGCAGTTTTCCCTACAACCTCAGTTCTCTGATGCATCCAAGATGGTGGGACTTCTAGATACTTTCCAGGTGAAAATCAAGTTCTTATTTTTTTAATCTGAATTTTAAAAATTGGTAATAAAATATATAATTTATTCATTTTTAATATATCCTCTATTTTTGAGTAGATATAGGATAGACAGGTTTTTTTTATTTTTTTAAATGTTTTATTTATTTCTAGGAGAGAGAGGGAGAGACAGCGTCAGAGAGAGAGGCAGTCACAGACTGAAACAGGCTCCAGGCTCTGAGCTGGCAGTCATCACAGAGCCCGACGCGGGGCTCGAACCCACGAACCGCGAGATCATGACCTAAGTGAAAATCGGACACTTAACCCACTAAGCCACCCAGGCGTCCCTGGATAGACAGTTTTATTCAGACAAAAAGTTTGATAGGAATGTCATAGGAAATACAACATGAATAATCACTGTAAGCTTTCAAAATAATTCAATCAGCCAGATGTTCAGAACCAATCCAAAAATTGTTTTCTGAACTTTCTCAAAACTAACAATAACCTAGTACAATGTTTAGTTAAATATTATATAATACCATCTGCTTCATGTGTGTGCTAATTTATAAATTTCTTGGAAGGTGAGATATGTCTAGACATTTTGTATATCACTTAAAATAACCAAATATTACCAAACACATTGTATGTTCCATAAAACGCTGTAAAAATAGATTAGGAGATGATACAGCCAAGTATGTGCTTGTAGAATGTTGAAGAAAGCAATCATATTCTTTCTATTTTGTCTTTTATCTGTTCTCTCAAAATATAGTTGACTCTTACCCAATTATTAGAATGCTGGGGGGTTTTTTGTTTGTTTGTTTGTTTGTTTTTATTTCTAGGGGAGAGAGAGAGAGACAGCGTGAGCAGGAGAGGGTCAGAGAGAGAGGGAGACACAGACTCTGAAATAGGCTCCAGGCTCTGGGCTGGCAGTCAGCACAGAGCCCGACGCGGGGCTCAAACCCACGAACTGAGAGATCATGACCTAAGTGAAAGTCGGATGCTTAACCGACTAAGCCACCCAGGCGCCCCTAGAATGCTGTTTTTGTAAAATGTTATAGTTTTAGCTGTGCACAAGAATATCAGTGGTTTCTGTATATATTTTAATGGTATATTTCTTTATACTTGTATATTTTGCTGTATGTTGACATTATTAGTCATACCCAAGTATTGATTTGTTATATATATTTTGTGTAGAAAAAAGACTTGGTATTAATTAATTTTTTCATTCGATTTCATACATCATTAAAGGTAATGATTTTATATGCTGAGTTATTGACTGTAATTCAGTTACCGTTATATGTGCAGGAGTTAGGAGTGAATTGTCCCAAGATGTGTCACTTTGGCATGCAAACTATTTTGAGCTGAAAATAATCAAAGCCCAAAAGATTCATGAAGAAATTTTGACCTTCTCCCAATTGGCTAAAATAATTCAGATAGAGTCCTTCTCCTGGAACTGAGCTATTACCATAGATACTTACGTTACAATATGAACTAGGTGTGGTAGACAGGGAGGGATTTAGTAAAGACTGTTAAAATTCTTGTTCTTTTGTTTCCGTTTGGCCCAGCAAACAGTTGTTTAACAAAGATTTCCTTTTTCATCTTCCTGTAAATTGCTTTCCTTCCCTTTGAAGTCTCAGACCTCTATCCATTTCTTATTTCAGAATGTCATATACACCTCATTTTGCCTGCTAATTGGTTTGTACAACACAAGACTATAGAATGTAAACATGAAAAGATCTGCTGCCTTGTTAAGTATAATAATAAAAGACAATATCTATTATCAGCTACTTGTGACACTTTTAGCTTTGATATTTTCTCTTTTTAAAGGAAGATAATATTCTTAATTTCTTCCTTGGAAATATTTATTCTTATTACCAAAACTAATTAAATAATTATGGATATTTGTAATGGTTCTCTGAGCTTAGAAAACAAAAGTATTAGTTGTGCATTATAGTATAACCAAGTTTATGTCCATGAAAATGGACATTTTCAGAAAATGAACCATATTTAAATAACATTTAGTACAAGTAGTGTGACAGTTTTTAAAGAAATGAAAAAGAGCTAAAAAAAATCATCTTGTAGTTCAACAAATATTTATGGAACATTTATTATGTAGAGGGTAATAGATTAACTGCTGTGGAAATTTATAGTGATAAAACAGTCATGGATCATAAATTAGGGCAAGATGATGGAAGGAAAATGCTCTTGACTAAGTACCTAATAAAATAGGATGTATACTGCTAGATGTTTTGCATAAATATTTTTGTATTGTTTTTGTTTTTAGTTACATATAACAATAGTTCAAGTAAACAAATACTCCCATGGTCGTTAGTTGATAAATATTTGTTAACTAAACAGATTTTAAGGAATAAAACACTTTTATCAAATAATGGCAGGCAGAATTTTAGCTGCATTCACAGGAGGAAAAGTTTGCTTCCAGAACAGGTGTGAGTTCTGGTAGGATTTTCAAATGTCTTGATAGAGAGAAAGCCATTCTAATATTTAATGGAAGGGGCGCCTGGGTGGCTTAGTCAGTTAAGCGTCCGACTTTCGCTTAGCTCATGATCTCGCAGTTCGTGGGTTTGGTCCCAGCGTCGGGCTCTGTGCTGACTGCCAGCTCAGAGCCTGGAGCCTGTTTCAGTCTGTGACTCCCTCTCTCTCTGACCCTCCCCTGTTCACGCTGTCTCTCTCTCTCTCTCCTAGAAGTGAATAAAACATTAAAAAAAAAAAAAGTTTAATGGAAGAGTGATTGCACTATACCGATTAGTTTGATTTGCCTGAAAAGTGAGGTCTTTGGAATACTGTGTAATATTGATGAACAAGTAGGTTTGTATCAGTGTTTTGAAATAATTGATTCAGCTTAAGTATTTCAGTTATAAGTTGTAGAAAAATGATGCCCCTGGAATATTTGAGCTGAGATGAGCCATGAACACAAATATATCTCAGGATGTTGAGCCTGGCAATGTGGGAGAAATGAACTGAGTCAGGAAGTGGCTGGAGGTGAGGAGATAAGTTGAAAGATATTAAAATCTCCCAAGAAATAGGTAAGAATAGCCTGAGCTCTGATAGGAGCATAGTAATGGAGAGGTGGGCAGGGCAAGATATATTATCGGACAATATGTCTAAGACTGTATCTAGTCCATTCATGTCTATCCTGCTAAAATGCATGTTGGCTTTTCGTCATACAACCGTGTGTGAAGGCAAATTTGAAGTTAATAATACTCTAACTTTCCAGCATTTTTTCTTCTTTAATTTCATTATCATTATGTGGAAATTATCTTTTACTTCTCCATTTTTCTACATTTTAGCAGTGGTAAAGAATAAATTAAATGGCATTTACAACAATCTAAGTATATACCATTAGCCAAGCAGCATAGTTTGCAATGAAAGTTATAAAATGCAGTTTTATTGTATTGTATTTATGTGTATTTGTTTTGAGAGAGAGAGAGAGAGAGAGAGAGAGAAAGGCAGAGAGAGAACCTGCACTGTCAGTGCAGAGTCTGACACAGGGCTCCATCCAGGAACCATGAGATCATGACCTGTGCTGAAATCAAGAGTTAGAAGCTTAACCAACTGAGCCACCCAGGCACTCCCAGTCTCATTTAAAATCTCCTAATATGGTTGATAGGGAAGCCTGGATTTATATACAGGTTTTTTTGGCAATGCCTGTCATTTCTAAATTCATTTTGCATTATGTATCTAATCAGACTCGTCAGTATAGATAATTTTCTTATTCAAAATGTCTATGTTATCATTATAAAACTTTTCTGAAAGAGAATACTTTGATTCAAACATGGTAAGGGGTTATTATAAATGTATAACTCAAACAAAAAAATAAATGTCAAACTCACATTGGCACATCGATAGAGTGCATTACATAGACACAAGAGGAATATTATCAGATTGCTGCTACTCATTGAAAATTGTCATAATATGTGTTACTTCTAACATGATTAATGAAAATGGTGTATTTGTGCCATGATAGTTTCCCGGAGTTTTAAAATTTCCTATACAAGTTCTAAAGGTGGCAAAAAAGGAAAGGACCTTGAAAAGTGATACACCTATGAGTATTTTTGAAGTGATTCAGTAACATTTAAATGTTTGCTAAAATGTGGTGCCAGTCCTCTTTAGGATGTCTCATCTGCTCTCACGTAGCTGTTTTTTCCTATACTGAACTCTAGCAATGGGTGTAATGGAGCAGTATTGGAAAAGAAGAGAGGAATAATGGGTATGTGGACATAATTAATCTCTTCTACATTTCATATTTTCAGTTTTTTTTCAACAGTTGACAACATTTCTTTATGTATATCTTCTATCAAGAGAGTGCTTAAAATGGTTTAAGTTTCATTTAGGGGTAAAGTAGCATAATTTTCAAAAAGATTATGATACATCAATTTTTAAGCCACTGCAATCATACTTGGTTGAATAATAACATAAGCAAAAATTAGAAAGCTACTGGTACTTCTTTATAGAACTTCTTTATATTTTCAGGCTTCTCATACTATTTATATAGCCAGAGGATAAAATAGCATTTTCTATGTATATATTAAGATAAGAGACATAATTATTGTATACAGTAGTGTTACTGAAGAGTTCTTTTCTTCAACTAAATTGCATCTGAGCAGTGAAGCTGAAGGGCATTTTGTTAATTGAAATAAGTCAGACAGAAAAAAAAGTACTGTATGATTTCTCTTATATGTGGGATCTATAATAAACAAAACCCTCCAAAACAAAAACAAACAAAACTCAAAATCACAAATATAGAAAACAGATTGATGGTTGCCACAGATGAGGGTTGAGGGGTGGAATAAATGGGTGAACTATTGTTTGTATATTTTAATTTAAATAAAAAATATATAGATATATTTAAATCAAATTAGATATTAAATGAAAAATCTGTCCAGAAACTGAAAGGACAGACTTGTTGAACTTCTTTATATACATATGACTAAATTCTTTGCAAAGCTTATAGTGATTATACATACTGTATTTCCTATATTTACCAAATTTCTTTCCTTCTTTATTTTAACAGAAATATATTTTATTATATTTATTCAAAGATAATTCAAGGAGACTTACAATTAAGCAATTATATTTTTATTACCAACCTTTTTTTCTGCCCAATTAAGCCTGATAGTCAAGCTTCTGAGGTGCCATTAATCTTATTTATAGATGGAGGTAATAAAGTCAAGTATTTCCACTGAGATGAAGGGGGTAAAATAGGACTATAGAGAAATTGTATGAAAAGCAGAAGTCCAAAACTCATGTTCAAGTGATCATTGCCATGTTATAATTTAGGCCTAGCATTACTTGATATACTGTTTTTTTTCCCCCAAAGTATCCAGAAATCCAGAGCTTTATAGGTGAAAAGTGAAATGTCAAGATTTTATTATTATTATTATTTTTAGTTCAAGCAAAACCTGCTGTGTGTCCTATCTGTCTCCTCTGGCATAAGCAGCCAGTTTTTCTAGAATGTCATGATTACTACAATTGCTGGGTATAAAATTCATGAGTAATTATGTAATGAAGGCAAACACTGGATTTGCAAAATGACAGATACTCCTATTAAAATATATTTTGTTTTTTTTTCTGTTGTGTGTGTGTGTGTGTGCGCGCATACGCGTGCATGTGTTTGTTGCTTTTTGTTTACTTTTGCTTTATTCTTTCTTACTTTAGTTGTGCAGTCATCTATCCATCAGGCATTATATAATCATCATGTGTCTGACTTGATATTAAGGACTGAAATTACAGTAGTGAACCAGCAATGACACAGTTCAGTTTTTTGGGTTTTTTTAGAAAAGCTAGAAAATAAACAAGTAATTAAAAATTATAGTAAGGACTGAAGGAAAGGAGCAGGGAAGATGGCAGCTGTGGTAGCAAATGCAGTGAAGCCTCTTAGTGACCAGCATTACAAAGATGTTATAAGCAGTGCCACAAATATTATGTCTGCCTCTGTGCTCTGTGCTGAGCACAGTGTGTGCCTTCCTTTATTAGACTCACAGCATAGAGTAGCCAAGAGCAACTGTTACCTCTGGATGGGAAAGAGACACTAGAGTTCACGGGTGGACTCTGGACAGCTGTGCTCCTACCCTGACCTACACATACCTACTGTATGTACTGTGCCAATAGGAAAAGAAGTGATTCTACCCTTGTGAAGATCCAGGACTTTTTTTTTTTTTTACACCATCTATTAAACCAGATACAGACCAGACCCTGAAGAAAAAGGGATTGGTCTCTCAAGATGACCACAGTTTAGAAGCTCTATTGAGGACCAACCCCCTGAAGAGGGGTGAGGTGTCCTAGATCCAGAGAGGATGATGGCAGCCTGGGTGAGTTTCATGTGACTGATTGTCAAGCAGGGAAACAGATTCTAGGACCAAATGACTTCCTGGATAACCTTGATGATGAGGACTATGAAGAAGACACTCTCAGGGGGAAATCCAAGGGTAAAGGTGTGGGCAGTGCCCATAAGAATCTGGATGCTTCCATCCTGGGATATCAGGACAAGCCCTGTGCCTGTGACATTTGTGGACAATATTACAAGAACTGACCAGGCCTCAGTCACCACTTGCACTTGGCAAAGGAGCAAGGTGAGGAAAAGGAAGACTCACAGCCACCTGCCCAGCTTCCCCGAGATCAGAGGAGCAGAAATGGAAGAAGGGTCTGGACAGACTGGTCCTGCCCAACAACTACATCAACTTCTGCCTAGGGAACTCAAAGATCAACAAGAAGGCAGGGCAGCCCAAGGAGCTGGTGTCCTGATCTGACTGTGGCCACTCAGGGCACCTGTCTTTCCTGCACTTCATGCTGGTGATGATGACAGCTATGAAGACCTGCTGCTGGCAGCGCTTCTAGTACCAGTGCTGCAATATGTATGGCACCTTGGAAACATGCTGCTCTTCTGTGATGACTGTGATGGTGGCTACCATGTGTACTGTCTCAACCTGTCCTCCTGAAGGAATCTGGAGCCACCATGTGTGTCTGAACCTGTTGAGGGAGAGGGTTTCCATCTTCCAGAACCAGAACTCCTCTTGATGTGCTCCCCACCCCTCTTGCCCCCATACCTCTAGGGCTGTCTTTCCCCTCTTCTATTGTTTTTCATCCCCACCTTTCCCCTCCTCTTTGACAAGTGCAGAGAACCTTGGGTGGTCGTGCCAGTCTCCCCTTGGCAGCAGCAAGCTCAGGTGGCAGCTCTCCCCACCTCTGGCCCTAGGTCCTCAGGAAGAGGAGCAGGACACTATCCCAGGGTAAACCTGTGACCCAGCTTCTCACTTTTCTCAGTGAAGTGCATTCACTCTGTCAGCCTCAGCCCTGTTCCTGCTGATCACAGGGTTCAAACAGTGTCCTCTGAGAAAAAGTGGGAGAGCAATCACTTTGCTCTCAGCCCGGCTTCCATTCTGGTCCTCAGAGCTCTTCCTTCCCTTGGAGGTGAGCAGATCAGGTCCTCTTTGCCTGGAGAAGCTGGAAGTGAGCAACTGAGCAAGCTGAGGCAGCACTTTCACGGAGCTTTCCATGCTCTTTGTGCTGCTTGGCCTCGCTGCCTCCTTCCCTAGGAGAGGCTCTCTGCAGCCCTCTCTTCCTCTACCTGAGCGATGATGCTCTTACACATCTTCCTTGTTCTGCCCTGTCCCACTCCACCCCACCCCAGGTGGAGTAGCAGCCTCACCTCATTCTTGTGCTCACCTGGCTCACTCACAGGCAGTCTCTAATGACCAAAGCATTGCCCACCCTTGGAATTTCCTGTCTTCTGCCTCCCTGCCTTATTCAATTTAGTTTTATGAGGAGAGGGAAAGAAACAGGGGGCCAGCCCAGCAGCTTGGAGGCCACTGGGAGACATTGGATAATGTGCCTGTTTTTTAACTCCATGAAAAAGCCTATGTCTGAAATCCCCTTTTTGTTCTTGGATATGTAGCTCCTGCCCATAACTGAATTGGGAGCCTCTGTCTCCTGCTCTGTGTATCCTGGCTCCTGGGTCACAGGGAAACCACATAGACATCCCTTTCTTCCCTTCCATGCTCACTAGCAGCTGGGAAGATCTTCACACCCTGATTCCTCAGTTTTTTTACCTGGCAACACAGAGGTGGAGTAGTTGGGGGGGCGGGCAGTCCATGCCAGGATACTCTGGATTGGCCTTTCCCTTGGCTGTGGGCAGGCCCTAATTCACTGTCACTTTGGAGTTGAGGTGTCTTTTTTCTCCTTAGTTCCTGTATTCTAAACATTAGTACAAATAAACACTTTTTCACAGAAAAAAATCATGGTAAGTGTTGAGAAAGATCTATAAGTCCCTACCACTCTCCCTACTATATACTATAGATCATCATTTGCTATATAGCTCATGGTTCAGTATTATTATTAGAGCTCTGTTATTACTGTTTTTTTGTGTATGCAACTTATGTAATTAAATTTAAGCGAAGTATAGGAGGCTTTACCATTCATAGGTCTAAAGATTATGCTATACAAAATGACCTAGAAATAATTTAAATGCTGTTCATTTTTCTAATAGCTAGTGAGAAGTGTTTACAAATTCTTTCTTTTATTTAGAAACATTTTTTAATGTTTTCTTTATTTCTGAGAGAGAGAGGGAGACAGCGTGAGCAGAGGAGGGTCAGAGAGAGAGGGAGACACAGAATCTGAAGCAGACTCCAGGCTCTGAGCTAGCTGTCAGCACAGACCCCGATGCAGGACTCGAACCCATGAACCGTGAGATCATGACCTGGGCCGAAGTCATACGCTTAACCAACTGAGCCACCCAGGCACCCCAGAAGTGTTTACAAATTCTTGAAAACATTACCTTGTTGCTAGAGTCATATGTGAATTATAAAATATTTCTTAGGAGATAGTGACATTTTTTCCCTCAAGCCGTTTAGGGGCAATAAGATAAGCCCCACCCTGATGTTGTTGTAAGCATGGTCCTCAGCCTTTGAAACATGTTGTTATCAGATTGCCTCTCCTTTGCTTTCATTTTAAGGTGCTTGAACAAAATAGTCCTCCACCAAAGTCTGTAAGGGAACATTTGACTTGTTTGAATTAAATCTATGCCCTCAATAAGAAGCTCATATAGGTAGGAGGTGGAGTAGGGAATCCATTCTTTTTTTTTTTTTCTTTTCTAATACTTTGCAAATCTCACCATGATCTACAAGGATTATCTGCTTCTTAAAACTATTCTTTGCTGTGATAAAATGTTTACTTCCAACAGGAACTTGATGGATATTTAGCATTTCTGCACATTATATTACTTTTGCTCATCCATTGAAGATCCCAACAAGCCTGGGCTTGATGTGGAGTTGGAGGTCCTATTGCAGCTTTCTGTTCTCCTTATAAAAAGTGAGCAGTTCATTATGTTTTGTCAAAATATTCTATGTCAGTGCTCACCTCTTTAATACTGTGCCTTGGTGGTGACTCTGTAACAGTTTAAATTGCTTTAAAAAGTTACTCTTAAGACTGCCAAAAAGGAAAGGAATTTATACATCCTTATGTCTCTCATTTTGAATGGTATACATTAGGCTTTCCTTGTGGGGATAAGCAAACAAACAAATATTGAAGATATTTGCAACATTGAAGTGAGGAGTGAGTTTGCCATTATAGGCCACTAGGTTATCTTGGTTAAATTTTCTTATTCATCTGAATCTTAGTTTTCTTCCCTGTAATGAAAACAATAAAATGTATTGACTTGTTGACATTGATGCCATTTTAAAATGTGTGCAGAAATATTTTTTTATAAAAATACTGAATTAAGTATCAGGGAATATTGAAATATTGCTATATGTTTTTATTAACTCCTTTACTCTCTGGAAATGAAGGCTTGGGTATTGGTCAGTAGGAGATCAAGTTGATTATATATATGCCAATACAAAACATAATAGGGATTCTAAAAGAGATCACAAAGATACTGAGATTACATATTATTAGCTTTCCCATGTCACAGACTCAGTTGTCTCTAAGGGATCTTCTGACATAAGCTAGTTTACTGTGAAGAATTTGATAGCTTTTCTTCTCATCTTTGACTCCTAGGGCACAGAGAAGCATAATACCATGGCATTTAGAAGAAACCCTAAGACATTGACTGTCATTTAAGATGATAGCACAGCTATTCTGCCTAAATTGTAAAATGTCAACTCACATGTTCTTCATTGGCATATATTCATGGCCACATGCTATCCTTAAAAAAAAAAAAATAGAGCTAGGAATAGTGACAGGTCTTAATATTATATGCAATAGCAGAGCACCTCTCAGATAATACATATTCACTTGATTGGCTGTTACTCTCTGATGACACTTTGGACATCTCTGGGCTTTCAGAAATATACTGTAGAAAGACACTGAGGACTCTACCAATATTTGGAGACCTTTGTCCTTTCACTGTACCTCGTTTCTACTTCAATGCATGCTGAAAGAGCTCACTAGGAACTGTGAGTACATGATTCCATTCCTCAACAGGGATAACTATTTCCAAATTAATTATTGATATT
Organism: Crocuta crocuta; assembly: GCF_008692635.1. Taxonomy (NCBI): domain Eukaryota; kingdom Metazoa; phylum Chordata; class Mammalia; order Carnivora; family Hyaenidae; genus Crocuta; species Crocuta crocuta. The sequence continues at coordinate 11,010,891 of NW_027531334.1, forward strand.
TTGTCTGAGAGGTATTCTTCCCCAAGTGGTTTATATGGAACAATTCTATCCTAAATAGTATAGTCATGTTCTGACATAGATCACAACAAAGGGAAAATTAAAAATAGTTTTCCACTGGGGCACCTGGGTGGCTCAGTCTGTGAAGCGTCCAACTTCGGCTCAGGTCATGATCTCACAGTTCATGGGTTTGAGCCCCGTGTCGGGCTCTGTGCTGACAGCTGTCTCAGAGCCTGGAGCCTGTTTCAGATTCTGTATCTCCCTCTCTCTCTGACCCTCCTTCCCTGTTCCCACTGTCTCTCTCTTTCTCTCTCTCAGAAATAAATAAAACACTAAAAAAAAAGGAAGAAGTAGTTTTCCACTGGCATCATGTTCAGCTTTATCAATTCAACATTTTAGAAAATGGCACAACTTCAATTTTCAGAGTGAAAATAAAAAATAAGAGTCAAGAAAGAGAATCTCTATAATATCTGAGAATTATTTGACTATTGTTCTTTTTGAGAAGTCGTATATCCGTGCTTAATCTGTGCCCAATCCAAGACTCAGTGCTGTGCAAAATTATGGGGGAAAGAAAGAGGGAAAAAAAAGAAAGTAGAGTTCTTTCTTAATATGAAAGATTCCAATTTTATTTTATTTTGCCTAGTACTTTTTGTTTCATTTTCCTTTTGCATAACTCAAAGCTAGGCTTTTTGAATTTTCATCCTTGGGAGTGGAGTAAAAGTAAAACAAAGAACAAAATGTGACATTGTCAAAAGAAATTCTGGAAATTGCAGAAACCAGTTAAGTGGAAGCAGGTGCTTCCAGTATAAAGTTAATATTTTGTTAATGAACTTTTCAAAACATGAGATACTTTGATAGTCCAAAAAGTTTATAGGCATCCATTATTCAAGTGTGTGTGTGTACATTAATTTTTTACAATAAGAAATATCACAGCACTCTGAATTATTGGGGTTTTCCTTCACTTGGATGTGTCCAGCAGCTCAAATCAATCCAAAGTTTCACTTGCTTGAATGCCCCAGATCTCTCTTCGTGAGCAGAGAATCAGCATGTACATGAAGTTCACTGCCTCCAAATCTCAGTGTCCTATACCTCCTCCTTCCTCTCTCATTTCTGGTGTAGGACTTGACTAACAAACTTTATTACTGAGAGAAGGAGGAAGCAGTTAACTACACATATAGACAATTGCTCAAGTGCTATGGGAAAGATAATCAAGATCTTCTCAGGCACTTGAAAGAGTAATTATTTGGACAAGTGTAGCACTGAGGTAGAGAGGTATTGTGCAGTCTAGTGCAAATAACCAGGGACAGGCAAAGACCAAGTCTAAATCCAAGTGTATTGTAAATATTTTTAGCTAGGCTGCCCTTGATGAGTGTCTTGATCTCATCCTCAGTGGCCGTAGGCAACTTCCCGTTATTTAGTTGGTTAAATGGAATTTAAATAACTAGCTAAATAGAATAAGGATTTTTAATAGCTTGAAAGTTTATAGAGATAAACTAAGGCTCCCAAAGTGAGCCTTAGACCATAATTTTTCTTTCTGGTTCTTACAGTCTTTTGTTTGTACGATTTTCCTTTATTTTTTTCTAATCTTTCCTGTGACTCAGGTGGGTACAGATCTAGCACTGTATGAATTCATTGAAGGTGAGTGGGATTTACATTTTTGTCTTACAATTATTGTTTGCTTCATTGAATAATTATTGAATGATTAGTTCACCACCTCAGTAGGAAAATGGTGTTCACACACTGATAACTTGAGGCTGCAGAAAGAGCCAGTAAAGTGATTAGAAGAAAAAAATGGAAAAAATCTCACCCTGAATGGTGGTAAAAGAAGTCTATGTTGGTTTAAAAATATCTAAATGATATTTTCATCATTGGTGGCTCAGACAAGAAAAGGAACAGGTCTGAAAGACCAAAACCTTGAGTTGTGTTCCTTGTTTTTTTTTTTTTTTTTTTACTTAGGAATTAAGTGACCTTAGGCAAAACTTAGAAACTTGTTTTCTCTTGGATGCTAACATGTGCCCAACCAATCTCAGTAATGATTATGGCAATCAAATTAGTTATTAGGTCTAATATGCTGTATAGCAATATGTTCTTTACCTACATGTATACTTGCTCTCATTACAGATAAGGCTGGAATTACTTTGGGTAGGTAAGAGTAAAAGCTTTTGCAGTGATAGATTTGACTTTTTTAAGTAATAAAATTTCTTTTACTTGAATGATATGTTTAGAAGCTCTAGTTCTTTTAAATCCAAGAATAAAAGTATGGAGATCATTTCTGCTCTAATGCCTAATTTCTTATGGTTTCAGCCTAAGTTATTAGTAGAAAAGGAAAATTCCCTGAGACATTAAAATGTAAATGAGAAGATAGAATGCAGATATAGTTTAACAATGTGAAATTATGTCTTGTTCCTAAAATTTAATTTGGAAATTCATATGGACTTTTTCTCCTTTCTTCCTAGAATACTCTTATGCAACATAGATCATATATGATCAGGTCAACTTCCCACTATCACACACACACACACACACACACACACACACACACACAGATGGGATATACTTAATCCATATTTGAAAAGAAGGCTCACAGCCTTCTGAGACAAATCTAGACAGAGTTTAAAAGTCCATGCATTCCCTTAAGGAGTTGAAAAGTTTAAAAGTCCCTGCGGTCCCCTCCAGGTAAAGTCCTTTCCCTCCAGGCACCTATGTTCTATATCACCCTCAGAGAGTGATAGTCTTAGCTGGTTATCCTCCCTGTGTTTTCAGATATTTCACTAAGATTCCTCATAGTTTAATAAATAATTCTAGAGACACTGGTGAATTCCCAGAGGTGAAATTTGAAGCTCAATTATAGTAGTTAAAAAATATTTTGGGAGCAGAAAGGCCTCTCTTATACAAAACTCCAAACTGTATCATTTATATATCCTATGCCTCCCATTTGCTAGCTCACCCTGACAGCTAGCTTGTCATTTCTAATAAACAACAAGGTTTTCCATCAAGGAAATGAATATTCTTGAGATGGTTCCCCCATATAGCACTAGATATTTATTGTTGATGATGATATAAATGATAAAGGAATGTTGGTGTTTAAGAAATGTTATTTATTACTTAATGCAAATTGAATTTAATGTCAGACTAATATTACATATCAGAAATGCATTTCGGTTGAGATTTAATCTTATTATTTATAACACCTCGGATTTGTTCTTGCCTAGTGCTTATTTTTATAATATGACTTCTTCCTGCCCTAAGCAAATGCACAACTTATGTAGAGAAACTGAATATCCTGATTAAATTCATGTAATGATTTTTGTTCAACAAACTCTAGTGGGCCTCATCCATATTAAAGATGCCCTGACTCTGGAAGCGAGACACTCTCAGTAGAAAGTCAGCTGGCTGCTCCCCTTTAAAGTAGGGTGGAGTGCTATCTATGACCTTGAATTCCCAATTGAGAGTATAATTATTTCTATTTAATTTACTCATTTCCTTTTTATTCTTTTGTGGTAATTGGATGCATGAAGTGATAGAGGCAGCTTTATTTACTTGACAAAAGCTGTTTCTCTTTCATGACTTAAATATGTACTTAGGATGTTCCATCAAATAACATTTCCTCAGGCTATGATACACATTGTAATATATTTTTGCAAAGCTTATTTAAAAATCACATCATGGTTTCTAATTTATCACATGCTTCTGGCTAAAGAAAACCTTTGGGTGCTCCCTTCCTTTGAAAATGAACACAGTTTCTCTTATAATTTCTGACAATTCATGAACTATTCAGAATTTTTATATTATTTTTAGGGGTAGAAATCTAGTTTTAGCAAGGAGGTAGGGATTTTATCTTGAAGCTATGTTCACATGGGAAAGCACATTATTTTTAATTAGAACACATGTACAGATCTCTTTAAAAATATCAACATTTTATGAAGATGTTTTTTTTTAAAATCATGTTCCAAAAGATTGAGAAAAAGCAACTACTCATATAACACATCTTTTCATTTATGGCGGCTTTGACTAAAATAAGCAAAACTGGTGGAGAGATATCTAGAGTTTTGCCACTCATCTATCCCCAACTACTATTGAATATGATTTCACCAAAATCCAAATTTTACGTTTCTAACTGATTACATATCTAGCACAAATTGTAATTCCAGTTATTCTATACACCCCCACCATGCCTTGTGATTAGGACATGTGACTCAGAAGGTATGTTGAGAAAGATTTTTGGGGGGAGAAAACAAGTTGTTATTTTTAAAAAAGACATTTGCATGTGTATACATATTAAGTTCTTAGTTTTAATAGTTAATTCTAAGGGGCATGTAGATATGATACAATTTATTATTTTTTATTTTTTATTTTTTAATGTTTATTTATTTTGAGAGAGAGAGACGGACAGAGACAGGGTGTGAGCAGGGAAGAGAGGGAGACCCAGCAGAGAAAGAGTGTGAGCAGAGAGAGAGAGAAGGAGACACAGAATCTGAAGCAGGCTCCAAGCTCCCAGCTGTCAGCAAAGAGAATGATGTGAGGCTGGAACTCACGAACTGTGAGATCATGACATGAGCAGAAGTCAGACACTTAACTGACTGAGCCACCCAGGTGATCCTCGTACAATTATTATTTGTTTTTAATCCTCTTGACTATTAATACTATTTTTTGTTATTTAACAAATAGCCTGAGGGGATAATTTACAAAAGATGCATATTTAAAATGGACACTTTAAAAAGAGGTCCATGAAGTCCATAAAGTCAATTTTGTGTTACCTTAAATAATGTAGTTTAATTAAAAATATCAATTTAAATTGAAATTAGTGTTGATTTTTTGAAATGATGATACAAGTGATCCTAGGCCTTTTGAACAAATTTCACAAATTTTTTCTTTTTTCTTTTCTTGTTTCATCATTGAATTATTTTCCTAATAAACTAATCAGTTGGAATACAGTTGATCTTCATAGTTCCTGGATTCTATATTTGTGAATTAGCCTACTCACTAAGTTTTATTTGTATTTTCAAAATCAATACCCATGGTGTTTTCAAGGTCATTTGAAGCATGTACATATGTAGAATGACAAAAAAGTTGAGTTGCCCCCACAAGTATGAGGTCAAACAAGGCAAAGCTTTGCTTTCTTGTGTCAGCTCTCACACTACAAATAATGTCCTTTTTTCAGTCTATTTAGTTACAGTTTCTGTATTTTTGTGCATTTTGTTCATAATTTCACCTCTTATAAAAGGTAAAATCGGTCCATATAATGGGCCAATATAATGTCTTTGGTCCATATAATGTTCCCCAAGTGTAGTGCTAAAGTGCTGTCTGATTTCCTGAAGTTCCAAAAGGCTAAGATGTGCCTTACAGAGAAATTACATATGTAACATAAGCTTCCTTCATGCATGAGCTGTAGTTCTATTGGCTGGGAGTTCAATCTTAATGGATCAATAATATATTAAAATAAGGTGTCTTTTAAACAGAAACATACATACAATAAGATTTTGTCTTAATCAGCTGATAAAAACATTGTGACCTAACCTTTATTTCCCTAGTGGCAGTGATTCAGTATTCACTAATTCATTGTTACAGGCAACTTTATAGATCATAGCTACTTGAACAATGAGAACCAACTGTATATGAGTTAAGCTTCTAAGCGCCAGTGACTTATGTTGGCATTAGTGTTCTTTATGCAGTAGTTTGTACAAGGTCTTTTGTGGAAGCTTATTCAGCTTAATCTATCTGATATGACTGAGGCATATAGTGTTTCCATTTTTAGAGACAGAATAAATAAAGGGTTTTGGTCCATTTGATGTTTCACACCTCTTTACATTGATCTTCTCTTGACTTTAAATGTTTCCTTGCAGGCAGGCCAGATTGTAGATACACAATGAGAGAATAGTCTCAATCTTATTTAAAACAGAAAACAAAAAACTGTAATTTCACTTGGTAAAATGGGTTTTATACCTTTGGGTATAAATCCGGGGTGAGAAGGGTGTTTGTTTCTGTTTCACTTCATGACATACTTTAACTGTTATACCTGCATGGCGGTTTTCTGCTTTATTTGAGGAAAAAAAATTTTTTTATCAGATCATGGTTATGATAAAAGAACTTATCACCATATTCAATATGAAGATTACATTTACTATTTTCTTTTTCTTCCCTACATGCCATTTCTTATAGCAAAAGCCTCTCTTATGGCTACATTTGACCATGGAAAAAAAGTGAAAGATACCATAAAAAAACATGCATCTCACATAAGACTCGGCAATGATGAGCTTATGAAATACAAACCTTAGATTATTCATTAGCTTTACTTTGGTGACTGAATCCATCCAACCAACAAAGAGAGATCTTTTGCTGTTGCTACAAATAATTCATAACTTTAAATCTGAAGGCAGATTTGTATTTGTGGAGCTATACATGCAGTCAGATTTTATGCTTCCTTTGTTGGTACCCAAAGATTGGTTTGTAATTCACTGCTACCTTTGCTCTCTTGCATTAGATGTCTGGAGAGAGGAAATAAGGATCTGGAGTCATGAATTCTTTTCTAAGATTTTGGAAGCTGTTTACTTACCCAATATCCTTTTGTTTGACTATAGCACTATAAAACTACAAAAAAAAGTTTATAGTAAAACTGCTGATGTGGCCTCAGCCTAAGCATTATGAACAGTGGCACTATAATAACTTCTGTGTAGCTAGTAAACCATTCTACTAACAATCACAGGGAAAACTCTGATGAAGCAGTATATCACTTTGAGCTGGCTAAGGTCTCTTTGACAGTAAATACTATTTTCTCAGTTGTTTCTAGATAAAATTTAATGAGTTAATAGTTTTTTTATAATTCCAAGTTCAATAGAGCACACAGGTATGTTATATGATTTTAAATATGTTTTCTAACGATTAGAAGTTAGGATTATATATTTTAGGTTTTTGATATGTCATTAAAAAAAGCCAGGGCAGGACTGAGGTAGCATATTTCTTCTTACAATTTCTTATGAATACTTCCTCAGAATGCCAATATACACAAAGGAAATGCTGACAGTTTTAAAAAATTTTATTGTAACTCTATCTAACCATTTTAAAAGTAAATATTCTGCTTTGAAGTTATCTTTGGCATTCACAGTTCATGGTGAAATAGAGTCTTTTGTTGCAGCCCTTTGGGGACAGATGTACACAGTCATCGTAATTCATAATTCTGTCCAAAATCTTACCAGTGTGTTCAGGTAACTAGGACATGAGTTCTTTATGAAAAGGAGGCTTATGAAGACCTTGTGAAAACTATGACTGTTTTAAACAGATTGCTACTATGTACACTTCTGCAAGACAGTGATGTACAGATGTAGCATGTCTCCTTTTCTGTCTGTCATTGGCTAGGGGGCTCTGAGGAACCTGAGGTAGATTCTTTTGCTGAAGCTTTCAGCCAGCAAAACTGTACATTCCTTGACAATGAGACTGGATTACAAAATCATAGAGAGACCTGGCAAGTTAGCTCCCCGCTGCAGAGTCTGTAAATACAGACTTCTAATCTTCAGCCACATGACTGCAGCTTTTTTTTTCTTTCTTTAATTCTTTCTTCTTTCTTTCTTTCTTTCTTTCTTTCTTTCTTTCTTTCTTTCTTTCTTTCTTTCTTTCCTTCCTTCCTTCCTTCCTTCCTTCCTTCCTTTCTTTCTTTCTTTCTTTCTTTCTTTCTTTCTTTCTTTTCTCTCCTTTCTTTCTTTCTTTCTTTCTTTCTTTCTTTCTTTCTTTCTTTCTTTCTTTCTTTTCTTTCTCTTTCTTTCTTTCTTTCTTTCTTTCTTTCCTTCCTTCCTTCCTTCCTTTCTTTCTTTCTTTCTTTTCTCTCCTTTCTTTCTTTCTTTCTTTCTTTCTTTCTTTCTTTCTTTCTTTCTTTCTTTCTTTCTTTCTTTTCTTTCTCTTTCTTTCTTTCTTTCTTTCTTTCTTTCTTTCTTTCTTTCTTTCTTTCTTTCTTTCTTTCTGTTCCACCTTTTTATAGCAGAGGTCGTTTTGTTCCCAGATGTAAACTTTGGTTTGACATGTGAATAAGATTCATTGTCATCATGCTCTACAAGCCCTGGTGTTTATGTAGCTCTTGGCTAATCCTTGCCATAAGGTTTTATCAATCTGCTGTGTCTTCCCTCTGCAAAGTATCTTCTTTATTATTCCTTATTATTCCCTTCTAGCCTTCGTACCTTTTCTTCCTCCTGTCAAGAAATTCTGCAGACATTTTCATGACTTCCTTCCTTGCTTCATCGGACACCTCTCGGAAAGGGCTTCTCACACCACCTGTTATACTCAATACCCTGATAGTGACTTAATTCTATTCCTTGCGCTTTTTGCTACCTGAAAAGACCATTTATGTCTTTTTTTTTTTAACAAATAGCTTATTGTCAAGTTGCTTTCCATATAACACCCAGTGCTCATCCCCACAAGTGCCCTCCTCCATGCCCAACTCCCACCTCCCCCCACACACACATCAGTCCTCAGTTTGCTCTCAGCATTCAAGAGTCTCTCATGGTTTGCCTCTCTCCCTCTCCCCCACTATTTCCCCCCTTCTTCTCCCCCACGGTCCTCCGTTAGGTTCCTCCGAATCCTCCCATACATGCAAACCTATGGTATCTGTCCTCTGCCTGACTTACTCCGCTCAGCATAACACCCTCAAGGTCCATCCATGTTGTGACACATGGCCAGATTTCATTCTTTCTCATTGCCATGTAGTATTCCATCTTATAGATAAACCACATCTTCTTGATCCATTCATCCATTGATGGACACGTAGGCTCTTTCCATGNAAGAAGTATGCTAGTGCAGTTTTGATTGGGATTGCATTAAATGTGTAAATTGCTTTGGGTAGTAATGACATTTTAACTATATTTATTCTTCTTATCTATGAGCCTGGAAGGTTTTTCCATTTCTTTGTGTCTTCTTCAATTTCCTTCATAAGTTTTCTATAGTTTTCATATACAGATCTCTTGTATCCTTGGTTAGGTTTATTCCTAGGTATTTTATGGTTTTTTGTGCAATTGTGAATGGGATCAGTTTCTTGATTTCACTTTCTGTTGCTTCATTATTGGTGTATAAAAATGCAACTGATTTCTGCACGTTGATTTTGTACTCTACAATTTTGCTGAATTCGTGGATCACTTCTAGTAGGCTTCTGGTGGAGTCTGTCGGGTTTTCGANCTCAACAGGATCATATGGTTTTTGTCTTTTCTTTGCTTGATGTGTTGTATCACATTGATTGATTTGCGAATATTGAACCAGCCCTGTAAACGAGGAATGAGTCCCACTACATATTGGTGGATAATAATTTTTATGTGCTGTTGGATTCGATTTGCAAGGATCTTGTTGAGGATTTTTTCATCCGTATTCATCAAGGATATTGGCCTGTAGTTCTCTTTTTTTGCTGGATCTCTGTCTGGCTTGGGAATCAGAGTGATGCTGGCTTCATAAAATGAGTCCGGGAGTTTTCCTTCNGGATCTCTGTCTGGCTTGGGAATCAGAGTGATGCTGGCTTCATAAAATGAGTCTGGAAGTTTTCCTTCAGTTTCTATTTTTTGGAATAGCTTGAGAAGAATTGGTATTAATTCTGTTTTAAATGTCTGGAAGAATACCCCAGGGAAGCCATCAGGTCCAGGGCTCTTATTTGTTGAGATATTTTTGATAACTGATTCGATTTCTTCACTAGTTATGAGTCTCTGCAGATTTCCTAGCTCTTCCCGTGTGAATTTGGTAATGAGTGTGTGTTTAGGAATTTGTCCATTTCTTCTAAGTTNCCACTCCCTCTAGTTCCTTTAGGTGAGCTGTTAGATTTTGCACTTGCACTTTTTCTAATTTCTTGAAATAGGCCTGGAGTGCAATCTACTTTCCTCTTAGGACTGCCTTTCCCACATTCCATAGAGTTTGGATTGTTGTATTTTCATTTTCATTTGTTTCCATATATTTTTTTTAAATTTCTTCTTTAATTGCTTGATTGGACCATTCATTCTTTAGTAGGGCGTTCTTTAACCTCCATGTTTTTGGAGGTTTTCCAGACTTCTTCCTGTTATTTCAAGTTTCAAAGCATAATGATCTGAAAGTGCATGGTATGATCTCCATTCTTTTATATTTACTGAGGGCTGCTTTATGTCCCAGTATGTGATCAATCTTGGAGAATGTGCTGTGCGCACTTGAGAAGAAAGTGAATTCCATGGCCTCAGGATGTAGAGTTCTAAATATATCTGTCAAATCCATCTGGTCCAATGTGTCATTCAAGTCCATTGTTTCTTTAGTGTTTTTCTGTCTGGTTGATCTATCCATTGCTGTAAGCAGAGTATTAAAGTCCCTACTATTAGCACATTCTTATCTATAAAATTGTTTCTATTTGTTTTAAATATTTAGGTGCTCCCATATTTGGTGTGTAGACATTTATAATTGTTAGTTCTTCCTGAGGGATAGACCTTGTAATGATTATATAATGCCCTTCTTCATCTCTTGTTACTACCATTACTTTAGANTTGTTAGTTCTTCCTGATGGATAGACCCTGTAATTATTACATAATGCCCTTCTTCATCCCTTGTTATTGTCTTTAAAGTCCAGTTTGTCTGATATAAATATAGCTACTCCAGCTTTTTTGACTTCCCCTAGCATGATAGATATTTCTCCATCCCCTTACTTTTAATCTGAAGGTATCTTCCAGTCTAAAATGTGTTTCTTGTAGACAGCAAATAGATGGATTTTGGTTTTTTATCCATTCTTCTACCCTATGTCTTTTGATTGGAGTATTCAGCCCTTTTACATTCAGTGTTATTATTGAAATGTGTGGGTTTAGAGTCTTTGTGTCCTTTGTAGGATTCATGCTTGTGGTGTTGTCTCTGGTATCTTGCGTTCCTTTCAATACTTCCCTCAGAGAGTCCCCCTCAGGATTTCTTGTAGGACTGGCTTAGTAGTGACAAATTCTTTCAATTTTTGTTTATTTGGAAAGGTTTTTATATCTCCTTCTATTTTGAATGACCGGCTTGCTGGATAGAGGATTCTTGGCTGCATATTTTTTCTGTTTATCACATTGAAGATCTCCTGCCATTCCTTTCTGGCCTGCCACGTTTCAGTA